>NW_023270233.1:6198878-6268771 GCF_011800145.1 Mirounga leonina
GGAAGCAGACAATCCCCCCAACTTCCTTCTCCATGAGTGGGCCCCTCTCTGCAAGTCGGGCCAATCGCAGACATTCCGTGGGGGACCCAGAGTTTGTTGCATTCGGATCTGTTAGTGGGGTTAAGACACCCAGGTGACCAGTGGACTGAGCCCTGGAGGGAGTCACACTGCTACTACCCTCACTCCCACGTGCCTGGGGTTCGCCTTGAGGGGTGTTTGCTCTCACACGAGCAGGTCCTTCTTTGCCTGCTGGCTCCTCTTCCCTGACCCTGAGCATCGTGGGGTACACATAGCTCTAGATCCCCCAAAGCCTCACCCGGAGCCTAGGGCATCCTGGGAGGTCAGCAGACATCCACAAGAATGAATGTGGGGTCACTCTGTCCCCCAGCCAGTCTCATGTCTGGACTTCTGGCTGAGAGAGCTTGCAGTCTGGGGAGAAAATCATGGGAGAGAGACTTCCCAGCCCCCAGCCCCCTGCCCCCAGCCCGTCAGCCCCCTCCGCCTTGCAGCCCTAGGAGACGATAAGTCTTTGCTGATGAAGGTGGGGGCATATGAGCAGTTGTGGGCAGCCAGGTGTGGGGAACACTTGCCAGGGAGGGGTAGTAGATGAGGAGCCTCTGGGAAACTCTGCACCGGGACCCACTGTAGGGACAGGTGGGAAAAGAAGACATTTTAAGCTATTTTAGCTCAACAAGGATGGTTGCAAAGAAGCCATCTAGGGCGAAGGAAAGAGCACAGCCAAGGAGCTCAGAACTCCAGTTCTATCCCTGATAGGCTCTGTGACCTTGGGGGGATGACGGTTCTATGGGCCTTTGTTGGCCCATCTGTGAAATGGAGCGACTAGACGAAACTTGGCAAAAGTCTCCCATGTCCTGTGCAGTGGCTTATGGAGAGCACCCCCACATTCCAGGAGACGTGCTGGGCCCTTTCGTGGTTATCGTCGTGAATGCTTATGGCGCCCCTGGAAGGAAGACTGTTGTATTATTCCCCTTGTTACAGCTGGGGAAACTGAGGCTCAGATGGGTAAACAGAAGCCAAATAACTTGCTGAAGGTCCCATGTGGGCTTAAAGCCAGGTCGGTGCTCCTTCCAGAATATCAGGCCCTCTCCATTGATCATTGGGTTGTGGTGGGTACAGAGGAGACCCCAGTTTAGAAGTTGGCTGACTGACCAGGGCAAGCAAGGGACAGAGCCACGGGGCCATGGGACTAACTGGGCCCAGCTGTCAGGCTGCTGGAGCAGGGGCAGGTTCTGAGACCATCACAGAAGCAAACAAGCCTGTGCGGGGAGGTCCAGCTCCCTGAGTTGCCTCCCCCCTGCTCCTCCTCTCTCCTCAGACACACTACCATTCACTTAATGTACATTTATCAAGGGGCTGGACTGACAACAAAAGGTGGATAAGACTGACCCCTGCCCTCAAGGAGCTCAGCATCTGGGGAGACAGTCGGCCTCATACACAGATGCGTCCCTCGATGGGTCACGGAGGCTGTGATAGAAGCAGGCTCAGGACGGCCGGGGGCTCCCTGGCAGGAGGGATCACTTCCCTGGGACATGAGTGACTTCCCCTAGAGGAAGCGACCCTTGAGCGGAGTCTTGAAAGATGAGCAGGTGTTCACCAGGTGGAAAGGGGGTCTCTGAGGAGGCCAGCTCGGGGGAGCTGTGTGGACAGAGCCCTGCAGGCATGAAACTATGTTATGGCGGAAGCCTCTTGGAGAGAGGGCTATCCAAAGGTGAGGTGGGCAGGAGCCAGAGCATGCCGGCTTAGAGACCCTAGACCCCATCTGGAGGCACTGGGGAGCCATCCGGGGATTTGGGAAGGAAGATGGTACCTACATCCTAGTCAGATCCCCTCACCACTTTCCTGCTCTGGGCGCTGAGGACACTGCTGAGAGTGGGGAGGAAGGGGGTTAGTTTGGGTCCCTCCAGAAGCCCACCCTGAGACACCTATCTCAGTGCAGGGACATCAGTAGGGAAAGAAAGGGGGCCATTACCAAGCCAGTTACCACGGTGGGTGAGTGGGGCCCAGCCCTGCTGGGGAGCTCGGGGACGTGCAACGGCCCAAGCCCCACTGTTGGACCACCCAAGGAGCGAGGGAGATGGAGTCCTCGGTTGAAGGCTGCTCCCAGGGGCTGTTAATTCCCTGACATTTCTTCCCTACACAGTCAGCAAAAAGAAAATCCTCAGGCATAGAAAAGAAGATGATGTCATTTGGCCGTTGGGTCAGTGAGCTCTGAAATGGTAAGGGGGGTGCATATGGGGAGAGCACCCACAGCACCTGCTTCAGTGACCGAGCAGAGAGAAGCTCCCTGAGAGGAGCCAGAGGCCAGTTTGCACTAAGACTCAGTCATCGACCACCTGGTTGAACAGACCCTGGGGTCAGCTGCCGACGGGAGAATTGCCTCCGTGGGCACCTTCACCCAGGCCTCACCCTGGGGGCTGGACCTCAAGACAGGAGGGAGGGAAAAATCTGGTCCTAAGCTCCAGCTCTGGAGAAATACAGATCCGAGTTCAAGTGCTGAGTGCCATTTATGGGCTGTGTCCTTGGGCAAATTACTTAACACCCCTGAACGTCAGTCTCCTCTTCTGGTAAGGGGGAGATAATAGTACCTCAAGTATGTGGTTGTTGTCATCAATAAGCAAAATAATGCATGGGACATATTTAGCCCACTGCCTTGAATATATTATGTGCCCGATGAATGTTTATTATCATCATTATTATTTTATTATTATTCCAATGATACCTATAGAGGAGGGGACAAGAGAAAGGCTTGCAGAACACGCTGCCAACTTACCAGGCTAGAGTGACTTTCAGTGGCTCACGGTGTCCTTGGGAGTTCAGCAACAGACTCCCACAGCCTTCCTGGACTCTCTGAGCTCCGATAGAACCACTGGCAAGTGACTTTATAAATCTGTTCACACAGATCGTGGCTGCGACAATCACTTCTATGTCTATGACACTTGGCTCCCCAAGAATTCAAAGATCAACTTCAGGTATGGTCTGTCATCACGTAATCATCCTCAGACTGTCCCTGAGGATGTGGAACAGAGGAAGGACCATGGGGCAAGGAGCGTGGATTCTAATTCAGGCTCCAGAATGAATGACGGATTCCTCATCTGCATGTGGGGATAGATGCTCTCAGCCGGTTCCTGGTGGGTAGGCAGAAGGCAGAGGAGGGGGGAATTGGTGGGTAGTAAACTAGGAGGTGGGGTGGTCACCTGAGAAGTGTTATGACCGATTGGGACAGGTTTCCTCATGTCCCTAGGGATGCAGGGACATCTCAGGATATGGCTGAAGGCCTCCTATGCACACACAGTCAGTGAGGCCCAGGGAAGCTGGCTCTGGCCAGATGGGTAATACCACTGGTCTGCTGGAGGCCATGTGGCTCCCCCTTCTCCTTGACCATGGACTGACCCACCCTGGGATGGGCTGCAGTCTAGCCCTTGGTCTCAGCCAGGGTCAACCCAGCCCTCACCCCATGTCAGTGGTCAGTCTTGGTGTTGTGCAGTGTGAGATCATCCTGAGCTGGAGAGCTGTGGGGCTGGGGCTGGAGGCCCAGGGGGAGGGATCTCTGCTTACGCCAGCAGCTTGGGATCCATTTCCAGAGAACCATTCAGGGAATTCTTTTCACTGTGGCTCAGAGAAGAAAGTCATGGCCCTAGTGAGGCAGACAGCAAAGAGCACATGCCCCAGCTTGGGATGTCTGAGTGGCATATATTCTCTAGAAGAGGCCACCAGTTTCCCACAACGCCAGTGGTGGAGAACACCAGGCTGATGCATCGTCACCTCTTTGAGCTCCCTTGGTCCCATCCACAGTGGACAAATCCCCACATCCTTCCTCGACCCCCCTTAGACTGCAGTGGCCCTCGTGGGGCTGGTTTCCTCCCTGGGGGCATTTCTCTGTGACTCCTTGAGTGGAGAGATCCAAGATCTAGAAGGAGAACTCTCAGTGCTATTTAGAACCCCTTGGTCCCTGGAGAAAGTCCTGTCCTGGGCCCCCCAGGTCTCAGACATGATTGGTTCAGGGTCGGGGGTGGGGGGTGCAGGAGGGAGAAGTTTTTACTTAGGTTCAGGCGCTAGATTCAATTTTAATCTATTATTCAGGGACCCAGTCAAAATGATTCCCTGGGATCTTATTTTATCTTTCAAAGCAGAAACCCTCTAAAAGTTTGGTTGATGCTGTAGTTTAAGTAAAAACCTTCGGATTTGTGGCTTTTATAATTTTCCTTCTACGGCTTACATCCACTCACCACTCTGAATCCAGAACAAGCTTTGTGAGCCCAGATCACAAAGGCAGCCAGTGGAGAAAGACCAGGGTCATAGCAACCAAAGGTTCAGGGGAGGGGGAGCTGGAAGAGGAGATTCAGGATCATAGTGGGGGAAGCAGAGAGTGATAGGAGAGGTGGATCGTCCAGTGCGCTGGGGCAGGGTGGGGCAAGAGGTGAAGGAGAGACAGAGTCAAGCGTGCAGTAAGACAGACGTGAGGATGAAACCAGAGAGGCAAGAGACAGAGGGACGAGAGAAGGTGAGGGAGGTGGAAGGAAAGTGGCAGCAGGGTGGGGGTGGGCTCGGGGGGCCCCCACGCTCTGGAGCCCTCTCCTCCACCATGCATCTGCCTGACAGATAAATACAGTACAGCTGGGCTTTTTTCTCTTCTTAATTGACATCTTTGAATCTGCCCCTGCTTGACAAATCAGGCCATTTATTATTAGTGATGACAGGGATAAATATCACAGGCATTCATTTTACATCTGGGCCCCCTGATAATAACCCCTCTCCCCACTGCCCCCGTCCTCCCCTCCAAGCAGGGCTTCCTAGCAGGGAAACTGGGTGCCAGGAGCACAGACCTCCTCCTGGTGGGAAGCTGGGAGGCAGAGACTGTCCACAACCAGCCCCAGAGGGGACAGAGATCCCAGGGCTGGAGTGGCAGGAGTGGTCCTCCTCTGCATGGAACAGTGTTACCTCCTGCTCGGAAAGAACAGTGCTGGCCCTGTTCTAAACACGTGGATGACTTTACACCAGGCACCCTGCCCCCCAGTCCTCCCACCTGTAATGGGGAGACTGGGTTAGATGTCCTCTGGGGCCCTCCCAGCTCTGGCCCTTCCTGCCACCAAAAGCTTTTAATAGATTCCCTCTGCTTATAGGATCAAGTTCGAAATTCCTTGACCAGGCCCTGAGCACCCTCTCCGATCCCTGTCCTTTCCTCATGTTCCCCTCATTCCAGCCAGAAGAACCTCTTCTCTGGTCCCAGACACACTCTCCTTTTCACCCCTGAGCCTCAGCCAGCTGGCTGTCGGGGTGTGACTCCTGCACTTGGGCAGAGTCCTGAAGGCAGGCCTCCCACGCTCTGCGGGCCCAGATGGGGCTCTGAGCCAGCCTTCGGGGGCTCACTGGAGCTGCTCGTGGCTGCGAATGGGGCTCGTGTGCATACTGGTGGTATTTTGACTTACCAAGTCTTTTCGTGAAACCACTATTGCTCTTCCGAGATTATGGATGAGGGAAGAGTCGCTCTGAGGAGAGGACAGCAGAGGCTGTGGCCCCTCGCTGAGACCGCGTCCACCTGGGGTCCCACTCCATGTCGGAATCAGTAGGCAAGGTCACCGTCATGGAGACACAGGGCCCTGCGTCCTGTTCCCTCAGAAGGCCGAGCCACGCTAGGTCATGGACTCAGGCCTCCATCTCCCTATTCTGCTCAGAGCCTTTGGGAATTGAGCCATTGGATTGGCTCTCACTACACAGAAATCACGGTTCTGCCTCAGCTTCAGTGTTAGGGACGTTGTAGGGAGCTTCCATCCGCCCACCCCACTAGAGCCCAGACTGCTCCACGGAGCGATTCTCTCTGCGGAGCTCTACCTTGGGGTCCAGTGTGATTTTATTAATGGAGGTGGAGGAGTTTCCTCGCACACTCTTACAGTAAGGGGAGCTGCCGCTTCCTCCTCCCTCTGAAAACCAGGGGGGGTTCCTCTTTTGGGGTGAGCAAGCAGGTGGGGATGGGATGACTCTCTTCTCTCCACTGAACCTATGGGGAGCTCAGGATGGTCCAGAGGTGGGCATTATGCACCCCCTCTCTGTCCACCAGGTGGGGCAGAATCACTGCCTGGGTGTCTAGCAGAATCCTTTTGAGGAAACCACTCTCCTTCCTGGGCCCATTATCCGCCCAGATGCTAATGCAAGCCTTGGCTTCCACTCTGTCCACTGCCCCTAAGACCATGGCTGGTAACTGGAAGTTCCAAAAGGGGGACCATTTTTCAGGAAGTGCTTTAGAGGGGGAGAGCCATGTTCATTAACCAATGTGGTTACATCTCAGAAACTGAGCCGTGTGCTTGGTGGCCCCAGTTCCTGCAGAGGGAGCAGGCTCCAGAGCGCGTCGTTCCCCCACATGCTCTGAGCCCCAGAGACCCCCATGGAACCTCATAATATCACAGATCAAAGGGCCTGGAGATTATCTAGATTCTAGACTAAACTCCTTCATTTCAAGATGGCGAAGCTGAGGCCCCAAGGGGAAACCAGTTGCCTGGGGCCCATATCAGAGAGGGGAGTGCCTTTGACTCTTGGCTCCAGTCCCGTGTCTGACCTCCTATTCCCGGGTGTCTGCCTTGCCGTGGACTTGTGGGAGCTGAAGTGCCGCAGGGGCCTCTCCCGGCAGGGCTCTGGGCATGGCGTCAGGTGGCGAGGGAGCTGCTGGGGACTCATCCTCTTGCATTGTGAGAAGCCCTATGACCTCAGGTGGGAGAACTGCACAGGGAGCGGAGAAGGCAGGGCAGCCCTTTAGAAACTGCCCTTAGGGTTCGGAGCCTTCCCAGGCTGAAGGGGGTGGGAGGGCTTCATTTGTCTCTGCTCCAGGGGACGGATGGCTCAGGAGGAGCTAATGAAGCTGTCTTCCTACCGACACACCGAGACAGTGACAGATGACAGCAGGGAGAAGGCAGGTGTTGGCACACGGCCCATTGGTCAGGGTAGAGAATAGCACGTCCCTCAATGTCACTGTGGGTCCCAGTGACTGCTGGGCCTCCAGGGAGGGGGCATGTGGACTCTGGGGTGCAGTGACAGGGATCCCAGGGAGCCAGTGCCTCGCATAGCCCCCTTTGTGTGATTGGCAGACAAAGGTCAGTTAAAGGGGACATGGCAACCCCATAGTCCAGCCTGCCCATTATCCAAGTGGAGAGGCACAGGCCCAGAGAGGGATAGCAATTAATCAAGGTCACATAGCAAGCTAGGGGCAGAGATTCCTAAAGAGGTCCCAGGTGGTCCAAGGGAGGGAGAAGAGAAAGAGAGACCTCAGAATATATCACTGTCCCCGCTGGTGGGGGTCAGGGGGGTGGGGATGGGCAGAGGGTGTGGTCCCAGTTTCTTGCCGAGCATTCAAGGCCATGACGATCTGTCTGTACCTTCTCTTCCTTCTCTCTCTGCAGCCCAAGCCATCTGCCTGCCTTCCCCAACCTCTGAGTCTTCACTCATGGCCCAAGTGCCCGCCGTCTCCCAAGCCCCTCCCGTCTCTGTCTGATAATCTATGGGAAGAATTAGCCCAGATGCCTTTTAGAGGTGTGTATTCTACTTGGCATTTTGAACTACTCTCTGCATGAGGCCCCCACCTGAATCACACAGTTGATGCTCCCCTCCGTTATTATTCAGGGGGACCCTCCCCAAGAAGCTTTCTCTTCCATGGCAGCCATTCCTGGGATTGTTGGAAGTACCTGTGCTTGCGATCCTGGTGTGTGAAGAACAAGTCAGGCCCACAGGGGAGAGAGGGATTGCAGGAGAAAAGGGTTGGCAAGTCCCCGGCCTCCCCAAGCTGAGGGCAGGGTCACCTCAGTCCTAGTCACTGAGTACTTCACCTCCCCCTGTTCCAGGGAGTCGGTCTGGAATCTGCGGGATTCGGCCGAGGAAGCAGGAGAGAGAGCAGGCCCCAGAGGGGGTGGCCCCCATTTGCCTCTGTTAGGGGCTCCTAACCATTCAGGAGGATCTGTGGTCATTAGCTCACCTGATAGGTGCCATCACAGGCCTGGCCGCTGAGCTGGGAATCATTAGCTCCAGATGAGGACACTGAAATCAAGTGGGGGAAATGAGTAGCTCAGGAGATAAGTAGGTCCATGGCACTCACTCACTTATTCATGTCAGTGAATATTTTTTGAGCACCTACGAGGGCCAGGCACTGTGCCAGGTGCTAGGAATGGTCCCTGCCTTCAAGGGCCTTTCGGAGAACTCAGCTTCCTGTCGTGCTGGCTCTTCAGCCTCCGGAGGGACAGGCGTTGACAGGAGCACTATCTTGAGAGTCTGCCCTTGAAACGCAGGGTCTAGGTTCGTGCCTCAGAGCTCTTCCTCCTGCCCTTGGGGCTTTCTCCCAAACTCATCTCCAGGGTCCTCGAGGGTACCACCTCCCCTTGACTCTCTGCAGTGTCCATCGGCCCTTCTTGTGCCCTGTCTTCAGCTCCCCACCTGCCACGCCTCCTCCCGGATCCATCATTCGCCATTGGCAGGCAATGAAATGGAAGTAGAGGAAGACCTTGACCCCATAGCCTCTTGGATGGGGGATGGGAAGTAAAGACTCCTCCCCTCCCTCCAATTCCTGCTGCCTGGGGCCGATCAATGCAGACATCCGGCCAAGATAGGGTGAACACCTCCAAGGGTTTGGGAAATGAAGGGGTCCTTGTCTGAATGCCACCACAGCCTCCTCCCTGCCACCCCCACTTTGCGCTCTTCATTCAGGCCACCAAAGCCAAATTTGTCTTGCAAAGTGGCATCATTATAAATGCATCAGCCTCCTCTGGACGTCTGCACCCGCTCGCGCCAGCCCATCCAGGCTCGATTACATCTGAGGCTGTCTGGGGTAATTAAGTGACATTAGGACGCATCCCCTGCCGTAATGCAGTGTTCAAAGCCCTGGGCTCCTGCATCCTGGGAGCTGCCGCTGCACCAAGGCCTTGTCTGCCTAATGCTCCGCACTGTGATTGCGGCTAATTACTCCAAAGACAGGCCTCATTAGTGGCGGGTTTGCCCTGGAAGGTGGGAGCAGGCTGCCTCCCCCACCTCCCCCAGCCCACCAGGTCCAGCCCGGCCTCCCCTCTCCCTCCACAAGTCCAGCCTGTCCTGCTCTGCTCCTCTGGCAGGATTAGAATAGGGCAAGGGCATTCCCCAAAGAGTGCTCTTTTGACCGAACAAGGTCATAGATGGAGTTCCAGGGCCTTCAAGAACTTTCTGACTGCTTTATTCAACTAGCGGAAACCGAGGCTCAGAGGCGGTCACTGACTTGCTCAAGGTCACATAGCAGGAGTGAAATAAATGTGCCATCTTTCCTAACCTGCCAGGCTTGGAGAAGTGGGGCTGGACTGAGTGGACCCACCTGGATCCAGAGTGAGTGGGAGAAAGGGCTCAGGAATTCCCAGAAGAGCAGGGCGGCAGCCTTCCCCCAGAGGCACTGCGTCCTTCCTCATCGCTAGACCTTTGTGCCCCTTTGCCTGGAATACTCCCCATGTCCTCCACCTGCCACCTTGCACCTGGCTGAATTCTTTCACCCTTCAGGTCTCACTTCCTCCAGGGAGCCCCCCAACTCCTCGTACTGGCTCCCGGGATGCTCTGTATGTCCCCCTCTCAGCACACATCACTCGGAATTGTCATGCCCGGGCACTTGTCTATACCTTCCGGACTGTTAAGTCCACGAAGGGCAAGAGCTGAGACTCTTCTTTGTGCTGGTCTCCCCAGTGCCCGGCATGTGCCTATCTCATAGATGGCCTCGGACAAAAATCAGTAGCATGAAAGGTTCGATGTTCTGTGCCCCTTCCTAGGGCATGGACTCCTCAGGGAATACAATGAAAGCTTCTCCCTTGAAAAAATGCACATGTCTATATAAGTATAGTATTTTCCACAAAATTTTAGGGCAATCCCATCATGCCCCCAGAGGGCTACATGAAATCCCAGTTAATTACTGCTGAACCAAAGTGCTGGTTCCCCCTGCAGTCCAAATTCTCCAGCGTGGACCATTTGGGAGCCCTGCCTCTCCTCCCCCTGCCTCTGGCCCAGCTTTCTCTCCGGATCCCCCGACAGCATCCCACCTGGGAGACTCCCGCCCAGCACGCCGTGACAGTCCTGCACCTCCTTCCAAGGATGCCCCATTCTCTGTGCCCCTCCAGGTCCTACTGCCTTACGGAGTCAATCAACGCTTTACCTTCTCTAGGAAGCCATCTGTGGTGGCAAGACACTAAAGGTGTCCCCGAAGATTTCTGGCCCTGGCTATTTAGTCAACACAAATCCAGTTATTCATGTGGAGGGACTTGGCAGATGGAATTAAAGTTACCATTCAGCTGACCTGAAAACAGGGGGATTTGCCTGGATTACGTGGGTACACCCGGTGCAATCACAGGAGCGCTTGCAAGCAGAAGAGTCCGTCAGAGACATGACGTGGAAGAGGACAACAGTGGGCGGGTGAAGCAGAAGGGGGGCAGAGAGATTCCAGCGGGAGAAGGACTTGGCCCTCCATCGCTAACCTTCAGCATAGAGGAGGGGGCCGTGGGCCAAGGAGTGCAGACAGCCTCTAGAGGGTGAAAGGAGCCGCCAAGAAAACCAGAACCTCAGTCCTTCAACCGCATGGAACTCAATTCTGCCCGCAACCTGAACGAGCTTTGAAGCAGATTCACTCTCACGACCTTGAGGAAGGAGCACCTCCCTGACAACACCTTAGATTTGGTTCCGCGAATCTCAGAACCAGTGGAGCTCTGCCGGGCCTGAACTTCTGATCTTCAAAATTGTGAGGTAAGTGGTGGCTGTGAGGGGCGCCTGGGTGCGTCAGTCAGCTAAGTGTCTGCCTTTGGCTCAGGTCATGATCTCGGGGTCCTGGGATCGAGTCCCACGTCGGGCTCCCTGCTCTGCGGGGAAGGCCGCTTCTCCCTCTGCCCCTCCCCTGCCACTTGTGCATGCTCTCTCTGACATAAATAAATAACATCCTAAAAAAAAAAAGAGAGAAGTGGCTGTGACTTTAAGCCACTAAAGTTGTGGGAATGTGTTAGAGCAGCCACGGAAAACTTATACATCCTCTCTGGCAGATGAACTCAAGCCTTGAAGCCTTTGACCCTCTTCCTATTGAGCGGTGGCTTTGCTCGCCCACACTTGGCCGGCCTGTGACTGCTTTGATTAAGGAGGGCAGATGATGTGACGTGTGCCAGAGCCAGGCCCGGGCTTGAAAGGCCCTGGTGGTTCCCACCTTGGTTTCTTGGGGTCATGAGCTGCCCTGCAAGAAGTTTTGGCCATGCTGAGATGGCCATGTTGTGAGGAAGCCCAAGCTAGCCGTGCGGCGAGACCGAATGCAGATAAAAAGATGCCCAGCCAGTTCCAACTCCCAGCCATCTGGGTCATCCCAACTGAGGCCATAGACGTCATGGAGTGAATACCAGTCATCCCCCATCCCCCGTACCATGTCTGAATCACTGACGCACTGTAGAGGGAGATATAACAATACAAAACTGTTGTTCTGAAGTCTCGAGTGTTGGGGTAGTTGATGATGCAGAAGTGGATAACTGGACCACCATCCCTGATGGTTCCCAGTCCTGGCGTGGGGAAGGTCTTCTTGTTCGTTCAACACGTGGAGCGCAGTCACCGCACATGCTGGCTTCCAGAACCCGACGTCAGTATGACCATGGCAGGAAGAGTAAGTGTTGCATTGTCATGCGTCCCTTGCCCTGAGGGTTCCCCCTGGTTGGCAGGTCTCACCTAGAAGCCCTGAGAGACGGGTTAGCTCAGCCCTCTCCCGGGCCCTTAAGCAATTCATGCAGATAGATGTCTCTCTGCAGACCCCTGGTCCCACCGGAAGGGAAGCTGCCTCTGGTAAGTGGCAGCTCAGCTAGAGGGAAGCCTCTCGTCTCTCTGGGGGCACCCAATGACTGCTTTCCTCACATCTGTGTAAGCTGACGGGGCCTTCTCTTCTCCACCCGCTTCCCCCCTGGGGAGGGTCACCCCACCCACCCCAGAGAACAGAGGAAAAGACTTTTCCCCACCATCCGTGCCCCAATGCCCTGAGGCCAGTGTCTCTCCTAGTCACAGCTCGGGGTGCTCCCAGGAAGCCAGTGGGGCACCTGATGCAAACTAAGGGATGGATTCACCCAGACTCAGAGATGCGGTTTTATCTTCCTCAGGCGACTGAGGGCACAGACCGCGCTTGGAGCTCTCTACATCCCAGTGATACCCAGGGTGAGGCATCAACGAACTCATGAAGGTTCACTGCGGAAAGTCAGTCAGCATCTCGGAAATGAAATTGTGAGTCCAGACGTCAGATCGAGGAGGGCCTTTTCAATCCTGTGTTCTGGGGTTTTCAGACCTTCCGCAGCAGGGGCCCTTGGTTCGCATGAGATCTTCTTTGATGTTGCCCAGACACTGTTCTTGGATTTGGGGCAGGATCGGAGTGTTGTTCCTTTTGCCTTTCCGCCACCCCTATGGCCTCTCGGAGGCAGCTCCAGGGGGCCACGAGGTCCCCAGAGCACGGTTTGGAAACTGTGTATCCATCTACTAGATGACATTACAGCAGAGGACTGAGGCTCAGAGAGGGTCTGGGCCTTACCTGGGATCACACAGCTAATGAAATGTTGGGACTAGAGGCCCATGCCCTAGCTCCTGGCATGTTCTTCCACATCCCACTGCCCCAGAATCACAGAACACTGACGAGGAAAGGGCCAGAGGGATCTCTAAGTCAGTACCTTTGGGGTTCAAGAATCCTTTCCATAGGTCCTCTGGCAAGTAGGACAGCATCTGCTTGCATACCTCCAAGGATGGATTGCTCACTATTTTCAAAGCAGGCCACTCAATGGTGAGACCTTCCAAATTCTTAGAATGTGCTATCATTTGTGGAGCCCAAACACACCTTCCTCTAACTTTTTGCCCCACTTTCCAGGATCACCATTTATGGTGTGTATGAGAGGGCAGGAGTCCCGTACCCTGGCCCAGCTCCCTGGGAAGCTGGTAGGGTCGTTTGGGGTGCGTGTGTGTGCATATTTGTGCTTGAACATTCAGTGGTTACTCTCCCACATTCAGCTGCGAAGGGGAAGCTGGCTCTTCCTTGATAAGCCAAGCCAAGCCAATTTCCTTGGCTCCATCTCTAGGCTGCTGGTCACAGGGCTGCCGTGGTAGGGTGGGGGGCTGCTGATGCCAGGGCAGGGCCTGAGGAGGGAGGCCAGGCTGCTCTCTAGGCAGAGCCAGCCACCAGGTACCTGGAGGGAGGGTGGGAGGCAGATGAAGAGAGGGCTCCCCAGCTCACCTGGCTACTGCCGCTTCTGATCTCACTCCCCTTTATATCTTCCCTTCTCCCCGACAGCACAGTGAGGCAGACCTCAGGCTTGAGGAAGTGGAGGCATTGATGGAGGGGGAGGGTGGCCAGCGCCATGGATTGGAGAGGGAAGAGAGCCCTGGCAGCCTCTGAGGGCAGAGCTCAGCATCACTCATCAATCGGTATTTCTTAAGCCCTGGAGTGGCTGAATAGACAGAGCCAGTTGAATCAAGGAATTCATTAGTAGCTATAAAGACATACCCTCTTGGCAAGATGATCCCAGCAGGATGCAGCACCATGTTGTCAAAGGAATGCCGTCTTGAAAATCTGAACACTTTGGCGCAAATCTTATTGCTGTGTGTCCTTGGGCAATCTATTCAACCTCTCTGAGCCTCAGATTCCACATTCACAAAATGGATTTACTCATAGCCACCTGACTGCTGCAGACAGCGGTTGGCATGTGGCTGTGGGGTGTGGTCTAAGTAGTGACACAAAAGCTGGCCCTCCCACAGTGCTAACGTCAGCTCTCACTCTGTGGCGGGCACCACGGGTGCTGTGGTGCTTCAGAGCCTAGCATCTACCCCGTCCTTCCTTCTCTCTGCTCACGATACAGATGAGGAAAGCGGGTCCTAGAGAGAGACGTGCCCCCAACCTCACACTAAGGTTATGAGAACTTGAAACTGGCTTTCACCGAGAAGAAGTGAGGAATCTCCTTCCCTTTGTGACTAGCTGGGAACCAGAAGTCCCTGAATTCTCAAAATGTCTCCCCCATCCCCAGACCACCATGGAGGCAGAGATCCCCATAGAGGTCCCATGGGGGTTAGGGGGTTAGGGCATCATGTCCAGAAGTCCCCTGTGAGAAGGCAGCATCTTCATGAGAGGGGCCACATGGAGGGACCCTTAGCAGGAACTACCTGATTGGATTACAGTGACTCCTCCAAGGCTCTAAAAGCTTGGCCCCAGGACACACACGTTCTGCAGAGTGCAGGAGGGAGAATGCCCCCCCCCCGCCCCCCCCGCGCCATGTAATGGTCTTCACTGACCTAGCTTACTGTCCCTCTCACCTGGCCCCTAAGTCCTGCACTAGTCCCTGGGGTACTTTGGACCCTCAGCTGCCAGGTGCGATCTATCATTTAAGGGAGCCCCCTTAGTGAGCTAGGGGGAGCCTGCGGGCAGGAGAGAGGAGCCACACCTGTGTAATTGGAAGGGGCCGGCCAGGAGGATTTCTGAGAGCTTTCCCAAGGCGGTTGGATCAACACACATTTAATCACTTTCTATTTTCCCTGGGGCTGAGCCCAGTTCTGTTGAAATAAGCGCTAAGTAACGAACAGGGAACCAGATGCAGGTGGTCCCCCGGGCTGCTATGGCTCCACAAACAAACTGAACCCCCCAAGACTTTCCCCCAAGGCAAGTCGCCAACCCAAGTCAGCCCAAACCCAACGTAAAGCCGTGACGCTCAACTCCCCCTGTTTCTGTTCCTTGTCACTTACCTCCATCTTTCACACTCAAACTCACCCACTTCTGGCCAAACCAGCTCAGCCTAACTCAACTGAATTGGAAGTCATGGCGCCTACCCAGCCCATGCACCGTGTGCAGTGACCCAGGTTGTGCCCTGCATGAACGTCTTGGCCGAGAGCCTTGGTGTAGGTCTGTGTGGAGGGGCAACTAAGCCCTTGTCGCCCTTGTGCTGGGGCAGTTCTGCCCCGTAGCGGGGAGGGGAGGGGCACTAGGGGTTTAGTAACCCCTCCACACGGATGCAGCCCTCCCTCAGGCCCTCTACTTCCACTCAGTGTCTCAGTGGGGGTGGGCGGACGGTCAGGGGCCCGTGGTGGGTCTGTGAGTTGCCTTCTCTCAGCTGCGCCTGGCTGAACAGTGGGCAGACGACGTGCGCAGCAGTTAGAAGACCCACACCCTTCCATGGCCAGCCCAGGGACAAGGTCTAAGGGCCACAGGGAAGGAGAGAGCTGTAGGAACAGAGAGTGTTGGAGTCAGAACCACAGTGTCATGGAGAGATACAGAGACCAAGAGAGACAAGGAGAGACAGAAAGTGTGACAGGGGGCGCCTGGGTGGCTCAGTTGGTTAGGCGACTGCCTTCGACTCAGGTCATGATCCTGGAGTCCCGGGATCGAGTCCCGCATCGGGCTCCCTGCTCAGCAGGGAGTCTGCTTCTCCCTCTGACCCTCCCCCCTCTCATGTGCTCTCTGTCTCTCTCATTCTCTCTGTCTCAAATAAATAAATAAAATCTTTAAAAAAAAAAAAAAAAGAAAGTGTGACAGGGCAGAGAGAGGAGGTGGGGAGAGACAGAAAGGAAACTGAAGGACAGGAGGAGAGGCAGGGGCTGTGGGGGAGGAGGGGACCCCAGGAGATCTAGCGTCTCTCTGTCGACTCGGTGCTGCAGCGTGGCCTGGGACAGGTCATGGGGACTCTCGGGTTCTCTGGTCACCCTCCTGGCCAGGAGCGGAGTTTCTCCAGTCCTCCCCACCCGGCTCGGAATGGTGCCGTCAGGGGCCGGGTCTGTGGTGGGACGCCCCCCCAGGGCAGGGCCACCTGCAGGCAACCAGGGATGCTGCATGGAGTAGGGTAGGGGCCAAGGCAGAGGGATTCTGCCCCCCTCCCCCAGGCTCTCTCACCAAGCCCTTCCTGAGTCCTCTGATGTGGGGACAGGGCCACAGTTGTCCAAAGTCCCTAAGCGGGCTGGGCAGAGCTGGGACCAGGATGCGGCCCTGCCCGCTCCCACACTGCAGACTGCCTGCTCCCTTCCCCTGCCCTGCGGACAGAGAGCCACTGCGAGCGCCCACGGACGTGGATTATAATTAGTATTTGTCCTGGGTGACGGTGGCTGTGGGCAGTTGGCGTCGCCCGGGAAACCGAGCTGAACGTCCTTTCTCTTCTCGGTCCCTTCTCACGCCTTCTCCGTGGCTCCCCTGCGGCCCCTGCGCTCGGGCCGTGTGCCGAACGGTGCTTCTGAGGCGGCCCCTTCCCTCTTGGGGACTTGGTTTCCTCATCTGCGAACGGGCTGGTGTTGAAGGCCAAGCAGAGTGACAAAGTGACATGGCTGGCCTGTAGCAGGTGCTCAGTAAATGCTGGTTTCTTAGAAGAGCTCAGGGACGAGGCTGGGAAGGGGGAGCACCTCCTTCACTGAGAACCTATTTTCCATGCTTCTCCCAAGGCCCACAAAACACCCAGGAAATCATCTCCAGCCCCGCTCTTTCCCAGCCAGCTCACTTGCTGCTTCTACCTTCTGACCTTCTGACCCCTCGTCCACCTTCTGACCCCTTCCACACAGCACCCTCTGGCCTCCTGGTGCCGGAGGGTCATCCTGCTCACCATCCAGCTTCTAGGGAGCCCCATCCCTACATCAGCAAGGACAGAGGGGTGAGGAGCTCAGGGGCATGAAATCCTACAGGGCATAGTTTATCTCTTAGGGTGGTCTTGGTCAACCCTTCCCTCTCTGGGACTCAGTTTCCCCATCTGTGAAATGATGAGGTTGTTCCTTCTAACTCTCAGATCTCAGTGTCCCTGCTGCTCTTCTGGAAAGCCACCAGACTAATGGATCATTCTGCACACGATGTGGATTCTTTGGCCTTTCCCTTCAGCTGGTGTGGGGGGGGACGGCGCTGGGCTGCATCGACCCCATGCACTGTGGGGTGAGTGCCACCTCCTGCCCCCTGAGCCAGCCTGCGTGGTGCGGGTCTGAATCTCTGGAGCCTTGCTTCCTTGTCTGTCGGGTGGGAATACCGACGGGCCCTCTGCCCAAGCCTTGCAAGGAGAGTGAGGCTTGCTGGCGACTGAGGAGTTCCAGCGAGCGGCAGATTGTCGGCCGGCACCGTGTGGAGAGTGGGAGGTGGTGGGTGAGAGCCGGAGCCTCGGTGCTGGATTCCAGGGTGGCTTTTCTCTCCAGTGGGTGCTCTAGCCAAACACTATTCACACAACAAACACTAATTGAGCGCCTACTGCGTGCCAGGCCCTGTTGCGGGCAGGGATGGTGCAGGCGTGAACAAGACGGGTCCAGCCCTCTTCGAGCTGCCCTTCCAGCCCTCGGAGTCGGCCCTGGAGCCGAAGTGGGAATGAGGGGCGAGGAACCAGGGATGCCTCATTGAGGATGCAGACCCCTGGGGTCCCCACCCTAGAAAACCAAGGGAGTGAAGGCAGTCAGAGTCCCTCTCCCCAGGGGCCTCCCACAGCCTCTTCCAAGCCCTGGGGACCATAAGTGGAAGAGTGAGGGGCTGAGCCGAGGGGCTCTGCCTGCCCCACCCCTTCCTGCCCCAGCCTGTGTGTCTTGGAAGCTGGGCTCTGCTTGCTGTTATGTCAAATGAACTCTGCAGTTACAGAAGGTTCTAGAAGTTCTGCTGAAGTCCAACCCTCCTCGGTGTGCAGCCCAGAAAGCCGACACCCAGAGGACTTGCCCGAAGCCACCCACGGGCGCCGGCCGAGTGCTATTCCTGCGCCCTGAGTGGCCTGCGTCCTCCAGCCCCAGGTCCAGCCCGAGCACCCAGACCCTAATGGACACCTCTCCCCACCAGCCCCACGCTGCCAATTGATTAATAACGACATATTTGAGACGGTAGCGCAAATGAATTTCTGAACTGCACCATTAGTGAGTAATTAATTTCTTTGCTCTGGGAAACGAAGATATCCCTGACAGACATGTTATCTAAATCTATAAAAGAGGGGAAACGCCGAACAGGCAACTCCATTAATACAAACATCGATTTTTTTCCTCCATCTCCCTCTCTCTTGTGTGAGGACTTTGTTCCCTTACCATCCCTTCACTTGGTTTTCTTTCTTTCTTTCTTTCTTTTTTTTTTGGCAGCATCCATTTTTCTAAGGAATGGTGGGGCCCTTGGAGAGGAGAGGGCTGCCCCACAATATCTTCAGCAGTAATCAAAAGATCATGCGTGCTCACCGCAGCCAAATAATGTCCTTATTGGATGCTGGTAAGGATACGGTTGCTGTGGAAACACAGGATCTCGACCCTCCGGGTTTGGATGCCAAACCTGGAAGGTGTATTTTTCTGCTTGGAGGTCTGGGAGAGCTGGGAGGAGAGAGGTGGCGCGCTTGGAGGTCGTGCTGTGGACTCCCATGCCGGCCCCTCCTCTAGGAAGTCCCCCAGGATTCACGTTTCTCCGTGTGTCACCTGCTCTTCCCCTGCCTCCGTCCCACCCGGCAGCCTGACAAGGAGGCCCTGCTCCAGCCTCCTTCACACACTTCCTGGACTGTGGGGGCTTGTCTCTGCTCTAGCATCCCTAGCTGTGTGACGCGAGGCAAATTACTCAGCCTTTCTGTGCCCCATGCCCGCATCTCTCAAAGGGGATACTGTGGTCCCTTTCTTAAGGTTGACTGTTAGAATTGAAGGAGGTAATGAATGGAAGGTGCTTAGCACAGTGCCTGGCCCAGGGTGAGTGCTGATCAAGAGAGAGACTATTCCCACACAAGTGAACACTGAGGGTCTGCCAGGGGCAGGAGCAAACCGAGTCAGCTGTGCTTTGGATCTGCGGTCTGCCTCCAGCCAGCTGTATCCCTGGGCAAGTCACAGCCTCTCTGACCTTTGGTTTGTCTGTGAAATGGGAGTAATGCTGGTTGCACAGCAGGGCGAGCATGCCTCCTGACCTGTGGGACAGTCCCCGTGGCACCTGTAGTCCTGGCTTGGCAGAGAACACTTGTGCTGGGCTCACGGGGGGCCCCAGGCCCCCTGTCCCCTTCTCCTGATGTTGTGGCCGCCCCAGCTCCTCCAGGTTAGGCCCCGAAGCCACCTCATTAGCTCAGATTCCAGACCCCCGTGGACAACCTCGTACAAGGCCTCTGCTCTGACGTCAGACACAAAGGCTGCTTGCCCCCTGTCTGGCTCCAAACACCAGCTCTGGTGGGGTGCCGTGGCCCCTGTGACCCTGCTCAGCCCCAATTAGTGCGCTGGGAAAGAGGCCTGGCGGCTCCCTGCACGCCCCACCCCATTCAGGTCCTGGCGTTGGCCCTGACTGGGAAGGCCCTGCTGTGCCCAAGTCCCTGCTCTTCCCCCAGCTCATTAGTGCCTTCTGGACCAAGGGCATTCAGATGTCTGGGGCCCCGTGACAGTTTGTCAGCTGGCCACCTGCAAATATGCCTCCTCTTAGGGCCGCACACAAGATGTTTGATCATCAGAGGACCACACGTCACTCACGCTCCTTATCTATAACATGGGTAAAATAGTCCCGACCTGGCTCACGCTTGGATCACATTTAACGATGCATGGGAAAGGGCTTGCTAGACTCCAGAGTAATGTGTGTGAGAGGTGGGTCCTACCGAGTGACCCCCAAAGCAGATGTCTGTGAAGCTAAACTTGACCCTGTGCTGGTTTCCTTCTAAACCCTTGGCCTCTGTAATAATGGCCAAGTTTCCATGGGAACAGCAAAACTCCACCCGTGCACATGTGTGGGAGAGGGGTCACTCTCAGGGGCGGAGGAAGTCTAGGTCGTTTTCTGGGCTCCGGAAGACTTTGGGCCAGGTGCCTCAGTTTCCCCATCTGATGGAAGGCGTGCTGATGCCAACTCGGCCTCCCCCAGGGTCCCTGCATGTAGCTGGACAAAGGAGGAGGCTGCCTCTGTGCACAGCCGAGAGGAGCAAGGAGCCCAGGCAAGGACGCTCAAGTGTCCAGCCCAGCTTCGCTCTTTCTTGGCTCCAGGGACCTGGCCAAGTGACCTGGGTGTCCACACCTCAGTTTCCTCTTTGGCCACATGGTGCTGTACCATGGATGCCGCGGGCTGCGAGCCTAAGCGCTAAGTGTTCAAGCGCCTGGCATACAGTAGGACTTGGAAGGTGGAGTTATTGCTGTTGTCATTGTTTCTTACGCCGAGGTTAAACCATTAGCCAACCGAGGGGCTGCCTTTTATTTCTCATGCAAGAGCTATGCACCTCTGGGCTCATCGGGTTTGGTGCCCTGGATTGGAAACACAGAACTTCTGGGTCCCAAAGTTGGCCCTGGCCCTGAAGTACCGTCATCACATGCTGCCTGCCCGGTCCCACAGCTGAGGGGCGAAGGGGCTGGGGCTCAAGGTGATGAGGCCATGGAGACAGGGGCTTGTGGCTGGCCCTTGACTTGCATGCTCCCTTCTCCCCCACCCAAGAATAGCTTTCCCCGGGGAACTGGCCTCAGATCCAGGAGTAGAGAGGTAAGCTGGGTGGGTCCACCACCCCACGTTAGTGATTATTTTCTTTGTTATTAGCAGCTGGAACCAAGTTTCAGTTTCTGGGGGCAGTGGTGTTCCAGGGATTCTTGAGGTCCTGGGAAATTCCCCAGGGGATGCCTCCACCTTTCAGCTGGGAGCTGTGATAATTCTCACATCCTCACAAGTCCTGTCCCAGGGGCTCGGGGTGGAATGAGAAGAGAGCAGGGCCAGAAGCTGGCCTGTGACCTGTGGTCTGCCCGAGGTGTGAGTGCAGGCACCAGAACTAAGCAAGTTGGTCACAACGGATTATAGCCCGGCGGGGCTTCTTAGGGCCCTGGTGCTGAAGGCTGGGCTGGTGGGGGTAGGGGCTGGTTGGGAAGGGGCCACAGAGCCAGAGAATCTCAACGACCACTCCTCTTTGTGTCCAAGCTCCCCTCCCTGGGAGGGCAAAGCTGGGGAGCTGGGGAGCTAATAGCAGGCTAAGGGAAAAGGGCCCTAGGGGAACCAGACCTTCAGGACTCTAGACTGAGCGGCCTTGGCCAGGAGGCAGTGGGTGAGCCAGCCTGGTGTGAAGGGAGACCTGGGATCAGAATCCCTGAACTTCTTAGAAAGTCCCCCATCCTTAGCTGGGAGACCTGCGCCTCGGTTTCCACATCTGTAAAACGGGGCTCATAGGCACTATATCGTAGGACTCTGGCAGTGTGTGTAACGTGTGGGTAAAAGGCCCAGAGTGGTGCCCTAGTACAGAGCGACTGCTAAATAAATAATAGTACCTTTAATCCCTAGAGAGCTAGTGTGAAGTTTTAAAATGATGATTCTTGTAAGAGCACCTGGGTCGGTGTGTGACAAAAAAGGGTCGAAACCTGTTGGTTTTGAAAAGATGAACCAGGCTTGAGGCCCCAAGGAGACTTAGGTAGGAAGGAGGAAGGAGGGCAGAGGTTGGAGAGGGGGGTTGCTGGAGGGGACAGGGCTTATATGGCCATTTCCTGGTCATGCAGGACCTCCCCCACCCCAGCGTGCTCAAGCTTTGTGAGCAGAGGGTGTCTTCTACCCGCAGAAGGGTGGCAGATAGAAAGGACTATGACAAGGGAAGGGAGCCTCCTCTTCCAGCCATCATGGAGTTACTGAGACTGGACTTACCCTCCCTCCATTTACACCTACAGAAATGAACAGAATCTGTGGAACAACTGTTTTCTGGCATCGGACAGTAGGCAGCTCCTGACTATGATTCTTGAGAAAAGGGAAACAAAATGGTGGGTCCCATGGTCACTCCAGCTTTCAGGCTCTATTCAGACTGCAGTGTGGGGAGGGGAACCTAAGGAGAGCCTGGTGGACTCTCTCAACAGAGACAAGGGGTTGACATCCAAGCAGGCTGAGTCAGCTGGAATTTGTGGGGCAGAGAACTGGAGATAAGAAACTATGCTGAGGAAGAGCTTTGGAAATCTCCATAGGAATCCCCTGGATTATGTTGCTAAATCCTAAAGTGTTCAGATTTAGGATGGAACTCCACAAGGCGAGCAAAGAGTGACCAGGGAGCTGGAAGCTGAACAATTCCCAAAGTTTACCACAGGCTGGAAGATACCGAAGCTCTGACTGGTCAGAGTGGAGAGTCCCTCAGAAGGGTCATGTGTTAGTATGAGTAAGCTCAGCATAAAAGGCACTTAACTGAGCTGGAAAAAAGACTTTAAGGATCAAAATAATGTGCAAATAACCTAATTGCATACCAAGACAAAGGCAATCCCACATTGCAACAAAAATTACTTGACAGAAATGGGGAACTCATTCCCAACTCATTCTGTGATGATGTATTGTCCTGATACCAAAACAGATAAATGCATTAAAATATAAGAAAAATTCAGACCAATATCCCCCATGAACATAATATGCAAAAAGTCTTAACAAAATTTTAGCGAGTTGATTTTTATAATATATTAAACAGTTATATCATGAGCAAGTGAAACTTATCCAGAAATGCAAGTTTGGCTCAACATTTGAGAATCAATCAATGCCATTCACTGGATCAAGAGACTAAACTAGGAAAACCATGTGATCATCTCAATAGATACAGAAAAAGCACTTAATGAAATTTAATATTTAGCCATGATAAAAATTCTTAGCAACATAGAAATAGAAGAGAACTTCCTCAATCTAACAAAAGGCTACTATCATAATTAATGGTGAGAGACAAAAGCTCTCTCCATAAGGTCAGGACAAGGCAAGAATGTTCACTCATACCATTTCTAATCAACATTGTATTGGAAGAGCTAGACAGTGCAATAAGGCAAGAAAAAGAAATAAAAGTTTGGAAATAAATAAAATGTCTTTATTTGTAAATGGTGTAATTGCCTATATACAAAATTATAACAGAATGAACCAAAAAGCTACTAGAACTAGCATATAAATTTAGCAGGATTGCAGCACAAAAAGTTGATAAACAAACATCCATTGTATTTCTATGTACTGGCAATGCACAACTGGAAATTATAATTTAAAAAATCCATTTATAATAACATAACATAAAATACTTAGAAATGAACCTAAGAAGATATATGCAAGATTTATATGTCAAATACTACAAATTTGATGATCAAAGAAGATCTCAATAAATAGATATAACATGTTCATGGATCAGAAGACTCAATATTATTAAGAAGTTACTTTTTCTCAAACCATCTGTGGATTTAAAGCAATCCTAATATAAATTGCATTGTACTTTTTCATTAATATTGAGAGACTGATTCTGGAATGTATATGGAAATACCAAGAACATAGAATAGCCAATACTATTTTGAAAAAGAAGAACAAACTTGGATGACTCACACTACCATTTTCAAGAGTTACCAAATAGCTACCATAACCAAGACATAGATAAAGGAAACAAAATAGAGCAAACAGAATTAGATGCATGCATAGGTGGCCAATTGATTTTTTGAAATAGATTCTTGGCTAAAGGTGCAAAGATTTCCCATATACCTCCTGCCCCTCACATTATCAACATCCCCCACCAGGCTGGTACATTTATTAAAATTGATGAACATACACTGACACAGAATTATCACCCAGAGACCACAGTTCACATTAGAGTTCGCTCTTGATGTACATTTTATGGTTTTGGTCAAACTTATAACGACATGTATCCACCATTGTAGTATAATGACATGTATAATGATACATACCTACAATTACAGTATCACACAGAGTAGTTTCATTGCCCTAAAATTGCTCTGTGCTCCACCTATTCACGCCTTCCTTCCCCTTAACCCTTGGCAACCACTGATCTTTTTACTGTCCTTATAGTTTTGCCTTTCCCTGAATGTCAAATAGTTGGAATCATACAGTACATAGCCTTTTCAGATTGGCTTCTTTCACTTCATGATATGCATTTATGGTTCCTCCATGTCTTTTCATGGCTTAATAGCTCTTTTTTTTTTTAATGCTGAATAATGTACCACGTTTAACCATTCACCTATTGAAAGACATCTTGGCTGCTTCCAAGTTTTGGCAATTATGAATGGAGCTGCTATAAACATCCATGTGCAGGCTTTTGTACGTGTTTTCAATTCCTTCCTGCAAATACCAAGAAGTACAACTACTGGAGCAAATGACAAGAATATGTTTAGTTTTCTAAGAAACCACCAAAGTGTCTTCCAAGGAGGTTGTACCATTTTGCATCCCACCAGCAATGAATGAGAGTTTCTGTTGCTCCACACCCTCACCAGCATTGGGTGTTGTCAGTGTTCTGGATTTTGGCCATTGCAATAGGTTCTAGTGGTGTCTCTTTGTTTTAGTTTGCATTTCCTTGATGATATATGATGTGGAGACAGTTTCCATATGTTTATTTTCTATCTGTGTATTTCTTTGGTGAGATGTCTATGCAGGTCTTTTGCCCATTTTTAAATCAGGTTGTTTGTTTTCTTACTGTTGAGTTTTAAGGGTCCTTTGTATATTTGGATAACAGTCCTTTACCAGATGTGCCTTTTGCAAATATTTCCTCCTAGTCTGAGGCTTTTCTTTTCATTCTCTTGACAGTGTCTTTCACAGAGCAGAAGCTTTAAATTTTAATCAAATCCAGCTTATCAATTCTTTCTTTCATGGATTGTGCCAATTGACTTTTGACAAAGGTGCCAGGTAATTCACTGGGGAAAAGCGTCTTTGGCTGGGTGTCAGGAAAGCAGAGCATCAATTTTTCTGTGGAAACTTGGAGCATGTGCTGTCCCCTCCAGGAATTAGTTTCCCCATCTTAAAATGGCATTCTCCATCCTGGGTCTCTAATCCTAACTTGGGCACTGATTTACTGTCCATCTTTTCTCTTCCCTAGTGGGCCCTCTCCCACCTTATTCACTGCTGGATTGGAAGCAAAGGAGGAGGAGTGTGGAGGAGGGAAGCCTCCCTCCTGTTCTGAGCCAGCCTGTGTTTCTCAATGCCCGGGGTGCAAGCCTGAGGCTGACAGTAAGAGGCAGTGACAGGACCTGGCCCAGTGCACTGATGAGTGACTGTGATTGAGTCATTAAATCATGACTGCAGAGGATTGGGGCTGGATGCTTTTTTGCAAGGCTGGCACAAGAGGAGGGGCTTTCAAGGGGTGGGGACTATAGACATCTTCCTATTGAGGCCCTGACCAATGCTGAAGTCTTTTTGATAACATGCCAGACAATCCTCTACTTGATTACCTCTACTGATGCAGAACTCATTCCCTCCTGAAGCAGCCTGTTTCAGGTCAGATCAATCTAATGGGGAAATAGGTTTTCCTTGGGGGTATCAGTTAGGGTCCCAGCAGGAAACAGATAGCCCTTGAAGAGGGTTTAATAAAGGGACTATTTGGAAGGATGTAGCAGGGTGTACATACACTCAAGAGAGAGGGAACGTCTGAGCTAATACATCGAGAATGGCAGACTGAGAGGTTATGGTTTTCACAGACACTGGGCAGCTGTGAGAGGTGTCCAAGTGAGGAAGTGCTACAATTAAGTTTGTGCTTTATAAAGGTCACTGTCGACTGTACAAAGGAGAGCCCACTGGGGAGCAGTGAGACTAGAGACAAAGAGACCATGAGGAGGCTGTCTTGGTAGTTCAGGGGAGAGCTGGTGAGGGAGGGGCTCTGGTGGCAATGGGGGGTGAACAGGAAGGGAAGGACAGGAGAGCTTCAGGCCGGTGGTGGCGGCTGGCAGGTGGGGGGGCGGGGTAGTTTGCTGAGAGAGTCAGGGGGCAGTTTTAGAGAGGGATGGGTTGGGGCTGCAGCATGTGGGAAGAAGGAGTGTGACCAGAGAGAGAGAAGTGGCCTTTCTGGAAGGAAAGCTGAGGAGTGCTCAGGAGGAGCCTCTCACAGTCCAAGCCTCTCTGACAGCTTTTATCCTCAGACCCCGGGACCCCCACCTCAACACTGGGCCAGGGAAGCTGCGCCCTGGCAGGATTAATCCCGTGCTGTCCTAGAGCCAGCGTAAGGTTTACATCTGCCAGCAGGAACCAGGTGTGCGTGTGTCTTCCCCGTGCCCTGTTCAACGATGTCATGCTGGCAGCTTGACCTCTGCTGTGGTGGGGCTGTTTACACCATGGAAATCGGTAAACACTATAAATCAGGGCATTTCTGCAGCCCCCTCCGATAGCCGATTGTTAAACATCAGTGCATCACTGGCCCCAGAGCACGGGAGCAGCTGAGCGGCATCTCCGGCCGCCGGGTCATTTGCCAGGCAAATGTCCACCCATCTGTGGCCGGACAGAGCTGCCCCAGCCGCCTGTCCAGGACAATTTCAAGGTACACTGGTTTGTATGTTGGGGGCCCTCCCAGGTCCTGGGAGAGGTGGAGGTTTGCTGGGACCTCTCAGGCTTTGGGACGCTCCCTGCCCCAGCCCCGGGGCATTCTCAGACAGCGGGGAGATAGCTGGAAGGAGCTGGGAGTGGGCATTATGTCCCTTTAGCGTTTGGAAACATGAAAGCCTCAGAGAGGTCAGGTGCTTTGCTTGACATAGTTCAGTGTTTGAGAACCACCACCCGGCTGAAGAAATTGTGCGTTGCCAGCATCCCAGGAGTTCCCCTCCTGCTTCCTCCCTGACCTTTCCCTCCCCACCAAGTAAGCCACGGTTCTGACTCTGTCGCCTCAGATCTGCGCAGTCTGGTGTAGACTTTGTATAACTGGAACCGTCCAGCACGTTCTTGTCTGGGTCCCGCTTCTGTGGCGCAGCGTTGACCGTGAGCCTTGAGTGTGCGCCACGTAGCTGCACTTCACCGGGGTTCACGGCTGAGCAGTACTCTTCTGTTCACGCTCACGTGCCTCGTTTCCGGTTTTTACCTGTTGTATTCTGTTGCTCGGAACCTACTAGGACATAGACTTTGGAGACCATATGCGTGCATTTCTGCTGGGTGTGGGCCTAGGGGCTTGGAGACAGTTTCACGTGAGTCTGATGCAACTGATAGTCCCTTTGGTGGGCCAGTTCCCTAATGCGACTGCCTGGGCTGGACACGACTTCTCTCTCAGGAGCTCCCAGCCTGGGGCAGGGTGCCTGAGGGAGGCACAGGGGAGAGCAGACACAGTGGGCAAAAACTAGTCACAAATGGAGGTGCCACGGAGAGGGGAGACCAAGAGCTCTGGGGGTTCACGGGGCAGTGTCTGTGTGGGGATCTGTGTGGGGAAATGGGCGAGTCTGGAGGAGCGGTTTGGGAAAGATCTGAGTGCGCAGAGATGGAAGGTGGGGCTTACAGGCATGGGGGCGGCAAAGGCCAAGATGTGAATTGGCAGCAAAGTCTTTCCCTCTGGCTGGAGAGCTGGGTCTGAGTGGGGCAGGGTGGTTGCCAGTCAGGGTCTGACCACTGATCACGGAGGCCTGGAGCGCAAGCCCAGGAGTTTGGACTTCTGTCCTTAGGGTCTGAGAAACCTAAGGCCTCCGACAGGGGCAGCCGGTGGGGCAGGAACGTGGGGGTACGTGTTTGCGGGTGGTGCTGGATTCAGGGAGGGGCACCAACAAAGTCTGGTTTCGGGAACGAGGTGAGGAGAGGGGCAGAAGCAGTGATGGTAGGGGGAAGGGTGCAGGAGGGAGAAACCTTTGCAGGGGACACGGGAGCCTATAGGACTGAGTGGTCCCAGGAGGCCAGACCCTGGCAGAGGAGTTGGACCCATTCAGGCTGCCCTCCCTTCCCTGACCTGCAGTGTCTGCGGGGGCGGGAGGAGGGAGGGACAGTGGGCGGCATTCAGCTTCCTTCGGATTAACTTTCAGTCTGGGAGCCCTTTGTCTTTCCTTCCCTGAGGGAGCAACGTCTCCAGGCCCATTGCAAAGGTGGTAAACTGAGGCAGAAATCATGAGTTCCTTAACTGAGGAATTTGTCTGGAATCAGGAGGCTGAGTCTCCATTCCCCCCACCTTCCCACCAGGCTCAGGGCCTCTTCCACATGGTAAAGGAGAAGCAAGTGGGAAAAAGAGAGCAGAGGTGGGCCCCCTCCTCCAGACCCTGCCCATCCTCCACCTGCTGCTCCACCCTCGGGCCCGAAATCTCACTGCAGGCAGCACAGTCTCTGCCTCCAGGAGAACCCAGGCTGGAGGTTCTGGTTCCTCTGGATGAAGGGGGTGGGGGTGGGGGGCGGCTGGCATTCAGAATCAGGAGGCTTGGCCCAAGTCCCAGCCCCTGCTCTCCCTTTCTGGGTGGGTCCTCCCTCCCTGGGCCGCGGGTCCATATCTATTCCTGAGGGCAGCACCACTGACCCTGAGGCCTGGCCTCCTGCGACCCCTGGCCGGGCCTCCCCATAGGGCAGGCTGTAGGATGATTAAAAGGACAATGGATGGAAGAAGGCTTGGGGCACCCTGAGCGCCACACAGGTGAGAGAGAAAATTAGTAGTCACCCCTCCACTTAGCACATGGGCTGGCAGCCTCATGATTTACTGCGAGCATTATTATTAATGACATTAAAAACCATGCTGACCACACTGGCCGCTGCTTTTTACCAGGCTTTTCTTTTCATCTGAAACACCCTCCCTCCAGGACCCTCGGCCTTCTTGGGGAGTACATGATTTCATATCCTGATGGACAAAAGGGTAAACAGAGGCAGAGCACTGCCATGTGACTGATTAGCCAAGGTCAGCAAGTAAGTCAGAGGGGTCCCAGCTCAGTTATGAGCCCCAGCCAGGCTGCCCATGCTTGCCCCTTCTTGCATGATTCCAGTCCTGTGGCCCTTACTTCTGTGTCCCACCAGCACCTGGGCTTAGCCTAACAGGCCCTGGGCTGGTGCTGGCAGGCTCGGGTTGAAACCCTTTCTCTGCCTGCTCGTTGTGTGGCTTGGGCAAGTTGCTCTCCACCCCTCGCCCTCCACCCCCACCCTGCCCCGAGCCTCAGTTTTCCCATCTGCCACATTGCAGTGTCTAATTCTCTCAGGGCTGTAGCAAGGGCTAAGGACTGTGGTGGAAGTACAAGCTTGGGGTCTGGACATTGTCCAGGCTCTTGGGCTGCACCCAAGTGTCTCCTTGAGGCCAGAACTCGGCCAGCAGTGGTGGAGACTTGCTTTTGCAGTCAGGCTGGGCTGGAAAGTCACCTGTGGCCTCTGGCGCCAATTTTCCAAAAGTCCCCCCTTTGCGTGCATGAGCGTCCGTGCGTGTGTGCGTGTGTGTACTGTTTAACCCAGGCCAATGGTGACATCTCTTTCTACATGCCCCCAGGCGACAGTTAGTAGTATGGACAAGTTGTCCACTTTGGGGACCACTCGCTTTGGGAGGGGCTCAATGGTCCCACACTCCCTCCTGCCACTGGGCCTTTTACGTGCTATTCCCTCTGCCTGGAATGCCTTTCCCCTTTCCCTAAATTTCATCCATTCCCCCCTTATTCTTTATATCTCATTATAAACATCATGTCTGGAAAACATACCCTGACCTCCCTCGCTAGGCTCAATCATTTCACATTCCCCATTTCATGTTCTTACAGCTGTTGTACCTCTTTAGAGCACTTAACCCAAATTTGTGCATCTCTCTTTATTCATTGAGCAACTGTCCCTGTAGTTCCCGTCTGCCTGTAGGGTGCCGGCGCCATGGGAGCTCACTGCCTGCTCGCTGTTGGGTGCACAGCACCCAGCAAGGGGCCCAGCGCTAAGCAGGGACTCATTGGGTCAGCCAGTGAATGAGTCAATAGACAAATGTGGAAAATGTCACTACTCCTACTCTGCAACCTGGAAATCAAGGCATGGTGAGGGGATATCACTTGGCCAGAGTCCCACTTATTAGAACCAGAAAATCAGGGCTAGTGCCACCTGGTTTCACCCCCTACCTGGGGGAGGATCCCTACTCACAGGTGCCAATCTCTGCTTACCCGCCTCCCAAGACGGGAGTTTTCCTGGTGCTGTGTTTGCGTCGGTTCCCGATATCCAGATGTCCCTACAGCCTCTCCTGTCCTTTGTGCTGGATTACTGGGACCTGCTGTCTGGGAAGACGGTACAGAGGGCCTCTGGGGCTCTCCCCGTGCCCTGCAAGGATGAGAGAAGCAAAAGGAAGTGTAGGGACCAGCTCGTGTCATTTGATACGTGGATTTACAGAGGACGAGAGAGGGGATGTGACCTGCCAATGTCACAGAACTGATTACCTGCTGATTTGGGACCATGATGCATTTTTTTCAACAATTTGCGTTTTGAATTTGATTTTGTCTGTTTTACCATCTTTGAGGACGAGGGAAAATGAACCACCTCAGGAAATGGAGTAATAGACAACAAAAATCTTTTTTTAGAAGAATATGCATCCTTTGGGGCGTAAGGATGCAATTTGAAATGGGTGTGAGGATTTATGTACAAGGATGCTCATTGCGCAGCCTTGTTTATGAGGGCCCCAAACTGGAAACAGCTTAAAGGTCCAGCACAGAGATTGGTTAAATAAATTATGGCGCAGTCATGTGGTGGAATACCATACAGCCATTAAAAATGATGGGCCAGTAAAACAATATTTAACGACATGGGGAAATGTTCACAAGGTATTGTTAAGAAAAAAATCCTAGGTCTGCCCCTGCACCCCTTCTGGACGTCTCTGCCTGCCCTGGGCTGGGCTCAGCATCTCCCAGGGGGCAAGGGAACGGAGCTCTGGGTGATGCCAAGTGCGGGGGCCTGTCCGGGGCGGGGGGGTGGGAGGTCCAAGCAGGATCCAGGGACTGGTGCACAGGGCACACCAGGAGTGGCTCCGAGGCCAGGGCCAGCCAGGAGACCATGACTCTCAGCACCCAGGACCGCAGTAGCCCCCTCTCTGACTCCTGTGAGCAGTGGGGGCTCTCTGGGCAGCAGGGCTACCTGCCTGTACCTGGGGGGGGGCCTGTCCTGCCCACCCACAGTGTGGGATGGACCAGCCGCACCTCGCTTCTGAGTCTTGCTGGGAGGGAAGGGAGCCCCACGGTGGGACCTGCAGTTGCCGATTTAGGACCAGACCCCAGGCTTCTCCCACTGGCCCTCCCCCACTGCCACTCAGTGAGGGAGGGTATTTCGGCTAACTCAGTTGGAAACTTGGGCTTTCTCTGAGGCACTCACAGGGCATGCGTGGTTCTTTTTCGCATTCATTTTCTTTCTATGCACTGTTGGTTTTCACTCGGTGCCGGCTCCAGACTAGAAGCCGGAATTAGGTTTTGTTTTTGTTTTCTGTTTCTTAGGTAGGGTGATAGACAAATCCGATCTCTCCTGCACACGGGAAGAAACAATATGGGGGCCCAGTGTGGTGACAAAATGCCGTAGGTACCCCTGTTCCTCAGCTGCTATCCTGTGACCAGTGCTGACAACTCCAGAGACTTCCGTGGGTGAGCCAGAGCTGCCCAGGACAGAGCCTGGAAGGCAACAGCCCCTCCTCCTCTTCCCGGTGCCTCTTCCCAGGGACTTGCCAATGAGGGGATAGAAGGCCGATCCCTGCCTTAGATAGAACCACTCTGCTATGGTTCAGAGCTCCCAGTCAGGCCAGGCCAACCTTCCTGTCTCTCCCTCCCCTTCCTCTCCTGTTCCACCCCCTTGTGCCAGTTTTCCTGGAAAAGCACCACTTCCATAATCTTGTTGCTCCGAATCCCTGCCTCAGGCTCTGCTTCAAGGGAAGTTGACATGAGCCAGATGGGGACCTGGGACACACCGTATCTAAATATATCTAACTATAACGCATGTAAACACAACTCATGGAGGCTTTGAGCTTAAATACAGCAGTCTCCAATCATACTGTTTTTGGAGAGAGAAAAGAACTTGACTATATCAGCAAGCCCAGTAAAGACTGGATTAAAAGTGAAACCTAGAAATTCTCTGGTTGAATAAGCCTGACTAAAGCTAACACACATTCATGCAGATGTCCACAGCCAGGAGGATGGGGTCTGAGGGTGTGTGTGCGGCACACAGACAAACCAACCCAATTTGGGCCTGATGGTCCAGATGGCCCCTGCTGGACTCCAGCCTGTGGGTCAGGGAGTGCAGGCCAAGCCTGTGCCAGCCTCTGGTGGCCCCTTGCCCAGCCAGCACCCCAAGGGCATCTCCCAGATCTTGCTGCTAGAACCCACAGGGAATCCTCCCCATCACAGGGAATGGCTGGTGGCTCAGATAGCACTGAGTGGAAGCCTTTTGGCCAGGTCACTTCCCATCTCCTTTTAAGCTTCCTCTTCCTCCAGGAAGCCCACAGGACATGCTCCCTTCTCTAAGGGTCTCCAGCCCCGACTGTAGGCAGGCTTTCGCTGGCTCAGTTATAAGCAGCTGGGAACAGGGGTTCCTAGGGGATGGGAGACTTACTGGACCCACCTGTGTGCACAGGATGGGCACACAGTAGAAAGCAGACACTGGAGGGCGCCTGGGTGGCTCAGTCGTTAAGCATCTGCCTTCAGCTCGGGTCATGATCCCAGGGTCCTGGGATCGAGTCCCACATCAGGCTCCCTGCTCGGCGGGAAGCCTGCTTCTTCCTCTCCCACTCCCCCTGCTTGTGTTCCTGCTCTCGATATCTCTCTCTCTGTCACATAAATAAATAAAATCTTAAAAAAAAAAAAAGAAAGCAGACACTGGAGAAATGCATACCTTCCGGGGGAGGGACGGGCCGTCAGACATCAGACATCCCCAGGCTCCTCTTTCTCAGGTTACAGCGTAAATGTCACCCTGTCTCATATTCAAAATCTGTTGCTCTGAGGGCTGGAACTCCGTTGGTCTTGATCGGTTCTATCCTAGCGCCCAGTACACAGCCTGGCACATGAAAGTCGCTCAATACACGCTTCTGGGAGGCAAGAGTCTCTCCAGAAAGGGCCCACACCACATCGAAAGGGCAGCTCCACACAGGCAGGTCCTGTGTCTTTCTCACGTATGTGCCAGGCCCAAGCGTGCAACGAGCAGAGGCCCACCAAGGGAGGCAAGGGACAGAGACTGGCTGTGGCCACCGCAAGGATTGAGGTTTATTTGAAGATATCTGTGGCCCTGAGGAAGGCCAGGATTCCACTGAATAAGCCCAGTATCATGGGCTGTCACTTACTGGGTCCAGGCAGCGGGCTAAGCATTTCATGCCCACTATTTCCTAAGTACCGTGAATGAGGGGATGCGTGGTTAATGCTCACAGACGTCCCCTTCCCAGTACCCTCTTCTTTGGGCAACAACCCATCTTTACAGTGGCAAGTCTTAGAGGAAGGGGAATTCTAGGCACTCACTGTCAAGACACTGAGGGGATAAATCTCTCCTCGTCCCACACTAGGTAAGGACAGTCCGGAGGTGAGCGGAGATCCAAGCAGAGCGGTGAGACCCCCTCCCTACTGGGGAGCTGGGGGTGGGGGAGGTGATGTCATCACAGCAGTGGTGGGGAGCCTCCACGTGTTGGGGATCCAGCAGGAGACCGATGGCACACTCCTAGGGGCCATGAGGAGAGTGTAATGGGAACAGTGTGTCTGTAGGAGCAGGGTTAAGAAGCCAGTAAGGGTGACATATACCTGGGGCTGTCACCTGTGGGAGCTGTCCCAGCCCAGCCTGAGGGGGTGGAGGGAGGGAAAGCTGATGCACCTGCCTGTAGAGGGAAGCTGCAGAAGAAGCCAGCCATGGGAGCTTTGACCTTGGTGGAGAGCTGGCTGGGAGCATGCATCTCTCTCCTGCCACCGCTCCTGGGACGTGGGTAGTGCTATGCAGTATGAGGTCCCTGCTGTTTGCCGCCTTTGGAAATCTGTTCCCCTGCCTGGCCCCTGGCCTCCTGAGTCCCCCTTTGGCCTTCAAGGAAATCCTGCTCTGCTTGTGTTGGGTGGAGTTGGTTTTGCTGCTCAAGGCCACAAACTGCAGAGGCATGATGCTATTATTATTCCTTTTAGGCCAGTAAAGACAAGGAGGCTCTTGAGGTTCAGCCAGCCGGAGGTCAGAGCATGCGGCCGGCGTGAGTGAGGCTGTGAAGGCTGGTCTGGCCCGGCTTGAGCACTCAGCCACGAAGCACCCAGACCCAGAAGGCTGACAGTGGAGGGCCGGTGTTATCTGTCACCCCCTCAGCAGGACTTCCAGGATGGTGGCTCTCAGGATGGTGGTTGGGACTCCTGATGGAAAAGCCCGGAGTGGAGGCAGAAACATGCTGGAGCGGCCAGGAGGCTGTGGGTGGCCCAGCCGGCCGCGCGGATGGAAGGCTTGAGGCTCACAGAGCAGAATGGTCCTCACACCATGGCCTCTCTCACCTCCAGGGCTCCAACAGGGCCCCGAGTCCCGCCTTCTGTGCCTTCCTCACGGGGACACGGCACAACCTCCCACGGTCTCCCAGTCTCCCCATCTGGCCCCAAAGCCCCCATCAATCACTGGATAAAAAGCCCTGGCTTTCTTGCATAAGCGGGAGGCGCTTTGTGGGAAATTATCTAAGTTATAATCCAATTACACAGTAATTACATTGGGATGGCTTCTGTAACTACAGCATTAATTAACTTTGATGGCTCCCATCAATTATATGGGAGACTGATGGTGGGGAGAGGGTGGGTGTAGTCCAGTGGGTGGGGAGGTGGGGCTGAGTCCTAGCCGTGGAGTCAGGAGCCCTCTGAGGGATGAGGGAAGAGGGAGAAGTGTCCTCAACCCACTCCACTGTCCCCCAAAGCAGAGTCTCAGGGCTGGGTGCCATCTTCAAGGTCAGCCCCTCAAATGCGCCCCCTACACTGTACTTGAACCCTTACACTGGGATTCAAGGAGCTCTCATACACAAAAACCACCACCTCTTAAGGCAATGCCATGTGGTGTAGGAACAGCATGGATTTTGGGACTTTGGCCAAGGTCCTGCACTTCCCTGAACTTCAGCCTTGCCGTCTGGAAAGGGTCAGGGTCAGTCTGCACAGATATTGGTGTGGACATACAACCTTCCACCCAGCCAACTGGTAGAAATACCCTGTGTTCCTCCAACGTGAGACACATACAGCATGTTCTGTTTTCTAGTGGCCCCATTAAACGAGTGAGAAGAAACAGGTGAAATTAAATTTAATAATATATTTTATTTAATCTGATATATCCAAAATATTATTTTAAAATGTAATCAAGGTAAAGAAGCCTCAGTGAGATATTTTACATGCTTTTTAAAATAGAAAATCTTCCAAATCTGGTGTGCCATTTGCATCTACTAAGCATGTCTCAGTCAAGTGCTCAGCAGCCACCTGGGGCTGGTGGCTGCTCTCCTGGCCAAGGAACATGAGGTATGCTTGGCAAACAGTGGACGCTCGGCACATCCCCTTCTCCATCCCCAAAGCCTACAAAGCCTGTCCTCCCTCTTAGTCTCTGAGACAGTCTTTCACACTGGCGGGTGTCACCCAAGTCTCCCGGAGCCTTCAAGTCTTGTTGGTTGAGCACATTCAAACCATGATCAAGTCCTGTCTTGTAGCTTTCTTTTTTTGTTTTATTTTTTAAAGATTTTTATTTATTTCTTTGACAGGGAGAGAGACAGCGAGAGAGGGAACACAAGCAGGGGGAGTGGGCAAGACAGAAGCAGGCTTCCTGCCGAGCAGGGAGTCCAATGTGGGGCTCGATCCCAGGACCCTGGGATCATGACCTGAGCTGAAGGCAGATGCTTGACGACTGAGCCACAGGGGGTGCCCCTGTCTTGTAGCTTTCAACACACATCCTGAATCTAACCACTGCTCACCACCACCACCTCTGCCTCCACGATCCAGGCCACCCCAGCCTCTCCCAGGATCCCAGGACCGCTGCTTCCAGCCTCCCTCCTCCTGCCCTTCTCCACCCAGCAGAAATAAGAGCGTCGGTCCAATGGTGTCACGGGCTTGTCTCTTACAGGGGTTGCCTCCAAAGCAGGGGCTGTGGGAGCAGGTGGTGGATTGGGGAGGTGGTCCCGGGCAGCATCCTGAAGTCTCTGGAGAGACAAGGGGAAGGAAGAGGAGCCTACGCAACAGTGTGTTGTGGTAATCACCGCTGTGAGGTGATTAGGCTCCATTCTGTCGGATCTCCCGAGAAACATGCAGACTGCTCCCCTGGATTGTCCCCCCAAGGACGGGACACTGACCCATTTATCCACCCGCTCTGTCCCCATTGGTTTAGGGTGGATTTGAGGAGTTAATTCCCCTGCTCTTTTAGGTTAAGCTCCTGTGCAGGCTCATGGGGGCTCCCCAAGTACGGGAGAGCGCCCTGGAGCAGAATGGGGTGGGGCGTGAGCCCCATGTGCTTGAGGGGGGCACTGTCAGGGGGAGAACCACCAGGCTGCGGCTGGAACTAGAGGTGTGCGGTGATGTTGATATCAAAGGGGGTTAGAGGGGGCAATGGAGGAGGGAGGGCTTGGCCGGGGGAGGAGGTGGGGATAGTGAAGCATGCCTGCCCCACCTTTTCTAAATGCTTCAGAGGCTTTTGGTTGTGCTTAGAATACAATTTAGCCTCTTTATTTAGCCAAATAAAATTTGGCCATTTGGGGTGGCCTTTGAGGCTGTGCCTGATCCAGCTCCTAACTTCCTTCTCTACTTCCCCCCACACCACTCTCTCCACAGCCCCGACCTGGAGCTTTGCTCATCTTCTGCTAGTCTCTAGAAAATTCTCAGCTCGTTCCTGCCTTAAGATTCTGCCCTTGCTCTTCCCTCTGCCTGGAGTGCTTTTCCCCAGATAGGTTGCGCCTGGTTTCTCCTCTCTGTCCTCCTGTCTCCGGGCTGCGTCTCCAAGAGCCCTTGACCCATCTGCTCGAAGCTGCCATCCTACCACTGTCAGTCTCCTTCTGCTTTCTCACAGCTCTTGATAATTCCCCAAGTTACCTTATTCTGGTTTTTTAAAACTATTGCTAGACTCGAAACCCCAGGAGGCATGATCCTGGCCCCTCTCTTCAGAGGTGTCTGCCGTACCTACTACAGAGTCTGACACTGAGACGGAGCCTGGGAAATGTTTCTCGACTATTCGAGTGGCTTGAGTCCTGTCTCTTCCTGGCCACTCCACCATGGACATCTTCTGTGTGTCCCTCAAGCAAAAGGGAGCCGGGACCTGAGCCCTGGAGGGGGAGGATGGGTCTGTCCCCTCCTTGCTCTGTGTACCGTGCCTCGATTAATGTGGGCTGAGGGCCCGCCGAACTTTCAGGCTACATATCCTGCTGAGAACGGACAGTAACTGAGGTTGACCACTGTTGCCCCCATACTCTTGGCCCGGGGCTGGGGTGGTGAAGGTTGCGGGTAATGAGGAAAGGGCAGGAGATACAGAGATGGGGATAGCCCACAGACTAGGGAGATAAGGGGGACAGAAGGTCTTCCTGAAAACTAACCTGTGATGGGAACAGGAAGTTCTGGGGCCCTTGGAGAGTGGTAAGGGGGGGATCGTGGGGCCAGCTTCCCCTTTCACCTCTGTTCCACCTCCCAAGAACAGCCTCTGTCTTCCCCTGGGGCTCATTTAGAGCTGAGCTGGGTACCCCTTTGACTAGGTAAGTAAACATTCTACAGCAAAGAGAAGGAAGAAGCTACCGCCTACTGCTACATGTAACAACACGGCTGAATCTGGCAGGGAAAATGTTGAGGGAAGGAAGCTAGAAGCAGCAGTTCATCTGTGTGATTCTGCTTATGTGATAGTGTGAACACAGTCTAGTGCTGAGGTCAGGACAGAGGTGACCTTGTGGAGAAAGAGGGGCTGCTGGGTGCTTGTTGTGATCTGCATCTTGATCTGGAATCTGTTTCTTGATCATTTTTTTTTTTAAGATCTTATTGATTTATTTGAGAGAGAGAGTGAGCAAGAGAGAGCAGGAGTGAGGGGAGGGGCAGAGGGAGAGGGAGAAGCAGACTCCCCGCTGAGCAGAAGCCCGATGTGGGGCTCAATCCCAGGGACTCCAGGACCATGACCGAGCTAAAGGCAGAGGCTTAACCAAATAAGCCACCCAGGCGCCCCTGTTTCTTGATCATTCTATAGACTGTGCAATCCACTGGACTATGACCATAGGATTTGTGCACTTTCTTTTTTTTTAGCATTTTTTTTTTAAGACTTTATTTATTTATTTGACAGAGAGAGACACAGCGAGAAAGGGAACACAAGCAGGGGGAGTGGGAGAGGGAGAAGCAGGCTTCCCGCTGAGCAGGGAGCCCGACATGGGGCTCGATCCCAGGACGCTGGGATCATGACCTGAGCCGAAGGCAGACGCTTAACGACTGAGCCACCCAGGTGCCCCGATTTGTGCACTTTCTATACGTTACAGTTCAATAGAGATCTAGAAGAAAAGGCCCATAAGCCAAGTCTTCTTTCCCTACCTCTATCTTGGCACCACTGGGTCCCCTGGTTTTTTTTTAATCTCCTCTTTCCCGATCCAGGGTCAGCCCCCCAAGCTTCCTCATCACAAGCCTGCACACCCTCCGTGTTCCCCCCAGGACCTGATATTTTCTGCCCCTGATTAAGCAGAGCTCTTAAGTCCCACCCCAGCCCCTGCCGCAGATCTCACAAACTCGGCTTCCTCACCGGGCAAGGCACACGGGAGGCCCCAGGCTCGTGGGGAGGCAGTTTCGTGACCACAATTTGTGACATTAACCTGTTCCTCCCCAAGAAGCAGACCAACAATTTTTTTCCCCAAATAAGTACAGTACTGTCCCCAAGAGGAACCCCCAAAGTGACTGCTGAGAGATCGCCTCCTCCTTCCTCTTGTTTAACAGAAAGGTAGACAGAGGGCCGCAGAGAGGGGACAGCTACAGCCGTAGGGAACCGGGGACCCGAGTCAGGGGCTCCTCCCTTCCACCCAGTGTGGCCCTTTCTCCAGGGCCGGGGCCCGGGGTAGGGTGGTAGGTGTGGGCTGCTGTTTCGCCAGACTTTGCATCCAGACGGGAAATACCCAGGCACCCCTGCCAGGGGCTCATTTGTTTGAGCCGCTGCGCCTGCAGGCACATCCTGTAAACCTCAGTGTGGGCACGCGGCGGACAGGAGGGCGGAAGCAGGGGCTGCCAGCCAGACAAGGGGCACCCTGGCCCATTCATGCAGACCTCTGACCCCTGCAAAGTCCCCGAGCTGCAGGTAGACATCACGTTTTATATCACACTGCTGGCTTCCACCTTGGTTCCCCAGCAAAGAGGGATCAGCACTGGGAAGAAATCAGGAGGAGGGGAAATGAAATGAGGCGGTATACATGTTAGCGGTGGGATTAACACAGGACCTTCTTAGCCTTTCATCCCTGGTGGCTGTTTTGTGAACCTTCAGCAGGGCTGGGCTGTAAGTATGTAACAACCAGCTCTGCCGAAAAAAATGAAAGAAAGAAGAAAGGAAGAAAGGGCGGGGGCTTTGGAGTGTTTGCTGATTTCCGTGGTGTAAATATCTCACCGCTCCCCATTTCCATCTTTGGACCTGAGGTCGGGCTGGCTCTCAACATTTTTTGAAAATGTAACAATCGGCTGGAGCTGGCTCTCTCAGGGCATGCTGGGGAGGGGAACTGGACTTGTAACACTCCAGAAGCTAGCAGATTGTGGAATTTGTCTGCAAGGCCGACGTAAAACATGGGGAGGGTGCAAGATGAAGGTCTCTTAGGTCCTGGGGCCCACAATGGGTCCCTGTGCTTCTAGGGCATTTTGGCTAATTTGCCTGAAGTGTGAAGGAGCTGCCCATACGGGCTGAATGAACAGCATGGAATATTCTTGTAAAGAAAGAGTGCCAGCCGAATTAGCCAAAGGAACCTTAGTGATCATACGAAAAGCACCTCCTTTTAAGATGTTAAGACCGTGTAGCTGCGCTCCCCTGCTAGAACCTCGAAACAAGCTCTCAAGACAATGATTTTTTAAAAAACGCAATACTGATTTTTAACTCCTTACATGGCAGAATGCATCACAGTTGACAAAGCACAAAGCTTTTCACCTGAATTATTTTGTTGGATCCCCAACGAAGCCCCTATAGCATGACTACGTCACGGGTAAGGCAGGGAGGCCATATACTTTATTATCTGACCCCGAACGGTTTTGAGACTGGCGGGGGGTACTCGTTGCACCTGGGCGACAGGAGTGAACTCGGTCCTTCCCACATCGCCCGCAGGTGAGGTTAGCCAACTTGCTCCAGGTCACACAGCTGCAAGCAGGACAGGGTGCTCCTCTGGGCTTCGCAGAGAAGCAGCGACCTCGGGTGACAAGGAGTAAGTTGTGTGTCTCCCCGGATCTAAAGACTCCTCAGCGGTCACTTACGAGGGAAGGGGGCACTTTGTCCCAAGTGGCATTCAGCTCCTGGGAGCCTTTCCCGACAGCCAGTCCTGAAAGGCTGATGTAGGACGTGGGAAGGGGACACCAACCCCACCAGCTCTTCGTCTCCCTCTGCGCTGAGAGGTTCCATCCAGGCTCGGGTACCCAAACAGGGGAGCCCTGACTTTGGAAATCTTGCTGGGCATGCAGAGGTTGGGGTGGGAAGGGGCAGGGAGAGACCCCGTTTTCTGACAGCACACATTCTTCGTCACCACACCCAGCCTGGCCACCTGGTTTGCAATAGGAAAAGCCACTCCAGGAAGCAGCCTCTCCCAAGCCATGGTTTACCTACCATGCTTTGTGCTGGGAGGGGAAAAGGGATGCCCTTACCCTGGCCAGGAATGGACCATCACTGTCAGGCCACCCTGCACATCCAATTTTGGAACTCATTTTGGACCCTGGAGGACCATATCAGCCAGGAGCCCCAGGACCTCCTCCAGGAAGCCTTCCCTGACCCCTTCTCCTGGAAGAAGAATAAAGCCCCTATCTCTGAGGTCTCAAAGCCTTAGTTGTTGTTGGGCTGGAGTGGGTACATGCCTCTCTGTCTTGCTAGAGGGCAAAGCCCTTTGCAGGCAGCCCTGCATCTTGTTTAATCGTCTGTCCTCTAAGAGCCCTGTGTGGAGGAAGCACTCAGCAGATCCGCAGGGGCAGGTTGGTAGAGCAAGCCTAGGACCTGGAGTGGCACAGACCTGTTATCTGTCACCTTTAATAAGTTAATTTATTCAACATTAACTATATGTCCAACATGATCTTAAGACATGCCATGCATCAACTCAGTTAATCCTTGAAATGACCCTAGGCACCTAGAACAGTAGGTACTATTTTCCCCCCATTTTTCAGATGGGGAAACTGAGGCTCAAGCTTGAGGAAGAATCTAGGGTAAGGGTGTAGAGTGCAGAGCCAGATGGCTTGCATTTATAGTCTGGCTCTACCACCTCAGATAATTAACTTCTTGGTGCCTCAGTTTCCCCATGAGTCAAATGGGACTACTAATAATTCCTTTCCTGTTCCCAGAGGAAGCCCTGTCTCTCCCAGGGTTTCTGGGAGGATCAAAGGGGATAATGGATGTGGATGCTCTCTGTAAATCACAGGATGCTGTACAAATGTCAGGCATTAATATGTGTTGACTCGAACACCCTCTCTCAGCCCCTCTGCGCTTCAGAAGTCATGGTTCCTCCAAAACCAATCCCCTGGGATCAAAACTGGCATTTCCTAATCCCCTCCAAGCACAGAGGCAATTTGATGTCCACAAAAGACTTCTTAGGAGAATTCGATGACCTGATTAAAAGGAAGTTGTGGGGGCAGGTGTCTATCTTGTAGAAACCATGGCCAAGGCCCTGTGTTCAGCAAGCCTGCTCAAGAGGGAATTGTTTTTCTCCTTTTTCTTCTTGGAAAAATTTTCTTAAATTACTAAACAATGGAAAGATAAGAAAATGCACATTAACAGAAACATGACAATTAAAATATCCTATAGTCCCGGGGTGCCTGGGTGGCTCAGTCGTTTAGGCATCTACCTTCGGCTCAGGTCATGATCCCGGGGTCCTGGAATTGAGCCCCACAGCGGGAGCCTGCTTCTCCCTCTCCCCCCTGCTCATGCTCTCTCTTTTGCTATCTCTCTTGCTATCTCTCTCTCTCAAATAGATAAATAAAATCTTTAAAAAATATATCATATAGTCCTACTACCCAGAGAGAATTGTTCTGAGCCCCACATGAAGTTTCTGGACTATTATGATACCAGATAGAAGCAAGCATGCAGAAATTCCCAGGTCGTGATCCCCCTCCTCCCTCACCCCACATGGAGTTTGTGTCCAAAAAATAGTGGTCAATGAGACTCCACATGCTGCTGTATTTACGAAGGTATTGATAAATGTGGAACTCCGACAAGGGGTCGGATGGAGATCCCAGGCTTGGAAGCCTTTGAGGGTTTTCTGCCCCTTTTCCCCCCAAATCCGAGACAGCTGCCTCTCCCGAGCAGTTGAAGCCCACCTTCTGTGGCTGGCGGCAGGCGTGGAGGGAAGCAGGACCCACCCACAGAGCTCACACAGAAAAGCCACACTGGTGGCTTTTCTGTGCCACGAAGGTGGCCCCCAAATATCCTGGGCTTGGACTATTTCCAAGAGAGGAAAAGGGACGAGAGAAGGCCAGAGCATGGGAGAGGGTGGGAGTTCCTTTCCCTGCGATATGCATGGTTAATATCCATCCAAAGTCTATTTTAATTATTTTTCTGACAAAAACACATTTCCAGATCATTTTGTCTTTTACATATTAATTGATGTTATTTCTAATGCGTAATTCAGGCACATGATTCATGATTCAAACAATATGGAAAGTTTGAATGGAAAATAAATTTCCTTTCCATCCCTGTTCCTCACCCCTCATTCTCCTCCAAAGGGGCCCACTGTTGGTACCAGTTTCTTGAGTGTTTTTAAAGACAGTCTAAATATGTGAACAGGTGTGTATAGATCGTTCTTCAAGGCTCATGGCAACCCAGGGTAGGCAGGTACCATGATTCAGTTGCTAATCCTTTATTGTCAGACATCCAGGCATTAGTAATAACCCCAATCAGCATGTAGAGAAACACCTTGAGACATTTCTTTGGATAAATAGTTAAGAATAAGATTGCTGGGGCGCCTGGGTGGCTCAGTTGGTTAAGCGACTGCCTTCGGCTCAGGTCATGATCCTGGAGTCCCGGGATCGAGTCCCGCATCAGGCTCCCTGCTCAGCAGGGAGTCTGCTTCTCCCTTTGACCCTCCCTCCCCCCTCTCATGCTCTCTCTATCTCATTCTCTCTCTCAAATAAATAAATAAAATCTTTTTTTAAAAAAAGAATAAGATCGCTGGATTAAGAAGTATGCACATTTTGAAGATTTTCAGATCTCCCTGTGCAATTGCCCTCAAAAGGTGAGCCTGTGTCCCCTTGTGCCCATATATCACAAGGCTCTTTTTTAAGACTTTTCCTCTTTTTTTTTTTATTATGTTAGGTTAATCACCATGCATTACAGCATTAGTTTTTGATGTAGTGTTCCATGATTCATTGTTTGTGTATAACACCCAGTGTCCTCTTTAATACCCATCACCAGGCTAACCCGTCCCCCACCCACCTCCCCTCTAGAACCCTCAGTTTGTTTTTCAGAGTCCACAGTCTCTCATGGTTCGTCTCCCCCTCCGATTTCCCCCCCTTCATTCTTCCCCTCCTTTCTTCTTCTTCTTCTTTTTTTTTTTTTTAACATACAATGTATTATTTGTTTCAGAGGTACAAATCTGAGATTCAACAGTCTTAGACAATTCACAGCGCTCACCATAGCACATACCCTCCCCAGTGTCTATCACCCAGCCACCCCAGCCCTCCCACCCCCCACCACTCCAGCAAAGATTTTATTTTTAAGTAATCTTTACACCCAATGTGGGGCTCTAACTCACAACCCTGAGATCAAGAGTCGCACGCTCCACCGACCCAGCTGGCCAGGCACCCCACAAGACTCTTTTTCTGACACTCAAACCAACATAGGATTTAGAGAGGCTTTGCCAATTTGTTACGTGATAAATTGCATCTTGTTATTATTTGAATTTGCATTTCTTGGATTATTCGTGAAGGTGATCCTTAAAAACTTTCTTTCTGGTTCATTGGCCATTTGAATGTGCAAATTCTTTGTTTTCTCCCCTTAACTTGCAGAGCTTGTTATAGTAAGACTATTAACCCTTTGTTTCTTATATTTTGCATATATTTTTCCCAGTTTGTCAGTTGCCTTTTGACTTTTCTACAGAATTCTTGGGTGACTGTAATAAGATTTCTGGGTATATAGGGGTGCCTGGGTGGTGCAGTCGGTTAAGCGTCTGATTCTTAATTTAGGCTCAGGTCACACTCTCAGCGCTGTGGGATTGAGCCCCAAGTGGGGCTCTGTGCTTAGCGGGGAGTCTGAGATTCTCTCCCTCTCCCTCTGCCCTTCCCCCTGCGTGCTCTCTCTCTCTCTTCCTCAAATAAAAAAATAAAATCTTTAAAAATAAAAAGATTTCTGGGTGTATAATATCTGAGATAAAGTGGTACTTTTCCTCTTCTGTGAGTAAGAAACAGGAACAGTGAAATTGAAGGGAAACAAGAAGACTGGACCCTGGCTTAGCTACAGGACCTTCCAGACTCTGCAGAGTGACCCGAGGCCATTCAGAGTCTCTTTCTGTGCTCCTTAGGTCAGGGTGTGAGGCAGGGGGCATGAGGTCAGGGCTCCCAGAGGGTCTCCCCCAACCCAGCCCGCCCCCCTGGCGTCTCCTACGTGTGGTCAGATTTCAGATTCTGTGTGTAGAGCACTCAGCCCAGTGTCTGGCTCATAGTACTCATGTAAAAAGGAATAGCCGTTAAGTCAGCCATTCACTTAACAAATACTTCTTGAATGCCAATGATGTGCCAGGCTCTGTTTCAGGTCCTTAGGACCCTGGAGCAGACAGGACAGACCCAAGTCCCTGTGGAGGGGCTGACACTGCAAAGGGGAGAGGATTGTTAGTGGTGCTTGTTGTGGAGGGGACCTGGGTGGGGATGGCTCAATGGTGGAAAGAAATTTAGAGGTCACTTACTTCAATCTTATAGGCCAGATGGGGAAACTGAGGCCCAGTGACAAAGTGACTTGCCAAGGTCACAGAGCCAGCCAGTAGTTGAGATCGAATTAGAGTGGAGGTCAGCTAAGGCCAAGAGCACCTCCCAGGCACCATTTTCCTCCAGGAAGGGAGTGCTTTGTTAAGAATGAAGCCACCCGACACCCACCTACCTTTGGCAGAGAGCAATGGTCGGGTGTCAGCAGCCAGAGAGGAGGGGACAGTCCCATTCTGGAGGGTCTGTGAGGCAGGAGTTGGGAATGGGACAGCTACCGACTCCGGCCTCCCCGAATCCACAAGGTGTCAGCCCACCCGTCAGCCTGCTTCTGGAGGCCTAGAGAAAGGCAGGCTGAAGCCTGGGGCAGGGTGACGTGCCACTCGAACCATCAGCCCGGCTCAGCTGTGCTTCGCTGTAAGACTGGGGACACGTCACCTCCCACTGCCACCCTGGATGTCGGCTCCAGATCTGGCCCCTCTCTCCCCTCGTCACTCTTCAGGTGGGCCTCTGGGATTGAGCACCACAGGAACCTGCGCCAGGGGCCCCTCGCTCTTTAGGATGCTCAGGCACCCAGGCTGCCTGGCCCACATCTGACGTGCAGGCCTAGATGCCCTCTCCGGGCAGACGGGGAGCTTGGAGGTGCCAGGCTAAGCGCCCTGACGATGCGTCCCCAAGCTATCTGGTAAAGGGATGGGCCCCAGCAGATTCTCTGAACATATTGATTAATCAATTAATTAATTAATGTTAGCAAAGTTCAGTGAGGAGTCTCAGCTCATGGGGAGGTAAACATGACACGGTTTAAACTTTTCCCCAAGAACTGACTGTGCGGGGCGCCTGGGTGGCTCAGTTGTTAAGCATCTGCCTTCGGCTCAGGTCATGGTCCCAGAGTCCTGGGATTGAGCCCCGCATCGGGCTCCCTGCTCTGTGGGGGGCCTGCTTCTCCCTCTCCCACTCTCCCTGCTTGTGTTCCCTCTCTCCCTGTCTCTCTCTGTCAAATAAATAAATAAACTCTTTAAAAAAAAAAAAAAAGAACTGACTGTGCTCTGTTGCCACCCTCCCCCCCCGCCCCCAGAGTAGCAAACTCCATGAACCATGTCTTCCTGGCTCATTTATGAAATCATCTCCCTGCTATTCTTGAAAAGCCAGCGCTGTTCTTTTCAAGCTAGCAGGCTCCCATTTAGTTCAGTGCTCATGTTCTCTACCTCCTCATCTTTGACACCTGGGATGGAGAATACCCCCTTCTTTCTGATGCCAGTCTCCTCTGACATTTGCAGGCAGTGGTGTGGGCAGGGTGGGTCTGCTGCCTGGCCATGTCATGGAGGGCCCTTTGGGGGCTGGGGCCCCAACACCGAAGGTTCTCTGGCCCCAGGATGTGGACCCTTGCTGCCCCTCTCTCCTCAGCCGTGGGCCCTGAACATCATTCTCTGGACAGCAGGAAACCCCTGTCTACTAGCCCCATCCTGTTAGAATTGTAACAACCATCATTAATTGGGTACCTACTAAGCGCCTGGCTAGGTCGCTCCATTAGTGCTGGGTTAAGTATGGCCAATGGGACAGGTCTGCTTTGGCAGGTGGAGAAGCCTGTCTGGGTCTCTCCTGGTCTCACAACTGACGTGTGGGCCTCACTAGCAGCTCCAGACCACGCTCCGTTTGTTATGATGACACAGATACAGCGGAGCGGGTTTTCAACGTCAGAGATAGGTCCTTCCCAATGAGCTTCATTGTCACCGCCCAGGCCTGCCCCAGGGCTAGTGCAGACCCTCTGGTCAGCCTCTGGCTACCCGCCCCCACCCCCGAGGAACTCGCGGGTTTCCTTTGCACAGAGGTGTCACGGTCATGGGGGTGGACAGACCCAGGAAGGCCTGCGGTTGCAGGCTGAGGTTGACTGGCAGCCCTCCAGCCCTGCCTTTGCCCCCACCGAAAACATCGAGTTGGAGGTCTGCCTCCACACCTTGAAGCAGGCAACTGTGTCAGACCCCTCGATCCACTCGGCTACCCCTCTCGCTGCAGCCCCAGCTGGGGAGATCCAGTCACGGGTCTGACCAGCGTCCCACACGGGCAACCTGAAAGCAACTCACTCCAGGTGTGAACGGTGCCCACGCGTCATGGTGTGGGACACCTGCAGGAATCCACATGCCATTCCTGCACCTGGAAGTGTGTGTGTGTGTGTGTGTGTGTGTGTGTGTTGGGGGGCAGCGAATGCCCAGAGGGCCATCCTCGACCACTGGGAGCTGGAAGATGAAGGATAAATATTTCCTATGTTTCTTGTATTCAAAGATTGTTCTGAACCATTTCATAGGGCTTCTAAGATGGAGTCCCAATTACCTGTAGCAGTTACCAGCACGTCATCCTCGTAGCTCCTTTCTCCCCTCTTTTGCTTCCTCAGGCCCTGGTACGTGCTCCCCAGGATCACCTTCGCCCCCACATCCCCTCCAGGCAAGCCCTTTCTCGGGTTCCGCTTCCAGGCGAGACCAGGCTAAGTGCCGGACCTACCTTGGAAGGCAGCCCCCCAGGAAGGAGGCGGGGCCCAGATCACTCACCGGTTAGACAGCTACGGGGAATTCATTGCTGGTGGTTGGTGGGGTGGTAAATTCTCCTGGCTTGCAGGAGCATCATGCAGAAGAAGATGCCCAAGGAAATTCCATGACAACGTGGCCTAACCTCCTATTGCACCAACATAATCGCCCTCAATTCAGACTTATGGTCACATATGGAATTCTCTAAGTTGAGCTGTTTGGAGTAAGGAAACACTGGGATCCGTGGACCCGTCCACATGTCAGTTCTGGCCCCGTACCTCAGGCCCGCTCGGGTGGCCTGAAGGAATGTGTTGAGGGCAATCCTCCCGTGGGCACATTTGCACGCAGTGGATTTGGTCATCCAGTATGTAGGAGGGGGTGAGGCTGTGATACACGTATACATGGATTCTTGGGCAGCAGTAAATAGCTTAGCTGGTTGGCCGAGGTCATGGAAGGAACAAGATTGGACGACTGGACACAAGGAAGTCTGGAGACAAGGCTATGGATGGACCTGTGGGAATGAGCCCCAAATGTACAGATATTTGTGTCTCATACTAGTGTCTGTTATAGAGGGAGCCCCAAAGACCCAGGGGACAAGATGATTTGTTCTGTGGATGAGCCTCTCTCCTTGACTACCCCAAAGGGACTACTAATTTTAGGGATAGAATCAGGGCTAGGAGTCTGGTCTGGGGGAGTCTGAGAACCCGGGGACTAAATAGACCTATTTCCCTGGGATTAGACGGTGGGGGAGTGAACTGAATTGACCTCGGAAGCATCTCTCCCCAGCTCACCAAGCCCCCCCTAATTGTAGCCCCCACCCCAGGGGGCTGGCTTGGCCTCTGCTCTGTGAGGTTCTTTTTTACCCAGCATGAATTTTATTCTTGCCAGCCCAGATTCCCAACATGCCACCAAAGTCCAGGGAGCCTTCTCAGATCTTCTCCCTGACCATGTTCTTCCTTCATTCACTCAGTTACATGTTCAACAGATACTTATCACGGCTCATCTGCCAGGCCCCTTGCAAAGGTCCTGAGCATGCAGTTCAGAATGAGAATGGCCCCTGCCCGGCTTTTACAAAGATAAGCCTTTGGGGAGAAGTAGGCATTAATCAAACGACCACACAAATAAATATAAAATTCTACCTGGGATTAGTGCTAGGAAGGAGATTTACATCATGGTCTGAGAGCAGACAATTTGCTGGATTTCCCTAGTCTGGGAGGTCAGGGAGGGCTTCCCTGAGGAGGTGATGCCTCGGTCACCTGCTGAAGGATGGGGAGGAGTGGCCCAGGTAATATGGTGGGGGAGACAAGGGAAAAGGTCCCTGTTCTAGACGATTTCACCCTGGGTGTGCTCCCTCCCACAGCTGTCTCCACCGCTTCCTGGTCTGCATCCTTCATCCCCCACTTGGAAACTGGGCTCAGGGAGGTTACTACGTGGGGGCCAGGATGTTACGGTCAGTGATGGAAAGTCACCAGCAGCCACTGCTAGAGAAGAATTTGCTTCATGGCAAAGGTCACAGAAGCAGAGACCCAGTGACATAAAGCTGGGGGTGACATAGCATACTCCCAGAAACAGGGGCCCAAGGGTCCCCAAGATGCCTGCAAGGATAGTGCCACATAGGGGAATCTGAGAAGCACCCTCCACTTCTCTCCCCTTTGTTCCTCCCCACTCTCCCCTCCGATTCTCCTCCCCCAATTCTCCTACTGCTTGATTGTTCCAAAGGCTTTTCTCATGGGCTCCACTGCGTAGCTGGTGCCAGTCATCTCTAGCATTTTCCTGAGGACCTGGTGGAGCCAAGACCATTTCCCGGGAGCACCCGTCAGAGCTCAGGCTGCATCCTCCCACCGAAAGAGCAGGGGATGGGACTTGGCCCTGAGCGCAGCTGAGGTTGCCTGCAGCACTAGGCTGTGTCTTCCCTCCGCCAGGTCTCTGCTGCGAGGGGCGGGACACTCAGCAAGTACTTGAAAGAACAGGACCTGGCCATCCGCTGGTCTTGCCTCTGCTACCAAGTTTCTGTGTGACCTTGAACCAGTCTCTGCCCCTTGCATGCCTCCCAGGATGCATTCCTATATCCTCGAGGGAGAAAGACAGAGGAGATGAGAGGGAGAGTGTGGGCAGGGGCAGGGCAGTCCTTGTGGGTTGGCTCCAGCTGGGCAGGCTGACTGTCCCACAGGCCTGTGAGGTAGCTGTCCCCAGCCAGGGGCCTGACCTTGGGGAGGGCAGCCTTATGCCTTCCCCAGCAACCCTGGACTGAGCACCTGTCACAAACAGACCACATTTCCTTGGGCAATGCTCATCTGCTTCCCAATCCTCCGAGCTGTCCCCACTTTGTCTGAGCAGGGTCAGGAAGGAAGACAAGAAGGTTTTTATCTGTGTTCTCTCTCCATCCAGGGAAAAATGTCAAGCCAGGGGGTGGAGGGATGGAGGGCCTCCCTTCTTCTTTGAACCAAGAGCCCAGGATCTTCTGCCCATCATCCCTGCTCCCACCTGCCCTTGTCTACAGGGGAGATGGACCCAGGAAGGCCTGGGGTCCCAGGCTGAGGTTGATTGGCAGCCCTCCAGCCCTGCCTTTGCCCCCACTCTGATATTGGTCCAGGGCCCATGGGTGTGGCCTTGCCCCTCTCAACAGCCATGACTCTTCTGGACCACTCCATTGAGGAGTTGGTGACTTTTCATGCAAGGGATCCCAATGCTCCTTCAGGAAACCTTTTTGTGCAAATGGGGAAACTGAGGCCCCAAGGGGGCAGGCAGCAGAGTTCACAAGAAGAAAGAACACTGGCCTGGGAATCAGAAGATCTGGGCTTGAATCTCAGCCCCATCACTGCCTTCCCTGCCTGGGCCTCAGTCTTCCTGTCTCTGAAATCTGTCTCCGATCTGCCTCACACGTGAGGTGGGTCTGGGGTCTGATGTGGTTTTATTAGTGCCATCTCAGCGAGCCATCAGTGCTGGCCGAGGCCAACAGAAGGTCCCAAATCCAGGCCCCTGGCCTCTCAGAACAATGCTCTTTCCTGTATGCTGGAGGCCTGAGACCAGGAGATGAGGAACAGGACAAGGAGGGACGGAGGAGTTTGTGGGAGATGAGCCCTGGAAAACTCGGCCTCCCCTCCTAGGGGAAGGCACAGCTCCCCATACAGTTCCTGAGTGATAGAAGCCTCTGGAAGCTGCCCCAGCAGGCCTACCCCGGGGAAGGGTCAGGGGCGGGTAGGACTGGAGCAGGCCCCTCGTGCGTCTTCTTGGCCAGAGTCTGAGCCACGCACCAGAGTGGGACCGATCCCCAGGCCAGTCCTCAGCCTCTCAGACTCTGGCTCATTAAATAAACATCTGCCCACCTGCCGCTCATTACTCACCTGCCCTAACTGGCCCATCACTCTCCTGGCTCTCCATCCGTCTTCACCTCGCTGCCATTACCTCCAAGGTGCAGTGAGTTTTGCACCACCCAGTTAGCAGCCTGGCTGGTCGGAGGAGACCCGTGCAGCCCGCAGAGCTGCAGCTAGGGCTGGGCTCCGTCTCTGCCTCCAAGAAGCCCACAGCCTGACTGTGGGTGCTTCTGATCCCTCCTCCCCGACTCCAGAGTGGGAACCCCACTCCTACCCTTGGAAGCTGAAAGGCTGGGAGAGGGGGCGTGGCAAAGAACGGTTTGATTTAGTTCAATTACTATTTATTCTGCACAGACACTGTGCTAGGCACTGGGGATACCTCCAAAATGCCCCTGGGGGACACCTCTTCTCCTGAGAGCGCAGACATAAAAGAGGGACTGTCAATGCAAGTTGGATGGGCCGCAGCATCCAGGGAGGACGGGCAGAAGGACTTGGTCTAGTCTGGGGAACCCAGGAAAGGTCAAGGGCAAGACACATGGGCAGAGTCCACAAGACTCAGCTACCTGAGTCCCAGCGCCCAGGACCTCGGGCACGCTACTTCTCCCCTCTGGTTCTCAGTCCTGGAACACAGAGGAGCACAAAGGGGCTGCAGGCAAGGGCTGCCTCCCGGGCGAGCTCCTGAGTCTCAGTCCTCTGTGCTGGGCTCTCAGGCTGGAGGGAACAGGCTCCGAGTGAGTGAATGGGGGAGGGCTCCCGGGTGGGGGGAGGAAAGGAGGTGTGGATGCACTTGCGTGCTGCCCATGTGACAGGTGGCTCCCCGCTACCCTGGCCCCCCTTGGCTCTGACCTCCTGCCCTGAAGACTCTCAGACACCAAGGGGCCTGGTGACCCCGAGCAGTGGTGACTGCCTCAGGCTGCGTGGTCTCCACCACTTGCCACACACAGAGCAGAGCGGAGCATCTCACGCTCAGGTGGCACGGGCCTGTGAGCTTCACTTCATCATCACGCGTCTCACGCAGGCAGAAATAGAGGGTCAGAGAGGCTCAGCCACGCGCCCAGGGCCACACAGCCTGGGCAGGGCCAGAGCTAGGATGCGGCCCTGATCCGCCTGCCTGCCGAGTCCCTGCTGTCTGCTTCCCCGGCCTCGGCACTGAGCAGCAGGCTGGGGAAGCTGCAAAGTAGTGCCCCCCGGGGGGCGTGGAGATACTCCGCAATCATCCTGGCAAGGGGACGGCCAGCCCTCTTTTCCCTCCTGGCCATTGTTCTCCAGAAAATTAAGTCATTCCACAGGGCCCTTAAGCCTTTTTGGGTCTGGTGGTTCCCTAGGCCTGAGCCAGAATACGGCTGGAAGCCTGTTATTATTCATTGAATCTCTCCAGGGTGGCTGGGAACCCGCCTTTTAATTGTCTCATCTCTGTCCATCCTTCTATGGAGAAAGAGACTAAGAGGCGAGAATAATCTGTTATCTCATTATAGATCAGGGCCTAGAAAAGGAAGCTGCTCAGCCAGGGCCCTCCACCCCTTGGAGGGCGGGACCCTGGCTGCGGGAGGCGCATTTCCTCCAATCTCACCAGGCACGTGCCAAACTCATTCCCACCAGCTCGAGGAGGAAGATTGCCCATGGCATTTTCGGTCCCAATGATCATGAGCTGGGGATTGACATATCTGGGAACGGCTGGGGGAGGGAGACAAATGGAAGTCAGAAGAGGCTGATGTGTGTACTCCAAACCTCACTCTGCCTTTCACTGCCCCAGGGAGTACAGAGAACATGGAACTGGAATTTAGAGATGAGCTTGTCATCCATCCATCCATCCATCCATCCATCCATCCATCCATCCATCTCCCATCCATCCAATGGGCTAGAGAGAAACTGGCACCTTTTTTTTTTTTTTAATGAAGCATATCAGATTTTTCAAAGCAACTTCCTTTCTCTTATTTCATTAGATCTTCATAACTGTTTGGTCTCATTTGACAAATGAGGAAACCGAGGCCTGGAAAGGGGCAGGGACTTGCTGAAGGGGTGACGGGGAAGAGCAGTTTCCAAGGTGGAGGCTCAGCATGAAGCCTCCAGGTAGAGTCATGCACAAAGGCCTGGACCAAGGGGCATGCGGGGGCTGACATCTGGTCCATGCTCTGCTTGCCAAGTGGCAAGGAGCTAGTCTGCTTAGAGAAAGGGAACCTCTTTTTCTCTTCTCTTCTCTTCTCTTCTCTTCTCTTCTCTTCTCTTCTCTTCTCTTCTCTTCTTTCTCTTCTCTCTCTTCTCTTCTCTTCTCTCTCTTCTCTCTTCTCCTCTTCTCTTTTCCCTTCCCTTCCCCTCCACTCCCCTCCGCTTCCCTTCCTTTCCCTTCTCTTCTCTTTTCTTCTTTTAAAGTAGGCTTCCCACCCAGCATGGAGCTCAACGCAGAACTTGAACTCACAACCCTGAGCTGAGATCAAGAGTGGGACGCTTAACCAACTGAGCCACCTGGGAGCATTTTTCTTTGCACAAAGTCACCATCATTTTGCCAAGCTAAGACTCCAGTTAAGGAGCCTTTTCAAATTCCCATGAAAAAGCTATATGGGCTATTGGCAGCTAGAGATCTGAGCTGGAGGAGCCCCGCTGGAGGAGAGGGGGTAGAAGACTGGGCTATGAGGAAGGTCTGTCCCTTCCGCAGTGCTCAGGGAGGGGCCCATGACCTATGGCAGCATGGCTTGGCCAGTCCAGGGAAAGCAAACTTCTCTCTCCCTCTAAGCCAGGCGCCAACCTCCTGCCAGATGGGTTGTTTGTTCTGGAGCTTCTAGTTGGCCACTCTCTAGTCTTCCCAACCCTAGCCTGGCCCCAGAAAGCTACCTCTGATCTACTTTCTGTCACTAGTGATTCAATTTCCTTTTTGTAGGATTTCATGTAAATAACATCATACAGTGTATACTCTTTTGTGTCTGGATTCTTTTGCTTAGCATAATATTTTTGAGATTGAGCCATGTTATTTCATGTAGTTTTGTGGTATTCCATTGCATGGATATACTACAATTTATTTATTTATTAAAAAGATTATTTATTTATTTATTTATTTATTTGACACAGAGAGAGAGAGCACAAGCAGGGGGAGTGGCGGGCAGAGGGAGAAGGAGAGGCAGACTCCCTGCTGAGCAAGAAAGCCTGATGTGGAGCTCAACTCCTGCACCTCGAGATCATGACCTGAGCCGAAGGCAGACACTGAGCCACCCAGGCGCCTCTACAATTTATTTTTTTAAAGATTTATATCTTTATTTTAGATAGGATGGGGGGAAAGGCAGGGAAGAGGGAGAGAGAGTCCTTAGCAGACTGCACACTGAACACGGGGCTCAATCTCAGGGTCCTGAGCCAAAACTCAGAGTTGGACGCTGGACCGACTGCGCCACAGAGGCTCCCTTATACTACAATTTATTGAAATTTTAGGCTCTGGCCTTCATAAGCAAAGCTATTATACATGTTTGCGTACAGGTAGTAGACATATGTTTTCATTTCTCTTGGCTAACAGGAGTGGAATTGCTGGGTCAAAGACAGCAATGTTTAGACTTTTAAGAAATTATCACACCTTTTGTGAAGTTGTTATACCTTTTTACACTTTCACCGGCGAAGTGTGAGAGTTCCAGTTGACCCACATCCTCGCCAACACGGGAGGTATCATCAACCTTTTTCACTGGGCCATTCTAGCTTATGTGTGGTGAGGTCTCATTGTGGATTTCATTTGGAGGCCTACTTTGGGGACCTACCCTTCACCTCACCTGTTCCTCCCTCTTGACTGTAAGATCTTCTGGAACACAGGCTGACTCACCGGTATCACCTAAGAGCCCAGCAGACAGCTGGGCCCCAAGGAGGAACAGTGTCAGTATTGGGTAAATGCGGCCAGGAAAAGAGCTAGGATTTTCTGGGGAGATGGGCACCTTTCTGAGCTTCAGTCTCCTCATCTGGCAAATGGGCACCATCCCTTCCCTGCCTGGTCCAGAGGGCAATTTTGAGTTAAGAATTCAGTGAGCTGGAAGGGGAGACATCACTTAGGGACAACTAGCAGGGGGTTCCTGATGAGCCGATGCGGGGGTAAGGACCTCACAATTGGCTCTCACTTCCTCTCTCCTTATAATGCCGTTGTGCAAATGTGGAAACTGAGGCTCAGCCAGGCAGAGCAGCACCAGGTCCGTGTGACTCCAAAGCCTGCACTTGCAGCTGTAGTAGGAACCACGGTGCGGCAGTCACCTGGGACCGTGGTCGGCAGGCGGGACGTTGCCGGGCTGTGCACCCCCCTGGCCGGCAACCCTTGTCCCTGGGGCTCAACACAACGTCTGTCGCTCCATTAGCCTAAGCGGCTTCCCCGGATCCCATTACTTCACTACTGCTGTTATTTATTCATCGACGGGGTCCTCAGCGTGTGGATAGGCACTTACCTTGATGTCCCTGACAGCGGGTCAGGAGCCCCACTCAGGGCATATTAATCACCAGCCGCGCTGGTGGGGAGCCTGCGTCCTCTGAGAGAGGAGATCATGTTGCAGACACCCAGGGCCTGTCAGCACGCCCATTTCCCACGGAGGAATCCGCCGCCTGGCGTGTCACGACCGGATGAACCTCAGCATCTGCGCGGGCAGGGAAACTGAGGCTCAGAGGTGGGAGGGCCTTGCCCAAGGATTCCATACCTCCCGGAAGCATCACCTGGGACTCTGTCTGTCTACAAATGCACAGTGATAATAGCTCCATTTACAGGGGAAGGGCTTTACGGCTTCTGTCTCTTCTCCTATGTGGTGCTGGTAACAACCCCTCAAGATCAATTAGGGCTTTTAATCAGATAGGTAGATAGATAGATGATAGATAATAGATAGATAGATGGTAGATGGATAGATGATAGATGATGATAGATAGATGATAGATAGATAGATAGATAGATAGATAGATAGATAGATAGAGGACATAGATACAGAAATTGAAGCTCACAGAAATAAGTGTCCCGCTGAGTGTCACTGTAAGCTGGGACTGAGACCCCGGCATCCTTACCTGGGTCCAGTGTTCTGGCCTAGGCCAGGAAATGCAGGATGTGTACCTTGGTCCTTCTCTTCCCTTCTGATCGTCCATGGAAAGGGGGACTCCGGGCGGCTGGGATAGAATCTCCTCCGGAGCTGGGTCTTGCCACTCCCTGGGAAGCTAGGAAGGGTTCCTGCCCTGCCACGGCTGGGCTCTTGGTCTGTCAGCTCCAGGCTCTCAGGAGGAGGTGGCTTATGGGCTGCCGGCTGGACACCAGGTGGACGCACTGGTGTGGAGGCTGGGATTGGAAATGGGCCTGCCTGTCACCAGGAAACACATACATACAGGCGGTTTTGCCACTGGAGACAGGGTTGCCTCGGAATGTGTGGCATCGTGGGGGCCATGCCAACCTCAGGGAGCTCTGGGTCCCCTCACGCTTTCAGGGAAGTCTCCCTGAGCCCCTGATCACAGGAATCTTGCCCCATCTGCATCCCTCTAGCCACGACTGAGAGTCTGGTGACAAAATAGATGGAGTTCGCCTCCAGTCAGCCCATGCCACTGCTCCAGAGTCTTCCATGGCTCCTCATTGGCCTCTAAGAAGGGAGCGGTGGGAGGCTGGTAGGTTGAGGCCAGCTTCCACCTCTCCCTCCCACGTATAGGGAAGGAAATCTGGTATTGAGAAGCATTTCAACCTAGAACATTCTTTGAAAAGCCTTTTTAAAAATACATATTTTGCAGAAAATGAAAGCTAGACTCAGAGAAGACAGGTAAGGGACTGAAGACCACACTGCTAGTACGTGTCATAGCCAGGAGTCATGCCCAGGCGCTTGGGCCCAGACCCTAAGCTCTTAACCCACAGAAGGACAGCTATGGCCGGGGTGGTCCAAGGACAAAGCTAAGAGCAAAGGACGGGAGTTACGAGGAAGCGGAACTCAGCTCAAGCTAAATAAAGCCTCCCGTACCATCGGAGCAGACCAGCATAAAATGGGCTGCTTGCAAGGGTGATGGGCAGGAGCTCCCCATCATGGGAGGTGTACAAGTGGATGATTGTCAGCCATCAGCTGTGAGTATCATGGAAAACCTCTGCCCTGACGTCAGTAGACTGCTCGAGCACACCCATCTGGAGGGTTTATTGTGTGGCCTTCACTGGGAAGCACCCGAACTGGCCACAGTCTGGCTTCTAGAATCACCCTACCCACCAGTGGGCCCAGAGCTCCTGCCACCTGCTGCATTGGTTTATGCATTCCTCACTCAACAAATAGCCAGCACACACTGGTGCTCCCTCTTCAGACCTGGGGAGGGAGATTGCTCTGGACACGGCTCCCCTCCCCCTCTGGCCATTGGCATCCCTCCCTGTCCCCCAGCCAGCACCCACCCATGGACTCAATAAGTGTCAAAAAAGCAATGACAGAATATTCAGCACGGGGCAGGGCTGTGGAAGACACAGCCCTGAAGCAGTCAGCTGGGAGGGGGCAGAAAAAGGGAAGTGTTGGGGGTTGGTCCCTGCACACCAGCCACCTTACTTGAAAGCCAGCTCACCACCACGAGAAGAGCACCACCAGCAGCGGTCAGCACCCATGTACCCTCTCGTGTGCCACAGATCACCTCACGGTAACCCCAAGAAATGGGTGCGCTCGTTACTAACCCCATTTTACAGATGGGAAAACTGAGGCTGTCAGGGGCCCAGATCAGTTCCTAAGGATCGAAGCTAGGATCCAACACCAGGCCGTCAGAGACCAGAGCCTGAACCTCCAGCCACCACCCTAGCAGGCCAGGCAGAGTGCAGCCCATGAGAGCACCACCCACCCTGGAGTGGGAGGATCAGCATCGCCCCTACCAGCTATTTGTGGTCAGAGCTTGGATGAATCACCTTGCCTCTCTGAGCCTCACGTTCCTCCTCAGAAAACTGGGACTAGTAATGCCCACCTCCTGGGGACTGTGAGGATAAAATGAGACTGAATGACAGCTTCCTGGCCACAGGAGAAGCAGGGAAAGTGTGGCTCCCATTTCAGGTGGGGTTCCCACCTGGGAGCTTCATCTTCTTTGTCCTCCCAGCTCCTGCCCAGCTGAGGGTCCGGGCCCAGGCTGGGCTCAGTGCTTGTGCCTAGGGGGCGGGCAGGGACTGGCTGGTGCATTTGGATGATTTTTACTGGAGTGACTTATTTTCGGCTGATCTAGGTCCGCCCAGCCAGGGGGCAGCATGAGCTGCTTTTCAGTCCAAGCACCAAAAGCAGGCGGCCTGGCTTGTAGGACTGAGGAGATGGCAGCCTGGGCTTGGTGCTGGAGAGGGGCTGCCAGCTTGAACTTGGCGCCCTGGCTCCTAGTTGCCCAGACAGGAGAGTCCAGACAGGAACCCTGAGTTAATGGCCTTGAAGCTAAGGATAGAGCTTCTGGGGTCTCTGACTCTTTGCAGATCAATCTCGGGGCTCTGACCCAGGCTTGCTGGGTGGCCTTGCTGAGTCCCTTCCCCTCTCTGGGCCTTCTCTCATGGTCAGGCATGTGCAGGGCCTTCAACACCTGGTTGCCTTCACGGTAAAGGCTGAAGAGGAGGAGGATGGATGGAGATTTGTGCACAATAGGCCCTCAGGAACTCTGCTGATGATGGAGCTGGCCCAGCTTGGGGTGAAACCTGCAGATACTCCATTTTCTTGGCCTCAGCCATGGGCAGGTGGGCCAGCAACTCAGGCCATTGTCAGGGGCTCTGGGAGGGTCTGGGAGGGTCCAGCCTTGCCTCATCCTGGCATTCGAGGCCTCTGGCAGTCTGGGCCAAAGCTCCCCCTCCTCTGTCCTTCCTGGGCCATGGCTCAGGGTGCTGCCACACCTCTGCTGCTTTCCTCACTCGTACTTGGAAGAGGTGCCCAGGAGGACCCAGGACCATACCAGTCGTGTTCTCATCTGCCTTTTTGTCTTCTGAATGGTTCCTCTGTCTTATCCAGTTAGGGGGTGAGTTGTTTGGGGCAAGAGGTGAACAGAGGCTGCAGGTCTCAAGGCCTGGGGCCCAGACCCAACCCCTCCCCTCAGCAGCTGCATAAATATGAGAAGTCACTCAGCCTCTCTGAGGGTCAGCTCCATCCATAAAATGGGGATTAGCATCTGCTTTGCCCTCTTTTCTGAGCTGTTGTGGGGCTCAAATAAACAAAAGAGGATGAGGCCAACTTGCCCTGGAGTCCCTCAGTTGGGCTCAGTCCAGGAAACAGTGGGGAGCTGGATGCAGCTCCTGGCCTCAAAGGGCTTGCTCTGGGTGGGGAAGATGGAGAGCCTTGGGGGGGGAGGTAGATTTATCTAAGTGAAAGTATCAGGGAAGGCTTCCTGGAAGAGGCGTGAGCAGGACAGGTGGACAAAGTCACGGTCAGGCATGTGCAGGGCTGGCGGGATTGCAGATAGGAAGAGCCATATTCATAGAGTGTCAGCATTGGGACTACACAGTTGTGACCCCCAAACAGCAAGCAACCTAACAAAGCGACCTTGTCCCCACCCTCCCGAAGCTTGCAGTGGCAGGCAATCAAATACTCATCACATAATGTAGTTCTATCTGATTTAAGGGAAGAACAATGATCTCGGGAGTCTCCCACCTGCCAGGAACTACACCAAGCACTTTGTGTGTATTACCTCATTTAATCTTGACTCACATAGACACGGTTGGTGTCTTCATCTCTGGAAGAAACCCAGGACCAGAGAGGTGGAGTAATTTGCCCAAGGTCGCACAGCTGGCCGGCTGCAGAGCAGGATTTGAACCCGGGCTCTCTGGCTCTAGAACCTCCACTTACTGTAATCACTAAGCTCTTCTGCCGCTCGTGTGCCTCACACAGGCTGCTGTGTCCCCCTGTATTTGTGGTTTCCCCTTCCTGCCCCCCTCTTCTGACCACCAGAGTGGCAACAAAGGCAGCTCCTGAACCACTCGGGGCAGAAGCGGTGGGGGGAGAGAGTGAGAGGACAAGACAGAGGAGGCAGCAGTGAGGGGTCCCTGAGGACAGGCCCTGCAGCTGCTCCCTGTCTCCCCTGTCCCCAACCCTGTGGGGACTCTCAGAACAAGAGAAGGTGCACTTACCTGCCCCTACCCGGTGGGGGCCCCGAGTTATCCCGTGCCCAGCATCCTATGGGGGCAGAGGAATGCCTGGGGTCCCTCCAGGGCAACGTGGGGAGTGGCAGGGGGCCTGGAAGGGCCACAGGGTCAGCCTGCCTCTGATGCAGTGAGTCTCAGGGGACAGTGGGGGGCTGAGGCATCCCTGGAATGAGGATGTGCCAGAGGGACAGCTGACTGTCCTTGCCTGACATAGAAGCTTCGAGAAACCCACTCCTCACCCCTCCCCCCTCAGGCCCTCCCTGGGCTGTGACTCAAAGCCAGGGGAAACAGGAGGTTCCTGAATTGCCTTAGATTACATTTCCGCCTCCCGGACGAATGGGGGCTTAGAGCAGAAATGAAACTTAGTGACAGAAAAATACAGTCACTTTTTTGTGCCCTGATTTTATTGACTCAGAATCGCTATGGAGACATTTGGGACACTGGGAATCTGGCCTTGGTGGGGAAGTCAGGGAAGGCTTCCTGGAGGAAATGATGAGTTCTGCACAGGGCTGAGTTCTGAAGGAAGACTGGGAAAAAAAGAGGGAAGGGAAGCACATTCCAGGCAGGGGGAGCCCATGTACAAAGGCCCTGCGGCAGGAGGCAGTTTGGTGGGAGGGCGGGAATAGGAGGTGCGTCCTCCTACCACATACAAACAACCTGTTCATTCTGCCACAAGCGAGGACTGCTGGCAGTTAACGTGCGGACCCGACATGCGGGCTTGGGGCTCTCAGAACACTCCTGTCCTTGGTCTTTCATCTACTCGGACTCCGTTTTGGCTAACTCCGGACTCCTGACACCTGCACCAGACTCCTCTGCAAAGGAGGAGTCCCAGGCAGCGCCCTTATTGCCCTGCTGGGAAAACCAAGGTCAGGGAAGGCAAAGACGACCCCGCCCTCGGCACGGACTAGCTGCTGTGGAGCGGGGACCGTGCCCTAGAGGGACTAGCTTCCTGCCCCCAGGGAAGAGGGCAGGACACAGCGGTTCCCCAGTCCTTTACCCGGCCCGAGAGCTTTCTAGTGGTCAGAGTCAGGAGGATCTGGGGTGGGTGGGGAGGTGGGCCAACTAGCACTCCCAGCCAGCTGGTCACACCCCCACGACCACACAGTGACCACTTTCACAGCCAAGAGGCCTGGAGGGCTGGGTGGTCCAGCCGTGTCTAAGGCCGGCCCCTCCAGCAGATCCCCAGCCGAGGCCTGGACCCTGCAGGTCCCAGCGGACTTGGGCCGTCTGGGTTCCAGAGGGCAGTGAGATGCTCCAAGTCACCGGGAGGGCACTCAGGAGCCCAGAGCACCCGAACCAACGGCACCACCTCCGTGAGACCAGTCTGGCTGGTGCGCCCGTGCCTGCGCCCTGCTGTGGCCCCAGTGGCCAGGCTGCGGGGAGAGGGCCAGGGGTGGAGACACGCGCAGAGCCCCCGGGGCTTACCAGGTGATCATGCTTTAGGAGCGAATATTAATAAAGGCTCTAGGAAAGGAGTTTTAATTCCAGATCTCGCCACCAAATTATTGCACATGAGGGAAATATCAGGCACCAGAACTGTCTCTATCCCTCACCCCTCGTCTCTAAGCAATCTGCTGCTTTTATTAATTCTGACTGGATTTTCCCAGGCTGGGGGTGGGGGGAGGCAGTGGGGGAAAAGGTGTAGGGAGATGGGGAGCAAGGTAATTTGGAAGAGATTTTAGGCAGAATGGAAACACACACACATATACCCCGATGCCTTCTACACTCTGCCACCCACCTCCCTGCACAGCCCTAGAGCGTCCCCACCTTGCTTCCTCCACCTGCTCTTTCCCTCTCCTCCCTCTGTCCCCCCTCAGCTTCCCCCTTTCTGCTCACCCCTCCCTCCTCCAAGAAACACAGTCTAACTTTCCTTCCCACTTGGGAGGCTCCAACTCCTTGAATTAGTCAGAATGACACTGAGATTCAACTTCTAGAAGCTCCCCCCCAAAATGAGCCAAGTAAAAGGAATATTGGAAAAAACTGGATATCCATCCAGAGAGGTCGGTTTGCTCAATGATGGTACAAAGCATACACTGAAACGCTCTGTATGTAATGAAATAATCTGCAGAGCATATTGTTGAGAGAAAAAAACAAGGTGCAGAACAGCAGGCAGAGGGTGCCACTTTTTGTGGACAGATACGCACACGCACATATTCTTAGATCAGCGTGGAATATGACCTAATTCATTGGGGAGTTCGTTACGGAGACAAAAGGAGATCATGCTTGCAGGAAATGCTTGGTGCAGTGTCTGTTACATAGTAAATGCTCAATTAACGCTCGTTCTTGCTATCATTGGTCATCTGACTCCAAAGTTCCTTCCCAGCCTACCTGACACCTCTCTGGGGAGGGATTTGCATGGACAACACTTGAGAAGATTGCGGGTTATAAGAAGAGGAGACCCGTTAGGTTTCAGTGGGGCCTCAGGAGGCCTGTGCTGGTCAAGTCCCTCAGGGTCTCCAGCGCTGGCCCCGGACGGTGCCCACGGCTCCAAGCACCTCGGGAGACAGACAGAGCAGTAGCACAGGGCCTGGAACATAGCAGGTGTTTGCAGCAAAAACGGAAGGAAGACTGTGTGTGCTATTTATTATTAATGATTTTTTCCAGTCCTGCAAACGAAGGCTTGCTAGGCCGTATGACTCACCTCAGATCCACCTCAACCTGCTAGGGGCTGAGGCTTCTAGATTGAAAGACGCCTTCGTCTGGGCTCCGTCCCATGGAGTCCCTGTCATGTACACACATGAGCCAAAGGTGACCTCTGTGTATCGACCCCTAGGTTATTTATTTCTTCACTGCAGGCCAAGACCTGCTAGCTCAGAAGCCTGCTGGCACTGATCTCAAATTGTTACACATCCCATAGTTTAAAAATAAACCACCTGAGTGGATTTTTCACTATTTCAGACCTGCCTAAATAACTCGGTTAACCCCCACCAAACCTCAACCCACATCCGCCGGCCATGGATAGGATAGAGCTCCCTGACCCAGAGACTCCCCACCAAGCGGCAGAGGGACATCATTTAGACGTGGAGGCCTGTCCCCACGGGGGGAACTCCCTTGTCCTCTCCTGGGCATTCTGGGCCCCTGGCCATGAGCTCCGGATGGTCTCAGGCTGGGAAAGATTTCCCTTCTCGGGCAGCCCTATCCAAGCCCCACCCACTAAAGCCTGTGGTAGGTTAGTACCTCTTGTGGTTACACACTTGAGATGCTTAATTTTATGTGTCAAGTTGACTAGACTAAGGGATGCCCAGGGAGCTGGCGAAGCAGTATTTCTGGGTGCATCTGTGAGGGAGTTTCCAGAAGAGATTAGCACTGGAATCTGTAGATTGGGTAAAGAAGGTGCCTATATCATGTGGGTGGGCATCAGAGAGTCGGTGGAGGACCTGAAGACAACAAAACGTCAGAGAGAATGTGACTTCTCCCTCCCTTCTTGAGCTGGGACGTCCACCTCTCCTGCCCAGGACACTGAAGTTCTTGGTTGGAGACTTTGAAACTTAAGCCAGCAGCTCCCCCCACCGTGCCCCCAGGTTCCCAGGGCTTCAGACCACAGACTGAATGATACCCCCTGCTCTCCTGGTTCTCCAGCTTGCAGACGGCGGATTGTGGGATTTCCCACCTCCATGACCGTGTGAGCCAGTTCCTATAATAAATCTCTTTTTATACATACCTCTATCTATCCTACCAGTTCTGTTTCTCGGGACAGCCTTGACTAATAGAATCTTTTTCCCTTATCAGCCCCGAAGGCTTTCCAACTCCCGACGGTCTCTGTGCCTGAGGCCAGGCTGGAGCCAGGAAAAGCCAGACGGGCTTCCCTGCTCATGCTGCTGGGGCTGCCAAGACAGGCATTTATGGGAAGAGAAGAAGCTGGGGGAAAGACAAACTCTAGCTCCCCCGACTTACCACCTGTCCCTGGGGAGAGACGATGACCCCAGTGTGGACAAGCAGCAACTAATGAAGAGACCCTGGCAGATCTTTGCCATCCTGCTCCCTGGAAGAGAGGAAGGGGGCAGAGACAGGAGGAGAAACCTGTCGGCACAGGGAGAAGGACAAGCAGGGTATTCGGAATGTGTGCCGGGGGCACAGGGAAACTGGGGAGCAGAGCAGCAAGCAACAGGCCAGCAAACAGCAACCCCAGACGAAAATTAGAAACAATCCGAGTGTCCATCTTCAAAATGTATAGCTACATTGTGGCATAGCCACACACTAGCATACTATACAGCAGCGAAAACTGAAGGTGCCAGCGTTGTATACAACAAATCTAGAAAATAAAATGTCGGGCAAAAGAAGCGTGGCGCAAGAATGTGTCTCCTGGCTGTAAAGACCCAAAGCAGGCAGAGGAAACACGAGGACTTAGGCGAAACCACAAAGAAAAGGAAGGGGGTGAGAACCTGGCCTGGTGGCCGTGGTCACCTCCGACAGGACTGGGGAAGGAGGAGCAGGTGGGGAGGAGCACGCAGGGGCCACTGAAGGTAGGGCTTGTCAAACCCTTGTTAGTATGCACCCGGGCCACCCGGGGGTCCTGTTAACAAGCAGATCCTCACGCAGAGAGTCTCGGGGAGGGGCTGAGAGTCTACATTTCCTACAAGCTCCCCGGTTGGGGCTGATGTTACCGGCTCAGACCACACTTTGGGCAGTGAGGCTAAGCCAAGATTCTGTAAGGGTCTGGCCCAGGGACACTAGACCCTGCCATATATCAGAAGCACTCAGGAGGCTTCTCAGAAGACTGATGCCAGAATGTGAACAGGGGCAGCCACTAGGGAAAACAGCACAGAGTTTCTTCAAAATTAAAAATAGAACTACCCTATGACCTAGCAATCCCCCTTCTGGGTACCTATCTAAAGAAAATGAAACCAAGCTCTCGAAGAGATATCTGCATATGTTCATTACAGTATTATTCACAATAGCCAAGATGTGGGAACAACCCAAGTGCTCACTGATGGATGAGTGGATAAAGAAAATGCAGTTTAGACAGACAATGGAATAGTACTCAGCCTTAAAAAAAGAAGGAAATCCTGCCATTTGTGACAATCCTGGGGGATATCATGCTAAGTGAAATAAGCCAGACAGAAAACAAGTAATGTGTGATCTCATTCACATGTGGAATCTAAAAAAGCCAGACTTCTAGAAATGGAAGGTAGAATGGCGGTTGCCAGAGGCTGGAGGGTGGGGGAAGTGGGGGGACATTTGTCTAAGGGGACAGGGTTTTAGTCCTGCAGGATGCATGAGTTCTGGAGATCTCATGTACAGCACGGTGACTGTACTTAATAATTCTGTATAGTGTAATTGAAATTTGCTTAGAGAGCAGATCTTAAGCATTCTTGCCTCAGACACATAAGAAAGGTAACCATGTGAGTGATAGATATGTTAATTACCTTGAATATGATAATCATTTCACTGCCTCTATGTACATCCTGTTGTATACCCTCAATATATATAATTTTTTTTAAAGATTTTATTTATTTATTTGAGAAAGAGAGAATGAGAGACAGAGAGCACGAGAGGGAAGAGGGCAAAGGGAGAAGCAGACCCCCTGCTGAGCAGGGAGCCCGATGTGGGACTCGATCCCGGGACTCCAGGATCATGACCTGAGCCGAAGGCAGTCGCTTAACCAACTGAGCCACCCAGGCGCCCAATATATATAATTTTTTAAAAGATTTATATATTTATTTGAGAGAGCAAGAGAGGAAGAGCTTGGATGAGCAGGGGGAGGGACAGAGGGAGAGAATCTCCAGGAGGCTCCCCGCTGAACACGGAGCCCCACACAGGGCTTGATCTCACGACCCTGAGTTCATGACCTGAGCCGAAACCAAGAGATGGCTGCTCAACCGACTCAGCCACCCAGGCGCCCCTTCAATATATACAATTTTTATTTGCCAATGATATCTCAATAAAACTGGGGGAGAGAAGCCATGATGCCAGGCCCCTGCCAGACCAGTTAGATGAGCATTTCGGGGGTGGAGCCCAGGCATGGATATCTGTCAAAATCTCCCCACTCTCCCAGCCCTGGATCTAAGTGGCGGCACACAGGTGTTCATTTCATTTTCATTCTTTAGGTTTTTCATGTATATTATCTACATTCCTTTGTATGTATGAGGCATATAAAAAGTAGATAAAATAAAAAAAAAAAACAAATGTGAGGTGAAAAAGCTGAGCTGGGAGATAAAGGGTCAAGAAGGAGAAAGAACAAGGAACCAAAAAGGATTCCGAAAAACGTTTTCTTCCGTCAGCCAGGAAGCCTGTCGCCAGTTGGGCCCGTCAGTCTGCACAGCAGGCCGCGGCTGGGTTGGTGGTCAGCCAGCCAGCCATCTGTCGCCGCCGGGGTCAGCCAGAGAGCAGAACAGTTGTTAGGCGGTGGGTCAGTCCGTCGGCCAGCAAGTCAGTCCGGCTGTCACCGAGTGGGCCTGTCTGCTTGCAGTCAGCTAGTGAATTGGGCTGTTGCTGTGGTGGTTCGTGGGTGAGTCAGTCACCGCTTGAGTCGTTGCTGTCAGGCAGTTAATTCTTACTGGGTCAACCCGACTGTCAATCAGTCAGGGGGTCTGCAGCCCGTTGCTGTGAGGGTTAGTGGGAAAGGCTCATCGATGCTTGGCCGGTTGTCAGCATGCCAGTTGGTAAGCCAGTCCATCCGTCAGTGGTCAATCACAACGTCAGTGAGCGAGAGAGTCCGTCAGTCAGACAGTCCTGAGTTAGTCAGTGAGGAAACGTCAGCCAGACAATCGGGCTGTCGCAGATGTTCCCCATGGCAGCCAGTTAGTTGGTGAGACAGACTTTAGTCAGGAATCCCGTGAGTCTGTCAGTCAGACTCATCCGAGGGTAAGTCTGTCAGTCCTGCATCAGTGAGACGGTCAGTCAGGCAATCCATGAGTCTACCAGGTACTATACCAATCAGTCCATTCACAGGTCGGTCATTGAGTCAGTGAGTCAGGGAGTCGGTGAGATAGTCAGTCACCCAGTCCATACTTGCTGCATTCATTCACTATGTCAGTCGGTCACTGCTACAGCCAGCCAAGCCCTGTGTCTGTCAGCCAGCACTCACCGTATCTGCCAACCAGTTAGCTGGCCAGTTGCTGTGTCAGTCAACAAGATAACCAGTAGTCAGCCAGCTGGTGCGCTCATCTGTCAGTCAGACGCTCACTTGTCCGTCAGTCACTGCATCAGCCGGTCAGTGAGGCGGCTGGCAGGTCAGGTGGCCTCAGGACAGTTCCACCCCTCCACACAGAGCCTGCTCCGCTAAAAGACCCACGGATTCGGCGAGAAGTCTGAGGCTCTGTTACTATTATTATCCGAGAAACCTCCCAAGGCTCCGGAAAGTGGAAAATGGAAAAGGCCGTCAATAGACTGCCCTCTCCTTCCGTCCTCCCCACCTATCTCTCCATCAGTGAGGTTCCTGCCACAGCGAAGGGGTGCTTCCCGGAGGCCAGAATTGGAGGAGGGGGCAGGTGCTTGGTGAACTGTTCCAGTCAGTCCTGGGCCTGCCTGGTCAGTCTTCCCTGCTCTGATCTCCGGATGTAGGTGGGAGTGGGAGAGCAGGTGTCCTGAACAGGAGCCCCCTGTTCCCTGGCTCGGCTCCTGCCCTTCCCTTGGGGACTCCATGTCCTCCCACCCAGAGGTCTGAGTTGCCCCCACTGGACACGCAGGGCAGAGGCACGGGCAGGCCGCTACAAGGGCCCTGAGGGGACATGGATTTTATGTCAGCTCTTGTTTTTATCTGCTGTGACTCAAAAAGAAGAGGAAAAAACCATTGCTGGGTCTGTTTCATCTCGTGGAAGTTCCATCTTCACGGTCTTGGTCAGCTCTCGCAACAATCCGGCACGGCAGGGTTATCCCCTTTACAGTGAGGACAGGAGGCTGGGAGGAAGCAAGCACTGACCCCAGGTCAGTTCCGACCGCCTGTGTCCGGCCAAGGTTCCATACTCTTCACCTTGCCAGGTTGCCTCCTGGTGCTGGCTGGGGGCATTCTGCCCTGGTCATCACTCTCCCCCTTTTTTCCAGTGGGGCCGGAGGGGAGATTTCGGAGTCTCTTTTGTGCTGTCTGCTAGAAGACAGTTCTGCCCTGGACTTGCACTTGGGACTTGCTGAGCCTGGGGCCAGACCAGGAGAGGCGGTAGGGGTTGGACAGCTGCATTCCTCAGCCCTGGGTCTACAGCAACTGGACTACTTTCGCAAGCTTCTGGATTGGTGGAGCTGGAAGGGAGCTTGGAGCTCATCGCATCTGCATACAGTCTCACTGCAAGCAGAATCCTTTCTGCAGCTGTGCAGTCAGCATCTCATCGGTGCTTACACACTCCCAGTGACATGGAGCTCACTATCTTTCTAAGGGGCCTTTTCCCTTGCGGGACAGCCTCAGTCCTTGGAAAGTCTAGTCCCTCCATGTCTTAAGCCAAAACCCTTAGAACTCAGCTTTGTACTCTGGTGCGCCCACATCAAGCCTCATGTTTCTCAAGAGGGCTGACCCTGCCTGCTACCCAGACTTAGGAAAAGACAACAGGATCCCCTGTTTGTTCAAGGCCTCAACTCCTCATAAGGGAAAGAGCGGAATGCTGAAAAATAGTGAGGAGTGCAATGCTCTTGAGTCAGTGTGGTAGCCTGCCGGCACTGGCATTCGTGGCCTTAATTTGCATGCCTGCTCTCTAACACTCACTTGCTCTGGCCAGTGTGGGGGGTAGCACATGATACAAATTAAGGAGCTGCTTTGTCTTTCAGACTGCTGCCACCTCTGTGAGAACAAGCCCAGGCCAGCCTGCTGGAGGGATGCAAGAGACCCATGGAGCAGAGCCCAGTTGTCTCAGCAGCCAAGGTCATCCTATAGCAGCCAGCCCCAGCTGAGCCTCCAGCTCACCACTGGGCCCAGCCCATGGCAGCCAAGCTGAGTTCAGATCGGCTGAACTCATAGACTTGTGAGACTATGGACTCATGAGAAATAACAGTTCTTATTTTAAGCTCCTAGATTCTGGGGTGGCTTGTTACATGGCAATAGCTAACGAATAGTCATCCCATCACAACTGTTCAGGTTGCAGTCTGCCTCACCCACCCTTTCCTGGCACCATGTCTCCAAAAGAATTACATAAATTCTACAAGTTCCAGTGTCCTCATCTGTTAGGTGGGCTGCCAAACCCTGTTCTTCCTCCTTCAAAGACAGTCAGGAGAGAGAGTAGCCACGGAAGTGCATTGCTAACTGTAAAGAGTCCAGGGAAAGGGCCTGGGCTCATGAGGGTCCCACGGGCAGCTGCATGTCAAGGCTCAGCTAAGTGGAGGGCACTGCGGTCTATTAACCCAGCTCACCTCCCTCACGAGCCTGGCAGGCTGAGTGATGGCACCAACTGGAGACTTATTTACAAACACAGCCTTCTTGCCTTCACTTCCTTGGTAAGCCCCGTTGGCAGCAAATAAATGAGAATCAATAGGACAGTTATTAAACCATAAATATCCCTCCCCTCGGGCTCACAGGCCAAGAGCGCTGAGCCTCTCAGCTGAGAGGGGGCTGGGTATGCCTCGCATGGGGCCTGCCTCAGTCCCCAGCCCAGCCAGCCACTCCAGAACACAGGAAAGACTTCTGTTGCCTCTCTGGGTAGGAAGGAGGCCTGATCTGTGCAGAGCCCCATTCAAGGAGCCCTCAAACCACCACATAATATCTATAGTTTAGAGGGGGCACAGCCATGTGAATAAGGCCCAAACCCCTCTCTTACCTATGCGAGACTCAGGATGTTTGAGTCAGAAAGGGACTGAGACATCTTCTATCCCTGCACCTACACTTCCTGTGCATGAAGGGACAACTCAAGCTCCCAAAGAGGGAGAAACTCATCCAAGGACACATGCCCAGAAAGTGGCAAGATCCAAACTTGAAACCACGTATATGGCCTCTGGTCTGTGCCCTCATCTAGGACAGGAGAGGAACTGCAATGTGGATTTAGGCTTGGTAGATGGTAACACCAGGAAGGGACATAGGTTACAAGGCAGCTAATGGGGGCCAGGGTAACACCAGTGCTTTCTCGGGTCCTGAGTGCCCCCCATTTTGATCATCTGTTCTGTAGGCCAGGTTACCCAGAAAACTGCTCAGAGAGGTTGGGGGTAGATGAAGGGAAGTGAAGAGATGTGGGAGAGGAGCTGGGGCTGGTGAACTGGAAAGTTTTATAGTTTGGTGCGAGAGGGAAGAGGACACACACACACAGGCACTGGTAGGCTTCTTGACTGTGGGCATCAGGGAAGCTTCATGGAGGAGGCTGAATTTGAGTTGGGCCATGGAGGATGAGCAGGACTTATGTTTACTTATACCCCTTTATATATGAGAAAGGAATGAAGGGCAGTCTAGGAAGAAGGGCCAGAATCAACAAAGGCATCAGTGGTGGTGATGATGAAGGTGATGATGGTGGTGGTGATGATGGTGATGATGGTGGTGGTGATGATGATAATGATGATGGGGGTGATGATGGTGACAACAATGATGAAGATGATGGTGGTGATGGCAATGATGATGGTGGTCTTGATGAAGGTGATGATGTTGATGGTGATGAT
>NW_023270233.1:6268781-6496045 GCF_011800145.1 Mirounga leonina
TGATGGGGATGATGATGGTGGTCATGATGAAGGTGATGATGGTGATGGGGATGTTGGTAGTTAACACTTTTAAAAGGACTTCCTGTGTGTCATGACCTGTGCTGGGCATTTTACACTCCCCACATTATTAAATGCGCACAGCAACCCTGTTACCAGCAACCCAGAGCTGCCAGGCACTTCTCAAAGGAGAGTGGTGGGTGACTGGTGAGTGTTGGCCAGCTGTTGGAGTCTTGAACATCAGGAATAAGGACTCCATCCTGAGGGCAATGAAAAACTATACAAGGCTTTCGAGCAGGACACCGTCTACTCAGAGCTGGTCCCCATCTGTTAGGTTACCAGGCTGTCAGTCAGGGCTGGAGGAAGCCAGAGGGGCAAGATCCCCATGAACTGAGGCTCGGAGAGATTCTTGGAGTAGGTGGCCTTTTAGAGAATTCAGAATTTCTTTACCTGGGTGTGGTTCCTCTTGGCAGCTCTAGTTCCCTGAAGAGGGCTTGGCCTCTCCCTCCAGGCTGCGCTGTAGCCCTTAGTGCCTTGGATTTTTCTGGTGAAAGAGAGGATTATTTCACAGCCTCCTGTTCTGTGTTCACATTATGGCATCTAGCCACCTACTCTGGGAGCCATCTCCTCCAAGGGGCTTGGAGGTGGGGACACAGCCATGGGTAGAGCCCAGTAAGGAGCCCCTCCTAACCTCTCCAGGCCTAGAAGTGGTCCAGACTCCCAAGGGGCAAGAGCTCTGCACCCTGGCTGCATGTTAGAATCACCTGGGGAATGTTGCAAACTACCAATGCCAATACCCACTCCAGACCAATTCATTAAACTTTGATCCCTGTGAGCGGGGCCCAGGCATGGATCATAAGACACACAATTGAGTCCAGGTGCTTCCATTGGAGAGCCAGGGTTGGATACCACTGGAAATTGCACCCTGGGCCAACCCTGGATCCCATTTATTTATAGATGCCACCAAGGGACCTCTGGCTCTTGGGGACAGTTGGCGTTGTCTGGGCAGGGCAGGCTCAGCCTTGCCTTAATGGTGGCCCTGTAGGAAGGCACCCCTCCCCTCCCAGCTCCTGTCCTTATAGTGGACAATTCTCCGACGTCAGACTGAGCCCTGAACTGGGAAAGCCAGGGACCAGGGTGGGCTCAGGCAGAAGGATCTTTCCCAGCTGACCCCTGTCCCTTTCTCTCCATGTATCCTGGGGGTGATACTGACTTCCTTTCTCTCCCTGAGTTCCTGGCTGCTTGGTGGTTCCAGTCCTGGGCACTGTCTGCCCGGTGTCGCCCCCGTGTGTGCTGGTCTATCTCCTCAGGACGGTGGCTGGGTCTCCTGGGTGTAAGCCAGAGGGGAAGAGCACAGAACACCAGGAACACAAGCCCAGGAGCCAGATGGTGGTGTTCACACCAAGGTCTGCTTCCTGCTAGCAGTGTGACCCCCGTTACTGCTCTGGGTCTCAGTTCTCTTGTTGGTGAGACAGGGGCCATGGGAGTAATGCTAAAGGTACCTCTCTTTTAAGGATACTCAGACGCCTAGATCAGGTGATCCGTCCCTAGATGAGGGTGACAGTTCCTCAGAAGAGGGGTTGGCACATAGCAAGTGCTCAGAGTGAGTGGTTATTTTTGTCTGCATCCTGCCCGTGACCTTCCTTCACACGGATGCATGCTGAAGGTAGATTGCATCAAGTAGGGGTGGCCTCCAGTATGTTTCTCCTGCCCTAGATCTGAACCTTCTTTCTGTATTTGGAGGAGCTCCCACTCCTGGAGGGAAGCAGAGCTTGTAGACTGTTGCAGCTGAGTATCCCAGCTTCTCAATTTCCCAGCCTCCCATTAGCGGAGGTCTTCCAATCAGATGCGCATGAGGTGGGCCACGCTGCGCACACACAGGAACCTGGGAATGCCATTCTGGTGGGGGCCAGGGGCCACAGGGCGGCACAGGAGTGCCCAGGGCCGTGGGCGCAGTGGAGAGATCAGCCACTGGTGAGATCCCGGGCCAGGCCCCGCGGTGCTAAGCAGCTGTGCTGGGGAGACAAGACTCATGCCCCTGTGGACAGTCACCCCCTCTGCTGACACCCCAGGCCACTGGTCTTGGCTTCCAGCAGTTCCAGTAGAATTGCTCAGTGGAAGGCCACTCCAGAGCACTGGCCATAGGTTCCAAGGGGGGCCAGGTGTGAGATCTGACAGAAGTCGGGTGCTTATGGTTAAAACTATCCCAGATTCAGGGAGGAGGCTTTAGCTCATTCTCACCTGCAGACAGAAAGGCCTCAGGAAAAGTCAACTGACCTGGAACTGGGATTCCAGGCCAAATTCTGGGCAGGGGTAATGATACCATGTAATAGCGATTGGAGTCTCCCACATTTATGCCGAGCTCTAGATTCTCACCTCTTGATCTCACTTCTGTGCATCCTAGAGAGGGGGAATGGGGGTTGGAGCTCCCCAGGCTTTCCCAAGTTCCACAGCAATGAATGATAGAATCCGGTCTCCAGTGTACGTTCATGATATTGAAGATGAAAGGGACTTTTGAGGAAATTGAGACCCAGAAGGGAATAGCCAAGAGAGTCTATCATGAAGAGGCAAATTTTAGACTTGCACTAAAAACAAATAGGAAACAAAATAAGCCTCTCTTATGACCTTGGGATGGAGGGCCCTCCCATGAGAGGGAGTGAGCTCCCTGTTAGTGGAGGTATATTAGAAGAAGTAGGAACCATTAAGTGGGGAAGTACCAAGAGGTGAGAATTCCCACACTGACGAGGGGGGCTGCTACTTGCTGGGGGTATATGGCTCATTATAAACGGGGTGGGAGCACCTTGAAAGGTACTGGTTCTTTTGTGATCTCTGTTGTGCCTCTGCTTTGAGCCCCTGTGCATATAGAACGGCCCCGATGTCACCTGCTACATGGGAGGTCCCAACCCGCCTGAAAAGGCAGAACAGAGCCCCCAGAGTCATGATGAGTCCTGTCCCCCTACACACATATTCACATGTACAGATGGGGGACCTGAGGCCCAGAGAAGGGAAGAGAGTGGCCCCAAGCAAACCAGAGCAGAGACAGGATGGGAACCTAAGTCGTTGGCATTCAGGCTGGACAACTGATTCTCAGAGGGGGAACCAACAGGAGGGGCATCTTCTGGAAACTTGTTAAAAAGGCAAATTCTCAGGCCCTGCGGACTCTGAAACTCTGGGGGAGGGTCCGCAGTCTGGGTTCTATGAAGCCCTCCAGGAGATTCTAAAATGTGAAACCACTGATCTTAGTGCTTTTTGTGTTTCAGCATTAACTGGCCAGAGGCCCATGGGTGGGACACCCTTTCTGTGGTGTGCCTGGCCTTATCCCACTTTCTAAATCATAAAGGGAACTGTGACCTTCCCTGGTTTATAGGCTACATGTGTTTTATCCAAATAGGGTTAACATCCCAAGCTCAGAGATGTGGAGTGACCTGGCAAGGTCACAGAGCAATGTGGGGACTAGTCTGGGATTGGCACTCAGGGGTCCCAAGTTTTCAGTGTGATTGGATCTCTGGGGCCGGATTTCTTCTGCCCCATCCCACATGAGGGCCCTCACTCTACCTGCTCAGAGGATCCTAGGCCACAGTGCTCCCTGGCCTGGCCAGCAACAGGCTTTTCTCCAAGAGCCCCCTTGGCTGCTCTAGGCAATGCAGGCTGGATTGGTTTATTTATTGCTATCATTAATTAGTTTTGTTGGGGATGAAAGACAGGTCCCCGGAGAAGAGCAGTGCATTAGAGCCCATTATTCCATCATTGCTCTGGACTCCTCGGCAAAAAGCTCAGCCCCTCTCTGCTGTCAGCCCAGCACGATTAATTAGCCCGCAGCCTGAGAGGCAGCCCTCCTGCTCCCCTTAGGCAAGGAGGGCTCTGTTTGGGCATCTAGGGTCCTCCAGGGCTTCTCTTCCCCAAATCTAATGGAGGGGCAGGGGCTGTGGACAGGCCTTTCCTGGGGCAAGCACAGTTATGGATGCAGGAGGGAGGCCAGACCAAGCCCTTATCCCAAAGATACTGCCATTGAGTGCATTCTATGATGAGTCAGACACTGGGCCAAGCACTCTAAGCACATTTAATTCTCCCAAATGTCCTGTGAGGCACATTTAAACTTACCAGATGAAGAAACTGAGGCTCTGCTGAGGGAGTGACTTGTCCAAGGACCACAGCACAAAACTATGGGGTGGGATTTCAGCCTGGGGCTGCCTCCCAAGTTCAGGCTGGCCCGTCTGATCAGGGGCTTCTCAGTGTGGCTCACGCAGCTGGGGGGCTGGGCCCAACCCTGGAGGTTAAGTGCGGGGGATGTGTAGAATGAAGCGGAGAGGATGGACAACGTGGTGTGCTTGAAAGGCCTTCGCTGGCATGGAATCAGAAGTGACCTGAGTGACCTTGGGCAAGTCCTTTGTTTCTCCTTCAGTGAAAAGATTGTGTCTAATGACATGAGTCCTTCTCTAAGGAGGCAAAGAGCCTCTTGGTTCAGGCAAGGTACCGTTTGGGGTATCACTGATCTCTCTGGGTCTCAGCTTCCTCATCTGAAAAATGAGGATAATAATAATACCAGCCTCCTGGGATCAATGTAAGGGTTACATGCAATGCAGTGTGAAGGGGCCTAGCACAGTGTCTGGCCCATCAGAAGGGCTTGGAAAGTACTTACAGTGATGGGAATGGTTATTGGAAGGGACTTAGTCTCAGGCCAACCCTGCTATGAGCCTCGATCAACTTCAACCAGTAATTACAGAATTGCTGCGTGCTGCTGGGTTTATATCACAGCTAATGACCTGGGGAGGGGAAGGCAACAGCAAGGCTTTGGAAGGCCAAAGTTTTGGTTTGCTCAGGGCCTGCCCTGTAGGCCTAGCTCTGCCTCCATTTTATGGTGTGACCTTGAGCAAGCTGCCCAAGTTGCCTTCTCTCCTCCAAGCCTCGGTCTCCCCATCTGTCACGTGAGCAGGTGGTCGGGCAAGCAGGGCCTGGCCCCTGCCCCCATCCCCTCCACTTGGGCAGGAGCTGCCTCTCCCGAAGGCCACATGGCTGACTCAGGCTTCACCCAATGGTGGGGGCCAGGCTGCTGCCCGAGTGTGCTAAGAAGTTAATTAAACCCTCAAGAAGCCATTTGTTAAGAGGGGAGTGATGGTATATTTAATACCAGCCAAAGGTTGGTACAAAGTAATGAGCCTTTCTTTAGCTGTGAATAATGTGTTCTCTCCCTTCACCAGCCCCCTCCCCCAACTCTGAAGGATGGTCCTGGGGAAGCCCATGGCTCATCTTAATGGCCTGGACGCTGAGAAGCCTAGCTGGCTGTCCTCTCTCCAAGAGGCCCGTTTCTACTTTGGCTTCTCTCTGTTTCTGTCCTGCTCATGGTCTCTAGCTCTTCTCCAGGAGGGGTCTAAGGACAGGAGGATCTCCATCCCGTCTCAGTTGCTCTCCCTCCTCCCCGTATCTTCTCCTTCCCTCTCCCCCAGCCTCCGAGGAGAAACTGAGGCCACCCTATTGTTCAATTGTACACCCATCATGTTGGGGAGTCACAGCCCTGCCATGTAGCAGGTTGAGAAACAGCTGAGAAGATGAAGAGGAGGAGGAAGGGAAGGTGAGGAGGGTCTAGCTGCCACTGGCCTCTGAGGGGAGGCACCCGGCCAGCAGGCAGGAGGCTGTTCAAGGTCAGTTTGGGCCATATCCACTCCAGTTACTGCTAACCCACCTGCTCTGCATCACCCCCATGTGCCCACCCTGCAGAGAACAGGTGTCCCAGGGAGTCATCCCGGCCAGGCACCAAGCAGTCTGGCCTCGGGGCCCAGAGCCGGGGTGAATAGGGCTGGCTCCTTACTTTCTCTGAGCTTTGTTTCTCCCCAGTTCCTTCTGCAAAAGATGGGGCTGGCTCTGGCCCTGCTTCCCACATGGGCTCTGGGGACAAAAGAGATCTTGGCAGGGTCCCTGAGGAAGATGGAGTTACACCTAGCTCAGCGCTCTTGCCTTGTGCCTCCCACACCCCCAAGGGCACCTCCTCTGGTCATCTCTTACCCTGCTGTCCATCCTGGGCTGCCGTCCATCTGTCTGTCAATCTCTCTGCGGGCACCCCCTGCCCAATACAGAATTTTGGCATTCACAGGCAGAGCGTGGTCACAGCTGAGAAGTGGGAGCCCTCGGGCCTCCCCCTCACCAGGTGGGGCCTGGCTTTGTCCCATTTTGTGCCAGTACAAAAGGAAGCAGGGCACGGGAAGGAAGGGGTCAGGGACCTAGCAGGTGTCTGTCGTTGTCCTGGCAGCCAGCATGGGTAGTGGTGGGAGGGGCAGGGGCTGTTGTCATTCAGCAGCCGAGCGGGGGACAAGGCACCTTGATTAGGCCCCCGAGATAATCGCAACACACCTGGGCTGGCACCCAGAGCCCCCCCCCCGCCACAGCCGCCCCTTTGTCTGCCTGGAGAGTCTCCAGCTTCAAAGCCTGAGATTGCGCCTGATAGATTGGGCTGAAGCCAGGCGCTGAAAGCCGAGAGCCACATGGAGGTGGGGGGACGCTTAGGGAGCAGGGGCTCCTAGAGCTGGGTGGGGGACGGGACTCCCTCTAGCCGGGAGAATAGGCCATTCTGGGAGATGGAAGGCCCAGATCCCCTACTTCTCTGGACCAAATTGTGACCAGGTAGTCAGGAGGTGGGGAGAGGAGAGAAAATGGTGAGGATGTGTGCATAGGTGTATGTGTGTGTGAGAGTATGAAAGGGTGGCTGCGTGTTAGTGTGAGAGTGCATGTGGCTTGCACATAGATATTTATGTGTGCACATTGGGACAGGAGAGATGGGCACTTGGATGACCCCCTCAGTCCGCCCCCGTAGTCACCCAGGGCCCGGTGGCTATTGCCCATGTTCGGTGTCTATCTTCTGGAGGGTATTGCATTGAGCAGCCTGCTTGGTCCTTGAGGGGAGCGGGTCAGCTGTTCCTGGAGCTGACCATCCTCAAACAATGAAGGTTGGTAATGATGGGTAAATACCTGGGCATCCTTGCCCGTTGAGGAGGGGAGCAGTTTTGAAGTGTACGCTATCCAGGCTTCCAGAAGAATCCGAGCAGAGTCAAGCCCCAGTTGTTCCCAGCAGGAACCCACTCAGGAACACACTTTTCATTGCCTTCCTACCCCCCTGCCTCCTACCTCTCTCCCTCACCAAGTTTCCTGAGATCATCTCGCAAATAAACGACTGGCCCCCAAATTGTTATCTTGGGGCTGCTTGTGTGAGTACCCACATTAGGAGAGGGTGCCATGGGGGTGTGCGGGGTCCTCCTGGTGTGTCCTGCATGGGCTAAGAGGTGGGCAAGGGCCAAGAAACAAGCTGTACCCCTTTCCCAAGCACAGAGGGGTCACAGAGTGAGGCCCCCCCTATGCCAGCCTCCACCAGGCAGCAGGAGGAGGGCGGGAGGGCGGCCCCATCCTCCGGGCATGGACATGGAGCCCACACGGAGCCGTGCCTGTGCCGACCAGGAACTGGTCCCGGGGGTTGTGAGCCCCATGGTTGGGGGACTTCATGTTCATCTATGTGTGAGTGTGGGCGACCATGAATGTGGGTAGATCGGTGTGTCTGTGTACAGGTCCTTGTGGGCGGATGCACATGACACTGCTCTCGTGCGTGTGTGTGTGGCCACGTACATTCAGAATCAAGGGGTTCTGGCTCTGGGAGCCTGGCCAACTGGCCCATCCCGCTGGCTGCCCACAGACCCAGAGGTGGCTGGCGGCAGGGTAGGGCATGCCACCGGAAGGTGGAGGCCAGAGCTGACCCATGGAGGGAGGACCACTCCAGCCCCCTGGGAAGCAGGAGGGGCCCTGGGAAGGACCCAAGTGGGGGATGCCGCAGAGCACCCTGGTGGGAACGCGGCTCCCTGCTCTGCCCTTCGTGTGGGCTGGGCCGCGCCCGGGTGTATTTACCACCCTGTTGACTGAGGATGGCATGTGTCATGTAGCCCCAGCCCAGGAGCCGCAGAGCCAGGGTTGCTAGGAGAAGCACAATTTTCGTCCCTGCTCGCTGCCTTTCATGTCCCCTCATCCCTCGTCTGTGACGCTCAGCCACACCAGACGCCTTGATTTCTCTCGAAAAATAAAACAATGAGCTTGGCTGTGTGTGAGGGGTGGGGGGCTCTTGACACTCAGGTCAGGTGCTGACAAGTGGCCTCTGGAGCCAGGCTCAGGGGTGTCCTGGCATCCCTGGGGTTGACTCCTTTATCCTGGGAAGCACCAGGCTGAAAATACAAATTTCCACTCACACCGGGACCTGTGGAGGTCAGTCAGGGCCAGCCCTCATGTCTCGAGTGGGGAGGTGAGGCTCCGAGGGGGATGGTCCCTTCACACAGCGGAGGATGGCGGGGACGAAAACGAGAGCTACTGCACTTGCCTTGCTTATCCTGCTCTGCGGGATGGGTTGCCTCCTTTTCTGGCCCGATGGCCCATTGCTCGGGTGTTCACACACTCCCCGGGAGCTCCACAGAGGGGCAAGCTCCCCACTAAGAGTGGGCCCCCAGGGCCCAATAAATCTCCAACCAGGGACTCCAACCCTTCATTCCAGCCATTCCCGCCAAGCCCGGTCTGAAACCCACAGGCTCTGGTCTCAGGAGGATGCCCGCCTTCTCAGACAGGCTCAGCTCAGGCCCGTCATGCCCACTCCTGTCCCTGCAGGACCGGCTTGAACAGTGTCTCCCCAAAATCCTGGTCCACCTGACACTGGGGACTGTGACCTTATTTAGAAATAGGGTCTTTGCAGATGTAAGCTGTTCAAATGAGGTTATGATCCAATGGCTGGTGTCCTTATAAGAGGGAAGTTTGGACGGAGTGGACACACAGGGAGACACCATGTGACGATGGGGGCAGAGATGGGAGCAACGCATCTATGAGCCAAGGAACACCAAGGATGCAGCTGGAAGAGGCAAGGAAAGACCTTTCCTAGACGCCTTCCCTGGGAGCCTACTAACAGGGCGCTGCGGATGCCAGGATTTCGAACCTCTCGCTTCCAGAGCTGCGGGGGAACACGGTTCTCTTGTTTAGGTCGGTTTGCAGTAAATGGCTTTGGCTGCCCTTCAACGCTCAGGCCTCTTGGCACAGCTCACTTCTCTACCCCTGCCGACCTCAGGCGTGCCTGCCCTCAAGCCAGGCCGGCCCCTCACTCCAGACTTGATGTCAAGTCCTTTCTCGGCAGTGTCTTTTGCCTTGAACTCCACTTCCGACCTGTCTTGGCCTCAACTTGGGGCCCAGAACTGCTGGGAACACCCGTTGCCCCGCCACCACCTGACTGGTTGAGTCACACCCAGGCTCCAGAATGCCCCATCTTCTCCAACAGCTGCCCTGCCCCATCGGCTTCCTTGGCCCCACAGGCTGGGTTGGGCGTCCCTCGTCCGGACAATGCTGGCGAGCACTTGTCCCGGCTTGTCATGGGCGACATCATCACAGCCCATTTCCTTGGGAATCTCTGACACCGGGTGGAACTTCCCACGGGCGGAGACCACCCTGTGCTCTCCAGGAAAGCTCATCACCTGAGAGCACGTGGTGATAATCCAGCCTGGCCCTTTTCTTCAGAGATGGGGAAACTGAGGCCCAGAGAGCAGAAGGAACTTGCTCACATTCATACAGCCAACCAGGGCCAAACCTGAGGTTCTTCCTGCTGTTGAAATAGCACTGGGATTGTCCTTTCGGTGTTCCCTCCTTCCAGGGAGGTAGAAGCCACTCTCTGGGCAACTTAGGATTTACTGACCTTCAGGCCTTTGTTCCTGGTGGAGACACCATGACGTGCTGGTCAGACTGGGTGGGGCATCGCACCCTCAGCAGGACCAGAGGCTCGTGGGGAGAGGAGTCCTCTCTGGCACAGACTCTGGGTGTTCCCTGGGGCCCCTCTAGGGATTAAATGAAGCCCCAAGAGAGCCAGAAACACCTACCCGCTAATTCACACTCATTCCCTTCCCTCTCTTGGACCTCAGCCCCCATTCCGGCCTCTTCCTTGTCGGCTTTGGGGCCTCCCCAGTTCCCCTGGAGTACAGTGGAGGGGCTGGAACTGCAGGTGGATTGGGCCAGCCCTGGGCCAGGTCCACACATCAAGGGGAACCCCTTTTCAATCCTCACAACCAATCTGTGAGGCAGAGACCATACCCCCTTTTTATAAAGAAAGAAACCGAAGCCCGGACTTTATGTCTTCTGGCCACCTGCCAAGTTTCTCTCAGGCTCGCTCTAACGTTGGTGCTGTGAGAGTCGTGAAATCAACTGCCCGAGAGGTGATGCCCAGCCGTGTGGTCTGGGACCCCGGCCCGGGTCGTCACACAGCATGATCAACCACCCCACGCTCATCTAATGTTTCAGGACAGCCGGAGACCCCCAGGCCCAGGCCCAAGGAACACTCACTAGCTTCCAGCCCTGCTAGACCCTGCACCAGACAAAGGGCCACGGGGAGAAGTCCCCCAGGCCAGCACACAGGTGCTGGAGAGACGGGTCACCCTCCACAGTGCCCAGGCCTCTTGAGGAGCCCGTAAATCGCACCTGTCCCCCTGTGGGAAGGATGGGATGTCCAAGAGACGAACGGCCTGTCCCACGGCCCACAGAGGTGGCTCTGCCAGGTCCGGTCATTGTGCTAATGTCACCACCCTGGAGATATTAAATATTGATAATGTCATAAATTCTCCCCGCACCTTCTATGCCTCATGTCTTGGTGTGTGCCGAAAGGAAAACAAGCAGGCTGAGGTGCCTGCCCTCAGGCTGACCGGCACTCATTCCCCCAGCGCTCTGGGAGTCACAGCCTTCTTGTGCTGGAAGGGGCTTAGAGAGGTCATCCAGTCTCTCTCTCTAAGGTCGGGCCTAGCCCGAGAGGAGCATTCTCTGCAGAAGGGGAAATCTTTCGGTTAGCACATTACACTGATCCATCACTCTTCTTCTCAGGAAATTCTTCTTCAAGTCTGACTGCGATCCGCATTCAGCAGGACCCTGACGGGTGAGCCTCAGCCTCACATCTTAACAACCAAGTGACCCCCAAACCTCATTTCTAAGAAGCAAAGTACTTGGCAGGACTCAGAGGTCTCCCTCTGCCCACTTGCTGTGTGACTTTGGGCAAGTTACCCTATCTCTGACCGTCAGTGTCCTCATCTATAAAATGGGACAATGACCTCTGCCCAGACTACTTCCCAGGACTGTGGGGAGTGGGGCTTCTGTTGCCCCGATGCACAGCTTAGTAAGTGGAGGGAGGACTCCTGGGCCAGTTGTCCCCTGCAGTAAACAGCTTCATCAAAGCAGACAATAAATGAAGAAGGGTTTTACAAATGTAAATTGCTTTGTAAACACAAAGCGTTGTGTAAATGTTAAGGATAATTATATGCTTGAAGAATTAGGATCATCAAACCCTAGAAGGAGGAAGTTTCCTAAATTGTTCCTTTTATCCCCAGGAGCGAGGAGCTTATCAGTTACTTGGAATCAATAGGCGTTTTCTTTACATTTTTCAGTTAAAAGAGCGGACAGAGGAAAGTGAAAAACTCAAGTGCCCTGGCAGTCAGTAGCTGTCTGGGCAAGGGGAAGTGCAGGGTCAGTGGGCTGGGCTGTTTGTCGATGCCAAGTTCCGCCCGCCCTGTGCTCTCAATCACCCACAGGCATCCAGAAGAGGGACGGAAGAGGACACAGTGCATCGTCCCGTGGCTGCCTCAGACTTTTTGGCTGTGGGCACACTGTCTCCCAGGCCTTCATTTTTCAAGAAATAAGCAGAATTGAACAGGTGCTCCAGGGAAAAATTCCCCTGTGGCCGGGGAAGGGTTGATGGGATGGCCATCCGCAGTTGTGATCACACAGCTTCAGAGACCCACAGATGGGGAGGGGACTCAGAGGCTCGTTTGGGGAAAATGTTCACCCACTGTTCTCAGAGCCAGGGAGAAAACACAAAGAGAAAATGGGCTTAGGAGGCAGCAGGCAGGATCAGAGCAGATATGAGGAGGCATTTGTAGGCAGGGTTGGATTGTCAGAAGCCTGATTTCTGGTCCTGAGATATACAGGCTACTGAGTCCCTTCAGCCCTGGGTGGGGGGGGGGGTCTCTGAGCTGCAGGGGGGGCAGGTGCCATGCAGTTGGTGCCATGAACCCTGTTAGTGCCCCTCCCCGCCCCCTGCCCCGCTCTCCCAGCTGCTGGGAGCGTTGGCTGCTAATGCCCCCCACCCCATCCCCCTTCTTCACCTGGGTCACCCTCAGTGGATGACTGTATTAGGACACAAAAGAATCACCCTTGCCCAAAGGCGGCACCTGGTGGTCCCAAAGCCATACCCCTCACCTGATGGGGTAAGGCTGAGGCTAGACCTCAGTTGCCCCTGCACCTTGCCTAGACTTTCTTCCCGCCCTATCTGCCTCTCTAACTGTCATGGGGCTCACCTGAGAGCATCTCCTAATCTAGCAGGTGCACAAGAATCCCTGCCTCAGGCTCCGCTTGCTTCTGGGAGAACCTGACCTGTTCAATGTATTCGTTTGGCAGGCGTTTACTGAGCATCTACTGCACGCCGGGCACTGGGCTGGCCCCTGGAGACACATACGTGACCATGACTGACCAGCTGCTAGTCGGGGAGAAAGGCAAGAAACAGGCAAACAAGTAAGTTAGTGGGTTAAATTGGAGTGCTCTGAGGAAAAGGAATGACACACTAGAGAGCACGGGATAGAGGACTACTATGGATTCCGTGGCCGGGGAAGCTCTCTCTGAGGAGGTGACATGTAAGTGTGGGCTTGAGTGCCTAAGAGCCAACCATGTGAAGGCTGGGGCGCAGGGTGGGGGGAGGAATCCAGGCAGGGCCAGGAAGTGCAAAGGCCCTAAGGCTGGAGTGAACCTGGGGGTCTGAGGCCCCCAAAGGCCAGTGTGCCTAGAGCTTAGTGAGTAAGTGGAGGATGAGGGCTGGGAGGCAGGGAGGCAGGGAGGCCAGGGTGGGTGTATGAGTGTGTGTGTAGCCTGTTCGTCATGCCAAAGGCTTTGTTCTAAGGCCAGTGGGGACCTTTGAAAAGTCATGGGCAATAAAGTGACAGAATCAGTTTATATTTGTACAAGAGCACCTTGGTGGTCCCGTGTGGGTGGGCGGGTAGGGAGATGGCTATGGGAGCTGTGACTGCCTCTTCCGGTGCCCCATGCCACTTCCCACTGCCCACTGGTGATTCCAGCCGCCGCTGAGGAACTGAGGACAAGCCCTTCCAAACGCGGGGACTCTGCTTTTCCTCTGGGAAGAGCTCACTCAGCCTGCAAGGGACAGCCTGGGAGAAGTAGGGGGACAGGGAGTTCAGTGCGGCAAGGGGGATGAGAGTCGGTAAACAAGACCCCAGGCTGCTGTCCTTTGCGGGGAAGCAGTCTGGCCCCCAGCAGTTTCAGTAACTCAGGAAGACCCCTCCTGGAGTGCCTTTCCCCTTCCCTGTCTCTCCTGTGCTCATATGCGCCTCCTGAGATCACCTCCCAATAAGCAGCCTGCACCCCCCTCCTTGTCGCTCTACTCCTGAGGGCCTCCAAGTGGGTGTGTCGGGAGAGATGGGGGCGGCCTGGAGCGGGTGATGGCAGGGACCACAGAGATCTAGAGCCGGATGCAGGCCGCACCTTGCAGCCGGCCACAGGACAAGCTAACGCTGTAGCGAGTCAGGGAAGGGAGGGGTCAAGGACGGCTCTGAGGACTTCTGCTGGAGGGTTGAGGGTTTCCGGAACTCGCGAAGACTGGGGGAAGAACAGGGGTGTGGAAGGACTCAGAGGTTGGCTTGGCTGAATTAAATTTGCAGCACCCATGAGACCTCCAAAAGGGATTCCTTCTCAGGCGGTGGGTGCACATGTGAGTCTGCAGCTCGGGGCAGAGGTTGGTGCCACAGATACCAACTTGGGTGTCAGCCATCAGTTTAGAGATGGCATTTAAGCCATGGGCCTGGGTGAGAGCCCCGGGGAGAGTGAGTAGAGGGGGAAGGAAAGCAGGATGAGCAGAAGAAGGGGCACCAACATCTGTCCTACTGAGCCAGGAGGCATAATCCCATGGGACCCTCAGAGCCATCCTTAGAGGTGGGACAGTGGGCAGAGGCAGGACTGCGGTGTACAGTCGCTCGGGCCGGGCACTGCACAACTCCAAGGCGTGCTATTTACATGAGCTACCATGGTACAGGCACCCCCTAGAGGTGTTCTGGTTACAATCTTACCACCATGCATGCCTCTTTGGAAGGCCAGAGAAAGTATGGGCAGGACCCTACATGAGCCAGAGGGGAGCTTCGGAGAACTTAGTGGAGGAGGAGACAATGGGCAATCAGAGGAGGCTCCCTGGAGGAGGTGGCAATTTTCCTGGGGCTCAAAGAATGAGGAGAGTTTCCACCATTTGCATTGGGAGGGAAAGAGACACTTCAGCAGAGGCAACAACACTGGGCAAAGTCCTGGAGGCAGGAAATTACAGGGCGTGGGTGGGAGTTTGGGTGTCTGGAATTGCCAAGGAAATAATAAGGGTTGTGGGAAGACTATTTCCGGCCAAAGGGTGGAGGCCCTTGAACTACAGGCCAAGGAGATGCCCAGAGTCACCTGACTCAGTTAAGGTCACATGGTGAAGGAGACTCAGAGCCGGGACTTCAATCCTGGGCCAGACCGTGTGCCCCCACTATGCCATCAAGACGCAGCGACCTCTTGCCTCCCCTGCTCCCGTCATCCCCTTTGGCAGCTCCGCAACCCCAGGAAGCGGGGCAGCTGTCTCGTCCAGCCCCCTCCTGGCTCCTAGGGGCAAAGAGGCCTGCTCTGTCTTCATTTCCCCGGGGCAGTGCTTAGAGAGGCCCTGGCAGTTCCCCCAAGAGGCCAGGTTATCAAAGGAGGCAGATGCAGCATCACCTCTGGGGGGCAGCAGCCCAGGAATGAGGGGATTAGCCATCGCCAGCTCTCCCCAGGTCAAGGGTCTCCCAGGCATGGGATGTGTGTGTGGTTCATACCCCTGGGAAGAGCCTCTGGGTAACCTGGCCTATAGCACAGAGGATCAAATGGGGATGCTCAGGGACCTGAGAGCGTGCTGGGGTCAGGGGACATCTGGGGACACAGTGAGCTGGGACTGAAGGTTCCAAAGAAGTCTCCACCATCTACAAGACCATGGAGGGGAGGACAGGCCAGCAGAGGTTTGCTCCTCTCTCCCTTCCCGCAGCCTTTATCGAAAGCCTGCTGTGTCCTAAGACCCATGCTGGGCCCTGGACATGCGGCAGGTCTGAGGACAGGTGAATGCACAGGCTGGGGTGACTGACGCAGTGCAAGAAATTGCCACAGAGCGGGGCGGAGCAAGGATGAGGACTGGGGGACTCAGGGTGGGACACCTAAATAGGTCCGGGATAACAAGAGGCCTCCTGGAGAAAGTGACACTTAACTTGAACATGAAGGAGGAAGGTGGGGCGTGGGTCTCAACCCAGAGGCAAGAGACTCTGTCCAGTCTGCAAACTGCCACATCTGCAAAGACAGGGCTTCGGCTAAAGGGGGGCCTGGGGCTATCTGTCACCAGCTCTCGTCACTCTGGAGAAAAAGGCTTTTCCATTGAGGGAGTCTATCTTGGAGTGCTCACCTCAAACCCTGGCCGAAGCCGCTCTGTGTGAGGCTCTGTGGACACAGAGCTGCCCGGCACCCAGCCCGGCTCTCCAGGTGTCAATGGCCCCGTGGGGAAGCCAGGCAAGGGCCAGCCTAGTTGCTTCTGGGAGGCGAATCACGGCAGCCCTCCCAGGGGAGATGGTGCTTGGGATGGGTCTGCACATACATGCAGGAGGAGATGGGCGTGGAGGGGAAGGGTGCTGCCGGAGCAAAAGCCAGGTTTGGTACGTGCTTGGTCACCAGAAGGGCACTGGCCATCAGGGGCCTGGAGAAGCCGTGCCTTCATCTACTTGATGCAGGAACTCTGAGTAGGTATCATGTGCCCGGGGCCCCTCCAACGCACTGGGGCACAGACGGTGTGCACCTGCGCTGCCCTCCAAAGGTCCTCTCCATCCAGTGGAGGAAGCCGTGGGACCTACCAGCCTGGCACATAGTGGGTGCTCAGCGAACATTGGCTGCTGGACAAGAGCAGAGAATAGGCTGCGATTAACTTTATGCGGGCCCAGAGAGGAAGGGGAGGCCCCAGCAGGCTGGGGAAAACTGGGGAGCCTTCCTGGGGGAGGCAAGACTGGAGCTGAGCTTGGAGGGACTCAGACAAATGATGAGGTCTGGGGAGGGGAGCAGGAAGTAGCTTCTGCTCGGATGTTCCCAGGTGTGAGAGAACATCACTGATTTGCAGAACGGGGACACCAGGAGCCACGCAAGTGTATGAGAGCGTGTGGGTAGGTGAGTGTGGGTGCACGAGTGCTCATAAGCATGAAATGGAGTGTATGAGGGCAAGTGTGAGTGTGAGTATGTGTGCTCGCCACACAGACACCAGGGCCGTGACTGTGCTTGTGTTTGCAGTGGCTGGGATTTGCTGGATTTCAGCCGGGCAGTCAATCCTCCGTCCGACAGAAAGAAAATGAATTTCGTACCCTGGGGACACTGTGTCCACACCCGATGGACACGCACACGGCATGGACCGTGTGCACAGGCGGCCGACAGGAGGCCCCTGCTCATCAGGAAGGTGGCTCCTGCGGAGAGTGCCTGCTGGGCCCCAGGAGCGCGCCGTGTGGCCGTGGCCGGGTCGCCGGTCATCTCTAGGCTTGGCCCTTGCCCAAGCGGGAAGACGACGCAGAGAAACATGACCGACGGGAGCCCGTAGCTGCAGGAGCAGGCCCTCTCCTGAAAGGCACCCACGCTCCTCCCGGGAGCCCGAGTGAAGGAGCTGCTCCAGCAGTCTGCGGGGGGCCAGGCGTGTGAGTAGCAGGAGGAGCGTGCGCTTCAGACCCCGGGGCTGCCACTTACAGCAGGAGTAGTTCAAGCCCCATTTATTCTGAGCACGACTGCGCGCTTCCCATCTGCTGCCCACATGCTCCTCGCAACAGCCCAGTGCGGGAGGAGTGAGGAGTCTCGTTGTGCAGGTGAGGAAACTGAGGCTCACAAACCGGTAAGTGGCTCTGACCACCTGCGTGGACGCCTTCCTGGGCTTCCTATGTGTGGAATGAGGGTCGTGATGTCAGCTCAGTGGGCTTGTCTTAGGATGTAGTGAGACACCGGGGCTGAGAAGGGGCCAACAGAGCACCTGGCTCATGGGCTGAACCTGCCCCGAGCAGCCCTGTTCTTCTGTACAGAAGACAGGGCCTGAGAGGGAGGTGGGGGGCCTGGGTCTCCAGGAGCCCCACTGTCTAGCTGCAACTCGCATACAGCCTCCAGGCCATGGGGCCTGGATAAGGAGGGCTGGGGTCAGGGTTGGAGTCCCCCCCTCATTCTCAGAGGACCAAGACTTTGCCCGGAGAGAGGATAGGGTCTCACGCTGCCCATTTCCCCCTGGGGTGGGATGGGGTGGGTGCTGGCTGAGGACAGGGGGAGGCGGCCCCGTGTCCACGACCTCGCCTCTCCACCAGCCTCCTGACACCTGCATAGAGCAGAAGTCCTCACCTCCTCCAGCCCACAGAGGAGTTGGATGCCCCAAATTAAACCCCTCGAGGGCAAGTGGTAATGGGAGAGTTTGATGGGTCGGGCCCGGTGTGGCCTGCCAAGCAGCCATCCAGGTTCCTGGGGAAGGTGGCTGTGTGTGAACGTGTTCACAGACCTGATTGTGGGGTTGCCCAGCCCTGGGCTCTGCTCCTACTCTCCACAGGGGCCTGAGGCTGCCAAGTCACTACCGCAAGTCCCCTGTGGTCAGGTCTGCTCCTTCTAACCTGGAGACTAGTCACCCCTCCGTCACCCTGCACTGAGAACCACCGACTCCCAACCCCAGGCGCCTGGCCCCACACGTGACCTTGTTCCTTGTCCTTGAGCAAAAGCCTGGCTGAAGCCCCTGCCCACCAGGGCTCCTGGCCGTCAGGCCCAGGGTCTCTCTCCATGGGCTCTTCCCTCCTGGAACAGTGCCATGGATAAGGGGTGTGTTTGGGGAGCCTGGGGGACTCTGTGCAGGAATGCCCTGTGAAAAACCCGAGATGAAAATACAAGTGACTAGAGCAAAGATGTTCTTTTCAACAAATGGCGTTGGAACCCTAGACACCCACATGTGAAGAGGGATTCCGACACATCCCTTACAGCCTTCACACAAATTATCACCACATAGATCACAGAGCTAACTGTAAAATGCAAAATTTTAAGACTCCTAGACAAGAACAAAGGAGAAAAATCTAGATGACCTTGGGTATGGCGATGACTTTTGAGATCCCACACCAAAGGCACCATCCATGAAAGGAATAATTGATAAGCTGGACTTCATTGAAATTAAAAGCTTCAGCTCTGGGAAAGGCACTGTCAAGGGAATGAGAAGACAAGCCACAGACCGGGGAAATATATTTGCAAAAGACACATCTGATCAAGGGTCATCATCCAAAATACTCAAATAGTTCTTAGAACTCAACAAGGAGAAAACAACCTGATTTGAAAAGGGGCAAAAGACCTGAACAGACACCTCACCAGATGAGAAATATAGATGGCAAATAAATGTTTGAAAAGACGTTCAGCATCCTATGTCTTTACAGAATTGCAAATTAAAACGAGATACCACTAGACACCTATTAGAACAGCCCAAATGCGCAACACCGACAACATCTGGCGAGGGTGTGGAGCAACAGGAACTGTCCTTCACTGCTGGTGGGCATGCAGAACAGCACAGCCTCTTGGGAGGACGGTTTGGTGGTTTCTTACAAAACTGGGCACACTCTCACCATATAATCCAGCAATTGTGCTCCTTGGTGTTTACCCAAAGGAGCTGAAAACGTGTTGTCTACACAAAAACCTGCGCATGGATGTTTCTAGCAGCTTCATTCATCATTGCCAAAAACTGAAAGCAACCAAGATGTCCTTCAGTAGATAAATGGATAAATAAACTGGGGTTCATCCAGACAATGGGATGTTATTCAGTGTTAAAAAGAAATGAGCTACAAGCCATGAAGAGACGTGGAGGAAACCGACAGGCATATTACTAAGTGAAAGAAGCCAGTCTGAAAAAGTTACATACTGTATGATCCTAACTGTATGGCATTCTAGAAAAAGCAAACTGTGGAGATAGTAAAAGGATCAGTGGTTGGCAGGAATTGGGGGAAAGGGTGGGGCAGGAAGGGAGGGATAAATAGGCAGAGCACAGAGGGCAGTGAAAATAATTCTGTCTGGAACTATAATAGTGCATACACGTCATTATACATTTGTCAAAACCCATAGAATATACAACACCAAGAGCCAATCCTAGTGTAAACCATGCCCTTTGGGTGGGGATGTGTTGGTGTAGCCTCATAGATTGTAACAATGTACCACTCTGGTGTGGGATTTTGATAGTGGGGGAAGCTGGGGGTGAGCAAGGGATATATGGGAAATGTCTATACTTTCATTCAATTTTGCTGTGAAGTTAAAACTTCTCTAAAAAGTAAAGTCTATGTTTTTAAAGATATGTAAATGATGAATACTTAAATTTAATTCCTGTTCTGATCCTAAATCCATGCAACACGTCCCCGCTTACATTCCCACTAACTGATCACTGGGACTCTGTTCTTATTATTGTTCAGTGTGGCTATTATTATTATTATTATTATTAGCAGTCACGGAGCAAGCATCGGTCAGACGCTGTGCTACGCACTTGATCCTGATGATCTCATTTGACCCCATGACAACCCCGAGGTGGGAACTGGTGCCCAGTTTACAGACAATCAACCAAGGCCCAGAGAGGTGAGCCCACTTGCCCATCACAAAGGTGATGGGTGATGAAGCCAGGTTTTGAGCCAAGGTCCGATAGGGTCCTGAGCCCAAGCTCTTCATGTCCTGCAAACAGAGTGGTAACAACTCACACCGATTACCTATACCTTTTTCCATCATTCTCTCATTTTCATTGTTCGTGTTCTGTATGTGGGAAGCTAGCCAGAGAGGTGAGGCTCTCTGCCCACATTGGTTCCTTTGCAATCACACCCTGTTTCTGGGGCTGTTTCCCCAGTCTGAAGTCTCGGAGGCTCCACAGGAGTGAAGGAAAATGTCAAGAATATTAAATTTGTAATTGAGTAAAACCTGAGGAGAATCATTAAATCACGATTTAATATTTCCCAAATGGTTCATCGACATTTTGAAGATGTGTCGAACTTTCTGGCTTTGCGCATCCTGACGGTGCAGATGAGCAAGTTGGATGCTAGTTCCGGAGGCTGGCTGGAGAGCGGGCTGCAAGGCACCGTCATGCCAGCGGCGTGGACTTGAACCCAGGGCCACAGCCCTCAACGTCACAGCACCCTTTCAAAGTCATTCTGCCAATGAGGCCTGAGTGAGACCTGGAGGTCCAGGCGTGTTACATAAACCTATATAACTATCAATGCACAAGGACCCCTGACTTTGTTGGATGCCAAGTCATTGCCAGCTATGAAGTTCCAGATGCTTTATCCATGTAAAAATGGGCTTGAAAAATGTGTGCCTTCCTAGCACCCAGCTCTTGGCTTCTAAATATCATTTTCCAACAAAAGGGACCAGGGTCCTTGGAGAGAGGACTGATTCTAGGGCTGGGAGGAGAAAATACAGGACAATCCCAGAGCATTGTGGTCTCAGAAAAGAGGTAGTGCTAAAAACAACAACAACAACAACAAACCAACAAAAACCACATGATACGCTTATATCCAAACCAATTACGGGGGCCATGTCAAGACAGCAGAAGAGTCCGCCTACAAGAGCTTCCAATGGCCAAAGCTGGAACGATTTGAGCAATATGCTAAATAACAAGAATATTGAATTCCAACTAATAAAGTAGAAGGAATGGGGGAAGCAGAAAATCACCGTTAGAACACCAAGATAGGAATTGCCACGGGCTGGATCCCCCCATGACTGCTGGAATTAGGGGGTGAAACTTTAAGGGGAAATAGGACACTTGCATAGCTTCAAAGTATCTCCCCTCCCAATCTATTAATTACTAGGCTGGTTTTCACATTTGTCCACAAATTCATAGATTTCCAGGGGGTGGAGTTTAATTCCTCTCTTCTGGAGTGTGGGCTGGCTTTAGCCAACTTGTTTCTAAGAATAGAATATGGAGAGGGGAAAAATAGTAACTGTGTAGTGAAGGAATCTGGCAGATGCCACCTTAACCTGTGATCAAGGTCAACAGCGCCAGAGAAGTCCTGTGGATGTCATGTACCCCAATAGCATGTCATGAAAATTCACGGCTTTTCACCAATAGAGAAAATTGAGGGTTAGCAAGCTGTCAACTCTGTTAGCATAGGGAGAGCTGGGTAAAGGGTCCGCGGGAGCTCTCTGTGCTTAGAACTCTACTGTGAACTTAAAATGAGCTAGAAATAAAATGTTGTTTTAAAAAACACGTGTCTTGTTTTGGTTTCAGGATCCCCAAAACGTGGCATGTGAAAATATTGGCCTTAAATTTGGCTGTTTTGAAAGGCGCAAATCCAATCTTTTGTTCCCTCTGCAATTTAGGTACTGCATACGAAGACACACATATAACAACATATTCGCCCAAAATGGGATTGTGCGGGAGGCACTGTTTTACAGCCTGCTGTATTAGTAACAATCCACTGGGAGAGATCTATAAGCTTTACCACCACAAACGCGTGCCAGGAACTATAGTGGGGAGGGAGTCTCCTAGACCTGGACTCTTTTCCTGTGCCCTGTGGACGTGCCGTGACTTTCTTTCCACCCCCAGAGTTGCCCTAGTCCCTGTAACAGAGGGCCAGAAGTCCCCCTGGGATCTCAGCACCCCGTAACACAGGACGACACCCGGGAGATGCTGTCTGGAGCTGTCCTGGGGCCTCTAAGCCTATTTCTGCAGCTGTGAAATGGGGAAGAAGATTCCTGGCCACGCCTCTGTGCCCAGGGCTCCAGGGGCATTCAGAGGAGGGTTGGGGAGCGTCGCATGAGCTCGTCATCTGAGCGCCGGGGTTCCGATCCCAGTCTGTCCCTTCTTCCTGCCTGGGCAACCTCGGGCAAGCAATTTCACCTCCCTGGGCCTGTTTCTTCACCTACAAATGGGCCTGACATTAGTACCAGCCTCACAGTGCTGGCGTGGGGAGTGAACGAGAGCTTCTGTGTGGCGGACACGGGACCTGGAGCCCGGGCCAGGCTTCGTTGGTGACAGCTGCGGTGATAGCCGCTTTGGGTGTTCACCAAACGCACGGGGAGGAGGCCTGGGGGTGGCTCCAGGTGCGAGTGGTAGCACGCAGCCCTTCCTTCTCCTTGGAAGCAGCCCCAGTCAGAACAGCCTGCAGTCCCCTGACTCAGACGGCCAGCCCCCAGACGTCTAGCGTCGCCTGGCCTGAGCCCCAGCTCCCGTGGGCATCGCCAAGCCACCAGCCGGGGCAGAACCTCGGCCAGCAAGAGAGCAGGGCCGTGGGGGCCATGCTGCTGAGGGCCGGGGGGATGTGCGGGGCCAGGGCCCTCCTCCAGCCTCCTTCAGCCTCCCTGGAGATGTCACAGGCTTAGCAGGGGCTGCTTGACACATGTCGGATAAAATAAGAAAAAATAAATAACAATGTTTCTAAGAAGATTAGCGAGAAGGCGGCAAAATTTCTCTAGGGAGTCTCCTTGGCTGCATCTGGGAGTGACAGCCCCCATTGCCTTATCAGAGACGTAATGAGTTGCCAGGATTTGGGGTCATTAAAAATCCTCCCCGGCTGGGCCCCCTCCCTCTCCTGTCGCCTTTGATGGTGGGAGTCAGGGGGCCTGGTGGCGGCACGGGCCCCCTGCCCCCACTGTGCTGTCTGCCCCTCGCTGTCCCATTCGCTGGGGGGACAGAGGTGAGATGGTGGGGCCCAACTTGGCGGAAGTAATGCAACACGACGGCCCAATTTGTGCCCGCGGCCCCTCGGGCAGAGGACCCGTCTCCCTGGTACGGATTAGACTCTGTTTTATCTCAGCTGCCTTCAGAGACAAAAGAGGGGCTCTGTGTAGACACATGTACATGAAGAGGCGTCCACAGCTCCAGACTGCACCGGGGAGGGAGGGAGCCCCGCCGGCCATCTAACACCCTACTTTGCACACGGGGAAACTGACTTCCCGGGAGGGGCAGAGGTCAGAGGTGGCCACGTAGCGGCACCAGAGCGAGGCTTTGAGCCGGGGTATCCAGACTCCAGACGGAAGTTGGGTGTGTTTAGTGGGCTACTGCATTTTTGTAGAGGGAACAGAGCGAAGGAAAATTCAGTTCCTTGAGAAAAGAACGTGCAGCCGTCTCTCACACCCTGCAGGTCACTGGGAGAGACACAGGGAGCTCAGAAACCAGGGAGACACAAGTCTGGGCCCCCAGTCCAGCAGGAAGGATGGGTGCAGAAGCCAGTGTGCACAGGCCAGCATCTGCCCCCCACGCACCCATTCCGAAATCCCTGTCAGGCTGCAGAGAAAGGGCTCACGCCTTCAATCACTTCCCTCTTTGTCAGAAGCTTATCTTCAAGGAGCTCAAAGCACTTGTAGTGTATTGATTTTCTCAACCACTCACTGGTTCCACTTCCCTTGAGGGATGGGGGGCTTGAAAGAGGAAGGATTACCCTGTGTCTCCGTTCAGGAAACTGAGGCTGGGAGCAGCCCACTTATGCTGCTACTGGCCCCTGTGGTACCTTTGAACTCTAAGCAGATACAGCCGCATGCTGAAGAGTGTGACTTGGTGAGCAGAGTGAGGCTGGATCCCAGCCCCATAATCACTGCTTCAGCCAGGTACCCTTGTGCAGTGAACAACCTGCCCAACTGTATGTGGCAGCCCTGCTATCACATTTAACTGCCGAGGATGGCCCTGAGGTCTCTCTCAACTAGACCTCTGGCAAAATGGTAAAGCCAGGAAGGTCCTCCCTATTCTGGAGAGAGCCTCTGCCCCAGATCTGCCGACCCTCCTCTCTCAGCCTTTGTGGCTACAACTTCTAGCTGTTTCAGCGGGTGGGGATCTGAAATCATTGGGGGGCTTTATCCCAACCCTTCCTTCCAGAGTGGGGGTGATGAGAAGCAGACCAGAAGAGGGAGTGCACCACCCTCCCAACGGAGCCCCAGTCCAAACGCTGTTCTTCCTGCTGCTCCTCATGGGATCTCCTCATGGGCACTGGCCAGATGCAACTTTCCTCAGCGGAAATCTGTCCGTTTGGCCGTCTTCTGGTCTAGTTCCAGAGCCTCAGAGGTTCTCTGCTTACCTTAGCTCAGCCCTAGGTATTGGGGGTCCAGGGTGCTCCCAGAGAATCAAACTGGGTGGTAAGATGTGGGGAGAGGGGGCACCTCCGGCTCTGCACAGCCCAGTGGGCTAGTCACATCCCAGCTCAGGACTGCGGTCTCTCCCAGTTACAGCATGCTCCATCAGGGGCCCGACTGGGACAGCCAGCACAACGGTGGCACCTGGCGAGGCCACAGAATTCCTAAGACTGTGAATTCCAGGGCCGACGGGTGGGGCTTCCCCTCTGCGGCTGTGGCTGGCGACCTGGGTCTCTGGCGACCTGGGTCTCTGGCGGCCTGGACAGCTGGCTGGGCCCTCAGCCCGGGGGTGGGCCGGGTGCCTGCTCTCCATCAGCCAGGAGGGGTTTCAGGGCCACCCTCGACCAGCAGTAACAGAAAAGTACCCATTTGCTCATAATTTACATTTGAAAGATCCGGTTGATTTGAGGCTGCTCTGTAAAGCTGCCTCTCCCTATGGCTGGTATCCTCACACTAAAGTGGGGGATCCTGATAATAACAGTAATAATTAATAACTAGTATTCACAGGGCACTTGCTATGTACCTGGTGCTATGCTGAGTGCTCGAGCTGTAGGATCCTTGTTATTCCTCCAGCAACACCGAGAGGCAGGGACGACTCTTACTTCCATTCTTCAGATGGGAAAACTGAGGTTCTGAGACACTGCCCTTGCCTATGCTCACGTGACTGCTGGGGGTTTGAACCCGGGCATGTCTGACCTCAGGCCCTGTCAGTGACTGGGTGGAGTCCAGCCCACCCCGGGAACCATCCCTGACCTGGCGCCCATGAGTGAGTGCTGCACCTGGAACAGTCCTGTGGGTCTGGATGAAAGGGCAGGTGGGAGACGCAAGCCTGGCTCACCTTGTGGTTCTCTGGGCAGCACCCGAGTCCCAGGAGCCCCTCCATGGTGGAGGCCCTCCCTTCTCCACCGCCTCTCCCTCCGGGAGCTCCTGGAATACCATCTCCCCCACCTTCTTCCCCCAGGACGTGATGAGGTTTCGGGATCGGCTCTTGGAGGCCAGCTAACAAGTTCCTGTTCTCAGTTTGGGGATCCAAGGCTCATTAGCTTCACAAAACAACATGGCCACATCCAAGCCGCTTCCGTCCTGTCGGGTAGGGGTGTGCAGAAGGCCTGGGCTTCGCCACCTTCCCCTCCCACCCCTAACAGAGCCTCAAAGCACTTTCTTCCTTCAGGCCTCCTCAGAAATTGCTTGTTCTGGTTTACATGGGGAAACTGAAGCCACTCTCCTTACAGACCAGTGCCTCCTCCCCTCCATCCCAGAGAGCCCCCAGGGAGGCCTCTGGCCCCCAATCTCTGCGGCCTGGGGAGGGGAGAGAGGAAATAGAGCTGGGAAGCATTGGTTTCTTCTCAACAAAGCAACTCATTTCTTTAGGCAAATGAGCTGGGGAGGGAAGGACACCGCTGGAGCCCAGCAGTGATTAATTAGAAAGGAAATGAGTGACCGGCATGAAGCGGGCAGGGGTGAGGCAGCAGGAGCGGGTGGGCTCAGGGCTGGCGGGATGAGGAGCTGAGCTCGGAGCGGCACTGGCTATGCCTGGCGTGGGCCCGGATGGGGAGAAAGAGGGCACCCTGCCTGGCCTTGGGGAGCTTAACAGCTCTGCTGGTGAGGTGAGTCATGGGCACACAGGAGTGAGGTCGAAAGGACACAGGAGGTCAGTCAGGAAACCGGGGGGTTGCTGTCTGGCTCCCCCTGAGGCATGAGTCAACCCAGGGGTGTCCCTTCCAGCACCCCCTGGCTGCCCACCCCCCGATGCTCAGGCCACCCTGCATCTCCCCGGGGACTATCGCCTCTGGGCCATTCCCTCACCTTCACATCTGGCTTTGCCCCATTCGACGCCGTCAGACTAGTCTAACCCGCGCCCCAGGCCCTCGTGGCTACATCCACTGACGGATCATGCTAGAAGGATAATGGACACAGGGCTCATCGGGATGAAGTAAGAACACGGGACAAACACCTGTTGGAGCAGTGGGGTTCTCGTGGGCAAAGAGAAATGCCTTGGCTCTTCGCAGGCCCCGTGAGGGGTTTGACCAGGGTTTTGGGTGCCGCTCTCAGTTCCGACCCTGCTTGGGTCCATGTCACAAATGCTACAGCAGAGGGACACTTGAGTTTAATACCTCAGACCTAGACCAGGGGCCAGAGACTGTGACTTGTCCCCAGCTGTGACTTGTCCCCAGCCACGCCCCTGGGGGGTAGGGATGGGGCTAGATTTGACCTCCTGATTCCTGCCAGGGCTCTTGGCAGATCCTCTTAGAGCGCCCCCTTCAGCACACGGTTACAGCCCATGGAATTCTCAACCCCTCTCCCCTCGGGGCCACCTTCCTCGCCCCGTGGCTATGGTGTCTGTCTAATGGGTGTTCGAGGAGAGTGTCCCTTACAGGATGGCCCTTTGGCTCCAACTCAGATTTCTATCCCTCCCTCCCTAGTGTGTTTCTTCTGAGTTCTTTGTGGCGCCCTGGCCCTTTGGGGTTAAATCCAGCCCCTCCTCCCTCCCTCCCCACTAATGACACGCTTGCCTCTCCACGTGATGGGACGCTGGCTAAGAATAGAGTTTGCCGCTCTCGGGCTCCGCTCAGCAAAGCTGCCATGACACAGGGTTTCCTGTGTCTGCCGCTCCATGGGGCTCCAGGCCCGGGACCCGAGTAGGCCAGGTAGCTGAGGGCCAGCACCCTGCTAGCCTCTCTCCGAGGCCCAAACAGGGTCCAAGAGGAGGAGCCCAGGGACGCTCACTGCCCAGGAAAGGCCCGTGGCTCCCACTGTCCCCCAGGCACTGTTGAGCGGCCCCCGGGCGTGTGAGTCCTGTCTGATACAAGGGTCCACCGGATCTTCACCCAACCCTTTTCACCGCGGAGTGACTGAGTCAGACAGGGGAGATGGCTTGTCTGAGGTGTCACAGCCTCTAAGTGCAGGAGCCCAGATTTGACCCCAGGGATGTGCAGGCAACACCCCCAGGATGACAGGGGATCCCCTATCCCACCAGGAGACACAGCCTTCTCACTGCCTGGCTCACCGTAGCCCCAGCCCCCGACTCCAAACGGAGAACGGGCTTGACACGACCAGCGGAGAAACAGTGCCCGAGACGAGGCTAATTACGATGACGGCGGTGGCTGGTGACGTGTTAGAGGCAGTCAGGAGCACGAGTAATAGTGACAGAATGCCTTGGGCTCGAACCCCGGCTCCACCCACTTACAGCCCTTGGACCTCGGGAGCGTTGTGCCAACCACTCTACACCTCAATGTACTCATCTGTAAAATGGGAACATCATAGGTTGTAAGTATTAACAGGGTGATCACCCTTAAAATGCCTAGAACTGTACTTGGCCTATAGTGAGAGCCCCAGGACTGCTTTTGCTCTAGTACGGCTTGCTGGGCAGGATGAAGGCACGGGATGCAAGGTCGCTGTGTCCTTGTGTGCAGAGAGGGTTCTTTGCCATGAGCAAAAGAGCCTCTTTCCCTGAGCTTCCTGGACACCTGGGCGGAACCAGCCTGCAATGTATGTATGTGTACGTGTGTATGTGCATGTGTGTGTGTGTCTATAATCACGCTGGACAGTTAGATTTCTAGACTTGGAAGCGAGCCACAGGTCATATCTTATCCCCCACCCCTGCCACACCCGGTTCTGAAATCTCCTCCACAAAGTCACTGACCTCTGCTTCCCCAGGCCTTGCCCACCTGCCTCCTGTGACAAGAAATGCATTTTCTCCAGAGGCAGCTTGTCACCTTGTGAGAAGTTCTATCGGAATTGCTTCCTATGCTCTCCCCTCCTCCCCTTCACCAAGGGGGCCCCCAAGTCAAACACAAGCCTCCTGGAAAGAATGGAGGAGTCTGGCTGCAGCCCCCTCCCTCTCCAGGGGACCCATCCCAAATCACCCCAGGCCACTGAGCTGCCCCTCCTCTGTCTTCTCTGCCGTTCACAACATTTCTGTTTCTCTTCAGGCCTCTTGTCATATGGGTCCTGTCTCCCCTGCTAGACAGGAGCCTCCTGAGGACAGAGGCTGCTTCTTTGTGACCCCTGACTCTGAATGAGATGATAAAGAGAAAGCGCCTAGAACAGTGGCCCAGAGATGTCAATATCAGCTACCGTAATAAGAAATGCCTATTAGCACTGTCCCCCTCTCTCACCATCACCATCCGCCATGACCTCACCCTTGGCAAAAGGGAGAAAACCACACAGGGACCTTCCATCACCAGGTGAGCAACACTAGAGCAAAGAGTTATGGGATGCCCACCACATGCCCTGTATTGTACCGAGCATGTTAAGTGTGATAAACCTGTTGCCTTGCAAACCATCATGCTCCCATTTTACAGATGAGTAAACTGGGGCACAGAGCTGGCAAACAGCTCCCCCAGGTTTGCACAGCTGTAAGGGGCAGAGCCAGGGTTTTGCATCCGGGCAGCGGGTCACTAGTCTGAGCTCCTAACTGCCCATCTCCCTGCTACCTCAGGCACTCAGTGAGAAAGCTTTGACCTTTGGGGCTACGTCTGAAAACAAGATCGAGGTGCATCCTTGGGACCCGTTCTCCAATCCTGAGCCTCCCAGGGCTGGACGAGGAGTTCAGCTGTCATCAGCCCATCCCCTGTCCCCAAGCCTGGGAGAAGTCCTTGAAGTCCAGAGTGAGCCCTTTGAACACGGTGATTTTGTCACGCTGTCCCTGTCCTCCTGGGGCAGGATGCACGGGAGGGGACTGCCACGAGCAGGAACACGGCAATGTCGCTCACGGTGAGGGACATTCAGACCTCCCCAAGAAGTCAGAGGCAGCCCAGCTCTGGAGACGTGTTCTCCCATCATGAGTGACAGCACGCGCGGTGCCCCCAGCCACAGCTCCGCAGGCTGCCCAGCCGCCGGTGAGCGCACACGCACACCACACGTGCGCGTGATATTAAAGTCATATTTTTGGTTGCTGGGAAGGCGCCGTTGTCACTTCCTCTGCCCTAGGCAACCTGCTGGCCCAGCTCCCCTTCCACTTCCCCGCCCACCGCGGAGCGCCATCCGTTTGTATTTATATAGATAAATCGGCCCGGCTAATTAAAGTTCTCTTGCTGGAGAGCGAGGGAATTAATAAAAGAACTTGGACTGGAGCCGACGGAAAGCTGGGGCGCTCAGAGCCCTAGCCAGAACCCGCAGCAGCAAAGGAGGCCAGAGGGTCCAGCAGGCAGGGCCACGTGAGCCCACCCCACCCTCCCTGGGGGAGCAGGGGGCACTCGGGGCCCCAGGAAGGAGGGCGCTGGCAGGAGCCCGTTCACTGTGTGTTTCGTGTTATGATGCCGCACACACGTACCTTCTCTTGACCTTTGGATGTGTGCTGCAGCCTGAGGCTCTGAGGCTGCGGGGAGATGGGCACTTAGAAACACAGACAGTGACAAGCTGCTTGGGCTCAAATTCTAGCTCTGCCATGTACAGCTGTGCAGCCTCAGGCAAGTTTGTTGTGTAGCTCTGGTCTCAGTTTACTCAATCTGTAAAATGGGAGCATCACAGGTTTCGAGAATTAACAGCGTTATCGCACTTAAATTGCTCAGAACAGTACCTGGCATGGCATAAGGGCCCCATACCTCTTTGCTCTGTTATTGCTTGCCTGGCAGGATGAGGGCATAGGATGAAAGGTCGCTGTGTGGTTGTGGTGCTCAGACAGGGGGCCTTGCCCGAACAGAAGAACCTCCTTTCCTGATCTCCCTGGACACCCGCTCAGTGCCAGCCTGCAAGCTGCCTTGTCCAGCCTCCAACCCCAACACTCCAAGTGGAGGTCCAGGGGCCACCTTGACTAGGATCCTCCCACCCGGGCTCAGAGCTCAGCTGGTGCCATTGGCCTCGAGGGTGGGCTGTTTCCTCCTGCTGTCCCAATCCCTTCCTGAGGCCCAGGGACTTGCCTGAGAGATAAGTTCTGACTAAGCCTGCCGCTGGGAGTTGGGGTCAGCTGTGGCACCCTAGGATGGGGCAGGCCTGGGGCTGTTTGGATTGGGCCCCATCCTATCTCCCAGCCTCTTCCCACCACTCTGGCCTCAAAGATCCCGAATATCCCCCTGCCCTTGGGCCAAGCTGGAAGAACAGGCCACCACCTTCTCCTGGAGGTGAAGGCAGCTGTGAATTGTATCCTTCATGACCCCTCCCCTTCCATTTTCCTGAGCCTCTGTTCACACAAGGCCTAGAGCCCTTGGTGCAGGGAGGACAGCACGGCCCCCGCTCTGCTACCAGCGGTCCATGGGGCCTGGGCCATGTCCACACGGCTGGACTTTTCTCCACAGGCAGCCTTGTTGCTCAGCCCTCTGCGATTCTGACACAGCCCCCGAAGAACAAAGGGGGAAGAACCCCCATCACAGGCCTGGACCTACGTGCCCAGAGAAGCCAAATGGTTCTGGGAGGACTCGGCTCCGTGAAATCTTGGACTTGAGCTTGGATTTCTCCTAACGCTCCCAGAGGCTTTCTCAGCCGCAGAGGGGGAGAATGATGTAGGCCAAGTTCCTGATCTCCCGGGTGGGCAGCTGGCCTCTTCTACCAGAGCCCAGCCCCCTCCCAGCAGCCAGCACGGTCTTCCTAAGCCGCTTTAGCGTGAATGAGCTGACCACCAGGCCAGAAACAGAAGCCCTGCCCAACTCCCAATGCCATTCGCTTCTTATTTTTGTCATCTTTATCTAAAGTTTCTTCTCCATTTGGTTATGATTTTGTTGTCTATTCTTCCAACTAGGAAGAAAGCTCCTCATCTGTTCATGGCTTATCTCCAGCACCTGGCAGCCACCGAATGTTTTTAAATGAGTAAGTGAATGTGTGAGTGGATATGTGGATGACCCCCCTGAGGAGATGGTCACGGTTGCAGCCTGCAGGGGAGGGGCAGTCAGGCCAGCTGGGCTGAGGCCCGGGCACCCTGAGGAAACATCTGGGCCTGTTGGAGCCAGAGGCCCCCGGCCGGCGCCTCCTGTTTATCAGCCTGTGTGGGTGGAATGGTGTGGCCCCCGAGCCCTACGTGAGGAGGGGAGCCGACTGAGGGCAGCCCGAGGAGGAAGGATGACCCAGATATAACTTAGGGACAATGACAACGTGAGGGCCACAGGAAGAAACAGAGGAGGAGAGGAAAGGTCTAACAATACGTAGGACCATCACTCATTGGCAGGATAGCCCCCGTCCAGGTGTCTCTCTGGGCCTGGCTCATCCTTCCTGTTATCTCTCAGCACAGTGACTCTAGGAAAGCCCCTCCCGACCGGCCCTGGGGCCCTCCGCCCTGGAGACGTCATCTGGAAACCCGTGGAGCTTATCTGGGCCTCCCTTCATTGTGCCTGGGCTGGACAGTAAGGCGCAGGGAGGGCCAGGGACCTGCCCGAGGTCACAGAGCAGAAGGGGCCAGACCCCAGGTCTCCTGGATCCCTGGGCAAAGCTCTCCCCACGTCCCAGCCTGTTGCAGGGTTGTGCACCCACACCCCACCCCTCCCCACCACCCCCACGCACCATCAGACCCGACAGAGCCTCACTTGGGTGTGAGCCCCCTATTTCTAAGCAATGCTCGCTGTCCAGGGCCTGGTGTCTGAGCGTCAAAGCCTAAAAATAAAAAGACAGATTGTCCACTTTGGCTGTAATTACTGCCTAAAAAGACCCAGTGGGGAGAAAAAGAGAGAGAGGGGAGGAATAAAGAGCAAACCTCAGAGCTGAAGCATCTATCACAGGTGGACAGGCGCGGGCGGGAGGGTCTACGGGCAGGTCCACGGGGCTCCCAGGCCTCCTGCCCCCCACCGCCCTCTCCGCTCAGCCATCCATCGGGCCCGAGCCCCAGCGGACAAGACGGAGACAGGGCAGGCCGTGTGGGGGACCCGGGCCGGCTCAGCTGTCCCCAGCTGTGTAACCATACCACATGGCAGGCTTCTCCTGGGACTGCGTTTTCTGATGAGTACCCTGGGATTATGCATTCGCTCCACAGATCTGCAGTGAGCGCCTACCGTGTGCTGGAACTCGTGGAACGCACATCTGGGCCAGATGCTGCTGGGCCCTAAGGAAGACGAGGACAGCAGTGGGATGGCCAGCTGGGTGTCACAGGAGACCTCGACAAGAGCCGAGCTTCCCCGGCAGTGGGGGCGGCAGGGTGGGGCAGGGGGCAGTGGGGACAGAGGCTGGAGACAGCTGTGTAACATACTTGCTTCTGACAGCGGAAGGGGGGGTGGTCAAAGGAGATGCACTGTCGTGGGGGTGAGCGACAGCACGTGGGGAGGCCCGTGGGAGCCGTGCCTCGCGAGCAGGACTCCTGGGGCCCGGGAGAGGGCAGAACTGGGAGTGGCCGCTCTGAGGCCTGCCAGCCAGGGACGGTGGCACACCATGAAGCGCTGTGGCCAGGGGGAGTGGAGATGAGCATCTTTGGGGCTGGCACGGAGCCATGTGGCACCCACTGTGTGCGGGGGTCCCTGGTGGAGGGGGCCGGCGGCCGGCAACCGGGACGGGAGGCGGCCCATCCAGGACACTGGCCGCCCTGCTGGGACTCAGGGGGCTGAGGGGCTGGGGCCAGCAGGAAGGGCAGAGCCCAGGTGAAGAGGGCAGAGGTGGGGCACCCTGGGGCGAGGGGATGGGGAGCCCAGGTGGAAGTGAGGCAGGCCTGGAACAGAGCCTCAGGACCACTTCTTACCGTGGACCTGGGGGAAGCCCTCTGGGCTTGGTGCTCCTGACCCGGCCCTATTTCTCCCCTCCCTCTCTGCCTTGGGTGGCATCTCCTGCGTGAGTCCAGCTTCGGCAGGACGTGCCCACAAGGCCCCAGCTCCTCCCTGGCTTCCAGCCTCGGGTGGCCGCCGCCTTGCACCATTGCGAATGCCAGCACCCCGGCAGCACCTCGCAGCTCCTCCACCACCTGGGAAACCAATTCCCCGGCACTAAATCCCTCTGTCGTAAGTATTAGAGGGCCCTTCTCTTCCAGTTAGAGCCCGGCTGATAGCACAAGCAGCTCAGAGCTTCCTCACCTGTAAAATTCAGACAATGGCCCCCTCCAAGCTCTCGTGAGGACTAAGTGAGGTCAGGAAAATAAACATGCAGCACTGGGCCCACATTCACAAAGCAGTAACAGGTGGGTACCGGAGGAAGACAGAAGCTCGACGGTCATTCATTCTACACGCTTCTTTAGCTGCTGCTCTGTGCCGTGTGCCAGGGACCCTCTCAGTCCATACCTGGCCCCTGGCTAATGGCCTCGGCCCCTGGAGGAGAAGACAGACTTGGAGCAGCAAGGCAGGGGTAAGGGGAACCGGGTCCTGACCTAGGCTCCAGGCTAGGCTGGGCTGCGCTGAAGTCTTCCGGGGGAGGCCACACCCGAGCTGACCTCACCTGAGGGACGGGAAGACAGGTCTGCGCTCCCGGAGAGCGGGGACCAACCGTGCGTCGGAGAGCGGGGACCGTGCGTCCTGTGCACTTCCCCCTGGTGTCTCAGCACAGCACTGAATGCTGACAACAAAGAACTCAGGGCTGCCCTTCTCCCAGAGCTCCCCCAGGCCCGGTGCAGGCCAAGTGTTCTACCTGCACTCCTTCTGGTCCTCATGGTGGCCCTAGCAGCAGGCACTACCTGCTAGCAGATGAGAGACGCGGGGTGGGTGGCGTTTGCCCTCAGCAGGGTAGACTCCTTTGTTCAAATGGCATCAAAGCCAGGTGGGAATGGTGACCGGCACGGTGCCGGGTGTGGTGTGCTCTGGACAAGTCCAGGGTAACATTCGCACCCTGCTATGGCACGCGGAGCTCCTTGGCCTTGGGCTCGCACAACCTGCAGGAGGCAGGCCAGGCTGGAAGGGCTCCAGTGGGGGAAGGAGGCAGAGCCACCCAGTGAGCGGAGAGATCGGGAGCCTGCCCTTTGGTCTTGAGGATCAGAGAGCAGGAAGGCAGGCTAGAGTTACCAGCAGCCAACCCAGGAGGGGCGCCCCCAACCCACTTACCCCACTGCGTGCCTTAAGCCACCTGTGGTTTGCCAGAGGCCCCGCAGAGCCTGATCCTGCACTGACAAGTTCTGGAAACCCCGCAACCTTGGTGGTTTGTCAAATACCAGGAACAAAACAACTCCCTCTTGGAAGTTCAGGGCATCTGAGATATTGTCTTTGAGGTTTACTGTTCATGATTTTCATTAAAAATAAACAGTGTTCAATAAGAGCATTTGACACAGCGTGGCTCCTCCAGGGGCCTCAATTTCCTCACCTGTGGAAAGGGCCTGTTAGTTCTCCCTCTTGCCTTCCCCGCAGGGGTCCTGAAAGGGGCAGATGAGAGGAGATGCAGGAAAGGCGAGTGGGTTACTGACAGTGTGGGGCCCAGGTGCACTTCCATTCCATTCTCAAGGGCACGCTTGGGTCATCTGTGTACCCTCCCTCCTCAGATCCCCCCAGAACTGCAGTGACTCTCAGTTGGTTGCAAGTCACCAGCTTTCCTCTGCCTCAGTTTCCCCTCTGGGCACTGGAGAGAGGACCCGGTCTCTATTTGCCCAGACACAACTGGAATTTAATAATAGGTGCAGAGGAGGAAAACAAGAGGAGATTAGTGGGGGGATTGGCAGGTTTATTCCATATTCATAACATGAGGGGCTCCTCCGGAGTTGGGCAGGGTGACAGTGCTGGGGGCGGGGGGCCCCTTCCCGCTGCCCAGAGGGAGAGACGCTTTTGCTGTGAGCACAGCCCAACTGCAGCAAAGCCTGCACACCCTCCCCCCCTCCCGCCTCCCCAGCCAAGCAGCCCCCTTCCAGGAGGGGCAGCTGAGGACAACTGGTGCCCCTGTCCCCAAACCTCCACGGCTCCACCTTGTGATGGGTGGGCTGGGCACACAGTGTCAGCAGGGATGTTCTCAGAGCCACGGATGGCTGCTGGCCCTGGCTCAGGGCCACCCTCACGCAGACCTGCTCCTCCGGGCTGTCCCCGTCCTGCGGCCCCTCCCCGGCAGGGCCCCCCTCCCTTGTCACGTGTGAGGCTTTTAGAGCTGCAGTGCCCTCAGAGTTCATGGAGCCCCACCCCTGCATGTCTGGAGGACAGACCAGAAAGTTTGCCATGGAGCTGGCCTGGGCTTTCCCTCCAAGTCTTCCCTCCTCTTTTCTTGCTGCTTCTGCAAGTCCAGCCCTGGGTCACCTTCCAGTAGCCGCGACTGCTGTTTAGACCAGCACTCTCACTGTCACCCACTGTCTAAGTGGGTAATGATGAAAGCGAAGGTGACACCTCGTCGTTTCTGGCACACTTACGTGCTAAGTGCCCCCTTAGCTCTCTGCTCACGGGGTCTCATTTAACCCTCGGTACCCTGGGAGCAGGTCCTTCATTAGCCCCATTCCACAGGTGGGGACATAGAGGCTCTGGGAGATGAAGTAATTTGGCCATGGGACACAGTAAGTAGGTGATCCAGCCAGGATTCCAGCCCACGTCTGCTGGACTCCACGACACCACGCTATGCAGCCAGGGCATCGGGAAGCCAGGGCTGGGGGCTTCAGCAGCTGCCGGGTCCTCATCTTCCTCAGCAATCACTTTGAGAAGCACCTGCTCCGTGCCGGGCGCACACCAGACCCTGGAGCTACAGATGACTAAAACCCAGTCCCACAGGTCTCAGGGGGCATGAGGGTCTCCGGGGGCATGAGGGTCTCCGGGGCCAGGCCAGATAGGCTTGGTTTGGGACAAAGAACCATGTGGTTAACCTTTAACAGGTCACTTCATGGGTCCCTCCCCCTCCCCCATCTGTGAAATGGGCCTCAGAGGTTTGAGCTAATGAGCTAACGTCTGGGCCCCCGCTCTGGGAAGTGTGTTAAGTGCTCTGCGTACGAGGCCCCATTAAAGCCATTATCTGGCCGGGCGTCACTCGGCAAGCGGCTCTAAATGACCACAGATGCGCACTCCGCCTCCGGGGGCTGTGGCTGCAGAACAGGGGCACCCCCTCCTTCAAAGCAGCTCTCACTGGGGGGCACAGTCCCTGACAGGTCTCAGGTAAAGCTCCCCAGCCCCAGCCGCAGCCCCAGCGAGGCAGTGAGGGAAGGGGGAACGTCTCAGCTCAGGCCCGTCCAGTTGCTTCACTAATGCCCTCTAATGGGCCCATTTAGCCGCCCTGTCTCGGCCTTCACGGCAGCAGCTAATTGCTGCTCCTTCTCCAGCCCCGCGCGGCCCCTGCCATCAGCCGCCCTTAGCGGCCACAGCCCGCACCACTCCGCCCAGCGCAGCCAGTGGTGAGCCTCCCCGAGTCCCCGGGGTTTCGCTGAGCACGTCCAAGGGGCAGAAAGGGAAGCAGAGTGGGGTGAGGGGGAGCTGCTGGAGGCAATAGGCACAGAGCTCTTGGCAGGCAGGGGTCAGGGGAGAGGTCTCAGTGGCCCTGAGGAGGAATGAAGGTCCTGTCCTCACTCCCGGCCCTGGCCTCCTGCAGGGTCCTCCCAGAGCTGACTCTGGGACAAGGATTTGAGGGCAAAGGACTTTTTTTGGTGGGGGGAGATGACCCCAGAAGCGCTGTGAGGAGGATACAGGGAGGCAGGAAGGGGAGGAGAGCCACCACGAAGCAGGGGACTGCCCTGGGCAAGTCGGGGTCCCTCTGAGACTGTGTGGAATGCGCCTGGGATTTTCTCCCGAGGAGCGAGGGGGCTGGGATGGGTGTGGGGCAGCGCGGTGGCAGGGCAGAGCCCCGCCAGGTGACGCAGGGAGCCAACTGCGCGAGTGGGGACTCCAGGGAAGCCGGTGGGACGGCTCCGCTACAGCACCCCCCCAACACCTGTCTCCTGTACAACTTCTGGGGTTGTGCCCCTGGAGATACAACCTCCGTCATGCTGGTGCCTTTGAAGCTTCCACTCGCAGCTCAGGCTTCTCTCTCCAGTTTCAACCCCGGATATTTGGTGATGGGCAGACACCTCTACCTGGAGGTCCCTCAGGAACCTCAAACCCAAGCTGTCCCAAAATCACCGAGCTTCTCCCTGTCTGGAGCCTGCTAACTTCATGCACCATTCATCTGTTACCCAAAGCGAGTCCCAGGGGCCAACCTTGACTTTCCCATCTGCTCCCGGCCAAGGAAGCATGAAGTACATATTTCACCTGTTAAATATCTGTCCTCAGTTGTTGCACCCCTGGGGCGGGTTCTTGCCACCCTCACGGGCATGAATGCCAGCTAGCTCCAGCCTTGCCCTTGTTCCCATCCCCTTTCAACCCATGCGGCACTCCAGAGCTAAAGAGATCTTTCCAGAACATTGGCCCAGCTATGCCACCTTCTTATTTAAAACCCTCTGATGCCATCCATCGACCGAGGGTAAAGTTCAAACTCTTCGCTGTGGCCTGGGAGTCTCTGTTGCCTCCTCCACAGCTCCTGCCTCTAACTCAAGGCTCCCGCCATACACATCTTCCTTTCTCTGAGTGGGTGGTACTTCCCCTCCCCTATGGGCCTTTGCACGTGTGGTTTCCTTCCCTTCAAATGCTGGGGCATGAGGCTTCCAACAACGCCCCAGATTCTAATGCACAGTCAGGCTCGAGTACGTGTGGAACAGATATTAAGAAATGTTTATTTAGGGCGCCTGGGTGGCTCAGTTGGTTAAGCGACTGCCTTCGGCTCAGGTCATGATCCTGGAGTCCCGGGATCAAGTCCCCCCGCATCGGGCTCCCTGCTTGGCAGGGAGTCTGCTACTCCCTCTCCCGCTCCTCCCTCTTGTGCTCTCTCTCTCTCTCACTCTCTCTCTCAAATAAATAAATAAAATCTTTAAAAAAAAAAAAAGGAAATGTTTATTTAATGAATGCCGAATGAACGTGAATGAGTAGATAAGAGGACAGGCTCTAGAGTCAGACAGGGATTCTAAGAGGACAGGTCCTGGCCCTTCCCATACCAGCTCTGCCAACTTGGACAAGTGGGTCTCCATGGCCTTGTGTAAGATGGGACAAATAATGTTCACCTTTTGGGGTGCTTGTGAGGCTTAGACGAGGTGACCCAGATCCTCTGGCCCCACATCGGCACAGAGTAAGGGCAGCTGTGATTGGCCTTGCCTCCTGGCCCAGCTCTCTCCCTGGCCACCGGGAAACAGGGCTGCCCTCTCCCCTTTCCCCTCAGCCTGATAGACTCCTTCCCTCCCAGCAGCCGGGCGGATCTGACTGTCAAGCAGCCTCAGCATGAGGACAGCAGGGAGGACCAACTGTCCTGCCTCCCCCACCCCCCCGAGGGCCAGCAGGGGCCCTGGGGAGGGCGGGCCGAGCAAGGAGAGGTTCTGCCTGCTGCCATAGGCCGGTTGCACAGGTTCGCAAGAACACAGGATGTAATGCAGAGAATAAACGCAAGTGATTCTTCTCCTGTTGTGCTGCTGTGTCTGGTAGTGACGGTCCTGGGGATGGAGCTGATGCGTTCTGACAACCCCTTCACTCCTGGAATCCTGGGAGCAAGCGTGTTGAGCGTGTGAGGGCTTGCCAGCTCCTGGAACACCCCTCGCCCTCCCAAAAGGGACAAATTGGCTTGAATGTTTACTAGGAGGGGACCTTCTGAGATAGACCAGGCTCCACTGCCCCCTCCACCTTCCACCTCTGTTCCTAGGATGGATGCTGTGCCAGGCTGGCCCTCGGGCTCAGCACTGAGGCGTGAGCAAGACCGAAGAGGCTGGCAATCACTTGCCCCCCTGCCCCCCCAACATTGCAGAGGCCCAGAGAGACAAAGGATTGGCCTGGGTCCTGCTGCAAGGTCACAGACTAGCCCAGATATGCAGATTTCCCAGGCCAGGGGTGTGGACAGCCATTTGGGGGCAGCCTGTGGGTCCCAGACCAGACCCACCCCAAGAGTCCCCTAAGCCCCCCTGCTTTCCACTGCCCCATGTTCTGGTGACGTCACGCCAGGGCCACCCAACTTGAAGAAACCATGGGGCAGGGCCAGGTTCCAACTAGGCCAGGCCCTGTGGTCCTGAAGCAGAAACAACCCCCAACACCCTAACCTCACTGATGGCCAAGGCAGGGTCCCCAGGGCCGTAGCCTCAAGTCTCACTGGGCAGACCCTGACAGGGGTCCCAGGGCAGCCACCTCCCAGGTGCCTGGGCAATGTCCTGTTGCCACAAGAGACCACCCTGCACCCAGCCGGAGCCCGAGCAGAACTGTTCTCCTTCATGTGCCCCAGCCCCCTCCCCTTCCTCACATCCCTCGAGGCAGATCTTGTCTCTTTGTGCATCAATTATTAATTTGCTCCAGCTGCATTAAGCCTGGGTCGGTCTGTTGGCTCCTTTGTCATTCTCCCTGGGGTGGGGCAGGGGCGAAGCAGCGGGTGGGGCTGGAGGAGGGCTGGAGCAGACAGCCCGAGGAGTCAGGACTCCTTCTGCCCTGCAGATGCCAGAGCACACAAAGCCTGAACTGGATGACCCTTCGAGCTCATCCAACCTAACAGGTGGGGAAACTAAAGGTCTAGGGAGGGAAGGTGCTTGCCAGGCACACACAATGGTCTGTGCTTGGCTAACCCCGGCGTGGCTCTGATCCTTTCTTTTCTGCTTGCCACCTTCTGTCCTGGGCTCCAGCTGACCCAAATATATCCAGGGATGCCCTTCAAGTCATAAGAGGCCAAGTGGGGTTTCCAAAGTTACAATGAGTGATGCAGAAAGTGGGAATTGCACCCTGAAGCCCAAGAAACAGCCCTTCCATGAAAGAATTGTTAACATGAACATGTTTTAGGGGTTCCTTCCTCCCCAAACTCCCCCGGTCAATAAATTAGGAAACTCTTCAAGCTATATACCCTCTCACTGAGCCATAACAAGCCTCATGGTGTAAAAAGGCTCTGAGAAGTTCTACCGGGGAGGAAACTGTGCGGCCGTGACGGACCTACAATGCTCCCAACTACTTGATGGCAGAATGGTCTGGGCTCACTGTGCTCTGCAAACCTCAGGGCTCACTGGGCTTTGTGAAACCTGTGAAGGGACGAGGTGAGATGCCCCCCACACACATACAAGTGAAGCCAGCAAGCAGGCAGGTAAAGGAGATGCCTGGGTAATGACCCCAAGGGGAGAGAAGTTGAAAGCACAAGACTGGGCTCCCTGGTGATGCTCCCCCTGGCTCTGGGGCTTGAGTGAACCACTCATCCCAACAGGGTGATGGTGTGGAAAGTTCTGGGGTTTTGAGGCCCTACACACCTGGTTACAAATCTACCATTAGCTTTATCAGCCATAATAATCCCAATAACTAGTTACTGTGTATTGGATCTTCCTAAATGCTCATCTCACACATTGTCTCACATAATTTCTATTATTTTTCAGTTGAGGAAACTGAGAGTCAGCAAAATTTAGTCCCTTGTCCAGTGTCACACATGTCACTGCTCCGAAGTGCACACAGCTAACAATTCCTCTGTGCTGTCTCTAGGAATAAACCAGTACGTCTCTCTGGGCCTCGCCTTCCCCGGCTGTCAATGGGGGAGTGAGAGGGTTTCATTCTCAGGCTTGTTATGAAGAACGTACATTCACATGGTGCCTGGTACATAGGAGGAGGCCAGTAAATGGTAGATTCCTTTCATCCTTCTTTTGCATCCTACCCTTAAAAATAAATGAAGTTTTTACCCAACAAAATGGACTGAGCTTCTTTGGGTCCCGCTGTTGGGGGCACAGGGGTATGTGAAGGGGGGAGCTGGGGATGTCAGTCGATCCCCAGGTCTGCAGGCCACAGGCTGACCCCCTGCAGCTGAGGGCAGCTGGCTCTAAAACAGATTTTTTAGGTCCCTTTCTCCTCCCCATGTGCGAAACAAAGTTTTGAAACGCGAGTGGTCAGATTGTAATAAATATCATCGCAATCCACAGCACGTGATGGTTTATAGATTGTGACTCATAATTCAACTGGTGCCTGGGTCACCAGTTCTCTCCCCGCCACCAGCTCCCCAGCCCTGCAGCCTGCATGAGTCCCTGGTGAAGTCATAAATCGGGAATAAGGGACACCCTGCTAACTACATTTCACTTGTCAACTTTAAGCTTCCATGCTGTGTGTTAAGTTTGCACAAATATCACAAAGCATAGACACACGCGCGTGCATGCGCACACATACACACATGTATATTCATGCATATATTCGTATATATAAATAAGCTACCCTGCTGTTTTGCAATTCCCTCAGGACAGAAAAACCTTTTCTGGCAAGAGCCTCATTTTTCCAGCCTTATAGAGGCTGTGGCAGGTAAACCCACGCCTCCCTCTCCAGCATCCCTCCCCCGACAAATTTAGGACTTTCCACGGTTTAGTCCAGGAGCCCTGCCCAGTGCAGTCAGAGACACATGAGCTCTAAGGAGGAACTTCCCCACGCGGGTTACAGCGCCTTACAGCGGCAGAGAGCCTGAGCAGGGGAGGAAGAGCTTGTGGGCCATCTAATCCTGCCTCTTTTCCAGCTACTCCAAATATTTCCAGGCACCAAAATGTAGCTGATGGGCTAGAAACAGAAACCAAGGCCTGTCTGAGCCAGGCCTCCTGGACTGTCCTGCAGAGCGCTGTAGCTTAGGAGCCCTGACTAACCTCCCCCCGCCACCCCCGTCTCAATCCTGGGCTGGCGTGACTTGGCCTCTCATGAGTGACCCCATGACAGATTCAGAGAGCAAGGATCAGGTATTTTGGCTTTCCTTTTGCATTTGGTTATAAAACCAGGGGTTCTCAAATGTTTTGATTCAAGAATGGGGCTTTTGTGGGGGAAAAGAGTCGGTGGTGAGGAGCTGAGATTTTTTTCACTCATCTGCTTTGTGAACTCAGGAAAGTGGTTTACCTTCTTTGAGCCTTCATTTCCTTTTGGCCAAGAGAGGGGAATAATGGTGGGCCGAGGGATGGCTGTGTGGGTTCAATGTGGGGGTGCCAAGCACAGAGCCCTGCCCTCGGTGGAGGAGAGAGCCAGTGCCACAGGATGAAGCATCTGGTGGCAGGGGCAGCTGTCTTGAGGCCCAGAGGAGGGATGTACCAATCCCAACCTGGCCCATCAATCCCACCAACATGAGGAACAGCCCTGCCTGGGCAGTGGGGAGGGAACAAGGCTGCGTTCATTCTGGGTAATGGAAAGTGTCATCAGTAAATGAAGAATTTCGTAATTACCCAGATGTCCCTGGGAGGATTTGTGAGGCCACAGGCGGTGGCTGAGGTCCTGGGGCTGAGGGGCAGGGAGGGAGAGGGTGGCAGGCTAGATCTGTGGGCCAGGGGCTCTGTGTCGCATGGAGTAGGCTCTGACCCAGTCGGATAGAGTCCCTGCCCCAGGGAAAAAGCCAGAAGCCATTGGTCCAGAGCTGGAGCTGGGTACCTGGGGTACCTCGTCTGCCAAGTGGGGATTGGGCTCCAGGCAAGGCTGGACTCAGGACGGGGGGCTGACAAACTTTCTCTGCCTCATAGAACAACTGACCCCCAAGCATCACCTTTTCCTCTCTGAGCCTCAGTTTGCCTACCTGCCGGCAGGCATAATGATGACAGCCACCTTATCAACTCGAGGGGTGGGCAGGGCCCAAAGAGACGTAGACTGGAAATGTACTTGCCAAACAGCAAAGGACTCACAAGGTTGAGCCAGGAGAGAGGCAGTTGCCCCTGACAGCCCTCAGGAGTGACTCAACTCAAGCATCTATTCTGCAATTGCGGGGTGGGCAGGGGGGTTTGTTTTGCCTGGGGGTGAGCGCTTTGGAATCTTCAGGATCATATCTGAAGTCCCCTCTGAACGTCCTGAGCCCCTGCAGAGCCAAGCTAGGGCGGCCGGTGTCCTGTGGCTACCCATGTCTGATTGTGGTTTTTTCCTAGTGTGTCCCCAAAGGGCCTCTGCAGGGAATGGGGTGGAGAGGGACACTCCTCTGGTGGAGTGGGGGGAGGATGGAGGCCTTTTCTGTGAGAGCTCACTTGAAAACATGTGCTATGGGGCCGTTTTAAGACATTATTGTAAATGATATATTCTGTCATAATTATCATCATCACTGTCCCCATTTGCCAGGTGAGAAAACTGAAGCACAGAAAGGTCAATGGCTCACCCAAGGTCACACAGCAGTGCCCATATCTCTGACTCCCCTTTTGAGCCCTATCACCACACCTTCTAGATCTACCATCAATTTCTCCTCTCTCCTATTCTATGGATGTCAGAGTAAAGAATCTTCACTGACATGCCCCTTCCTCATTTTATGGCCAGAGAAACTGAGGCACAGAGCAGGACTTTCTTAGGCAAGATGTGGGTTAAGATGGGGCGTGAGCCTCTGTGGTCACCTCTCCTCTGTGCACCCATGCCCAGCGATCTCCCCATCTATGCCCCACCCTGTTCCCCCAGCTCCATCTCCTCTGCCCGGGTGGGGTGGTCCAGAAGACCCAGTGCAGAGAAAGAGCAATGACAAACGACTGCCTGGGAGAGATAATCCACTATTAAAACATGCCTGCTGTTCTAATTATAAAGGGGACCAAATTGGGTTTAAATTGGAATTAATTGGATGCCCCCTTATCCACGCCATCTATCTTGCACTCACCAGCCCTTCTGGACGGGTGGGATGGAAGGAAGGGGAATCTCATCTTCTCCCCCACTGAACACACATCCCTGAAGGCAACCAGGCCCAGCCCCCAGCCCCTAATCCCTTTAAACGTTTCAAGGAGCACAGACAATGGGAGCTAGGGTGACTGGAGCCCTCCTCTGCCTTCGACAGAGGGGGATGAAAAGGGATTAGGTGATTCTGGGAGGTGGGAGAAGGGGAGGGGGGAATGTCACACCCCAAAGGACCAAGCCTGAAGGAAGCAGGCAGGCCTGAGTCAGCTCTGAAATGTGCTCTGGAGTGTTGTAATGGGCTAGGAGATGATGCTCTATACACAAAGCAAGACCAGCCTGGGAGGCATTTGGGGAAGGGGGCTTGGCTGAGGGGTCCTCAGGTTGGAAGATCTTGATGGAGAGGGAACGAGGTCATCTAGCAAGCAAAATATGGGTCCAAGGCCAACTGTGCTGAGTCTACAATAAAATGTTAGCTCCTTGTGAGGAAAGGGGAAGGCACCATCTAGAAAGCACTGTTGCCCTGTGGTCCTTGGCAGTTAGGCCTTATTGCAGAATGTTCTTCTACAGCTGGGTTGGGCATCCAAGGCCTTTGCCATACACCCCTCATCAGCCAAAGCACTTGCTACTCTCTTGGGATCTCAAACTGGTGGTCCATGGGCCAGATTTCATTTGACCTGCCCAGTGTTTCATTTTACTTCTTATCTTGAAGGTCCTCAGCTATTTGGGGCACTCTCCCATTTGTCCATCCCCACGTTTCTTAATTTCATCTTGTACCTGGCTTGCTTCACATCACCTGCCTAGCTCTTTCAGACATGTGAGCTTGCAATCCCCTCAGGATCATCCAAACCATCTGCTGTGGTTGATTTGACCTCTCCACTGCTCCCCCTCCACCGCCCCAGGCCCCATCTCAACCTCCTCATTCTCACTGCTTTGCTATAATACATCCCCCCCAAACCCAAATCTTTTTGTCCTTTAAAGCCCATTTCAGGGGTGCCATCTTTGACCCCCAGGCCCCAAGGTCCCTATCTTCTCCAGCCCCATCAGCAATGTTCCTGGGGCACTTGCTGCCCCTCCCAGGCTCCCCTTGTTCCCCTTCCTGGGGTCATCTCATTTACTTGGGTTTCTGGAACACATTCTGGAAAGGATTTACTCTGTATCCCAACACAGCAAGTACCAAGAGTGGGGACGCATAGTATGAGTAGAGAGACTGCTTGGTGCCCAGCTGCTAGAGTCTTGAAGGGGCCCTCTGTATACAGAGCCATGGACAGGGCTCTGAGAGCAATGTGGGCAAGGAGCTGCCCCAGATGATCTCAAGCTCTCAGGGCAGCAGACTTCTGCCATGAGCTCTACCCTCTGCCCTGTCTTAAATCCTTCCCATGTTAGCTTTCACCTGCTTCAGCATTTCACGTGCTGACCAGCCTGCTTCCTGGTCTGTGAGCCTCAAGCCACACACACACATATGCCCACACACACACATACACACACACACACAAACACAGGCATAATACCCTTGTACTCCCATCTGTCACACCTAGAATTCTGCCCTCTCCGAAGCTATCCCACATCTAGAACTGTATTCCTGATACGTAAATCTAGAATGCTCCCCTTCATCCACACCTAAAACTCTTACCCCATATCTAGGACCTTCTGTTCTCCTATATGCACCCTGGACTCTTTGACCCATCTCACTATCTTTCCATTGCTTTGGAACACCTTCTCTTTTCTCACATGTGGAATTATGCACCCCACTCCTGTATCATTTTCTTCTATCACCATTATATCCACAACTGGCCCCTACACCCACCCAGAGTTCCCATCTCGAACCCCAAATTCATAACACTTGGAATACTTCCATCCCATACAACAGGAGGCTCAAGAATTCTGAGCCCCTACTATCTGCCTGCCTCCACCCTTGGCAGTGGCTCTTGTAGATCCTCATCCCTCCCGGGCCCTAGGGCAAAAGGGCTTTCAGGCTCAGAGTTTTATGGCCTGAGTGAATGAGATATAGCTGCAGGAATATATCAAGACTCATTTCCAACTGGGGGAGAATTCCTTCTCCTCTATGCATTAGGTAAATATTTGCTTGATTTTCTCATTCTGAGCTTGGTTCATGGAGCATTTTAGGCAGGCTGAGGGTTGGGCACATGCTGGGGAGATCTTAGCTCCTGGTTGCCAGGAGAGGGAGAGAAGTGGGGGAGCAGAGTACAGGCCAGGGGAAGACTATTTTCAGCTTCCTGGCCTTATGAACTGAACGGGTCTCTCACCCTCTCTGGCCACAGACTCCAATATTAAAACAAAGCAGCATTCTTAAATACAGTAATCTATGAGAAAGCAAAAGGGACTGGAATGCTCTTAGAGAGAGAAACCAAAGTGAGTTGGGAGGTGATATAGACACAAGCTTCCGGCTTCTGAAAGCCAGGGGATGAGAGGTGAGTTGCCAACTGCAATGTGCTCTTGAAGAAATGAGTTAAATAAATTAACATGATAGGGAGTGAGGCTAGGAGGAGTTTCCAACATGGTTGCTAGATAGAGATGGGAGAAGTTGATCTCTGAGGGAGGTTCAATTGATAAAAGACAGACAAAATCTACTAGCTAACTATGCTTCCAGCAAATTTTTATTGAGCACCCATCATTTGTTGGACCTAGTATGAAGAGGGTAGAATGATGAGACTATCATAATCCTGCCCCGGAACTGAGAGAGGAGGACAGAGAAGCTGTGGGGGGGCGTGGTTGCGGGCGGTGGGGGTGTGGACCTGTGTGGGGCCCAGGGATGCACAGGTCAGTAAAGGCTCCAGGGAAGAGGGCCCTTTAAACTGGGTGTAGAATGAGGAGTTTGCTAAACAAAGGGGTGAAGGTAGTGAAGGCAGGCGGTACAGCATATACAAATGCATAGAGGAAGGACCAAGCATGGTGGTTAGCAAGAGGCCATGGCAAGGAGTTGGGCTTGACACTTAAGTAAGAGTCAAAGTGGGGAGCCTCCTGACTTATGTGGAGGCTTGATTAACAGGTGTAATGTGAAGGCAGGAGATGCAGGAGAAGCTGTGGCTGTGATTTAGAGCTGAGGGTCTGCTCAAAGTCACAGTGGTAGGATGGGGGGAGAGTGAATGAACACACTTCTGAACTAGCCTTGATGACTTGCAGGCTGTGGGGGTGGGACAGATGGAGGAGGTGATGACTCAGAGGCCTCTAGCACAGACAACAAAGTGGACAGGTTATACTCAGCATCTAGCTAAAGAAAATGAATGAGATCAGCCAGGCTTCATATTGACTAAGCACACACTCCCTCCCCCACCCAAATCTCAGCATCTCTCTCAAACACAGTGACACTCGTAAACAGGGTGCACATGGGGTAGGGGCCTCAACCCTCCCCTAACTTCCCAGAAGGAAAATTTTAGATGGAATTGCCCAAAGTACAAGAATCAGCTACATACATTGGGAAGTGAGAGGCCTGATTCTATTTCTGCTGCAATAGGTTTTTAAAAATCTTTCACTTAAAAAAGTAAATAATAAAAGGTGTGAGTCCTGGGGAAGGTTGCATAGAAGTGAACCAATAGGAGAAACCATCTCACCTTTGAGCTCGATGATGCTTCAGCACCACGGACAGCAACACATCAAGGAAGGCGCCAAGTAATGTAGTCATGAGGCACAGTGGGGCTTGAGGATATCGGTGAACCACCTACAATTGTATGCAAATGTAACACATTGAGTCATTAGGAATTCAATATTGTAAGTGCTTTAATATTATTCTGTCCATCTTTAGGAAAACATAACTTTGAAGGCCGGAAGCTTACCCTGCCACCACACAGGAGGGGAAAAACTAACCGATGCTTTGCTGTATCACCAACCCCCCCTGCCCCCAGTAAAGGAAAGCAAGCTCCTTTGAGGTTCTAGGTTTTGAGTATGACACCTGGGATCACAAGACCCTTTGAGAAGGAAAGGGGAGTGTGTTGGAATTGAGAAGGGCAAAACAAGCTGGCACCTGAGTGTTTTTGAGTCTCTGCAGGTTTTGAAGAGAACAGCATTTCAGGCTTCTTGGGAAGGACAGGTGTATGGACCTGAGCCCATTTCCAGGAAGCAGGACTCCCAATGGCCTGGCTATGTGGGGGCTGTGAGGACTAGTCACTGAAGATCAAGGTGAAGGTCCCTGTGGGGCCAGCTGGCAGGGAGAAGTAGAGTACCTGTTAGAGCCATGAACCTTGGAATGGACTGTACACTCAATCAAGGCTGAGCAAGAAGGAATGGGGCGGGGTGACTTCCTTCACCTAGTAAACAATAGAGCCCACTCTGCGTTCCAGGACTCTGTAAGCCTAAGGCATTTGTTCAGACTGAAGCTTAGGAGGAGTCTTGAAAGTTACTGATATTGGTTGGTGAGTGCTGAAGCCAGGTTTAATTTGTTTGAAAAGAATATAGAAATGTGGTGTTATATATACCACGAACATTGTGGAATAATTATGCTTTAATTTATTCATTCATTCATTTCCTCAACAAATATTGAATGCCTATGATGTGTGCCTTGCACTAGGTGTGGCCTTGAGGATAACTAAAGAGCAAAAATTAACAGTCTCTATCCTCCTGAGGCTTATCATCTAATGAGGGAGACAGACATTAGGCATATAATAACACAAATAAAAGGAAAACTTCAAGCAAAATAAACATTTCTGAGAACGAAAGTTATCCAAAGTTATGCTAAAAGAATGCGTAATGGGGAGTGTTACCTGATCCATAAGTAAGGGAGGTCCCTGAGAAAATGATGTTTGAGTTGAGAGGTGAGGAATAAACTGGAATCATCTAGAAGAAGAGCATGGAAGAAAGAGCTCCAAGAAGGACCAGCTCCTGAAGGTCCTGAGGAGAGAGAAATTTCAGAGAGGAAAGGACACTTATAGGAGGCCCAGTGAGGCTGGGGTGGGAAGTGGAAAAGTGGGTGGAGACAATGGTACTGGAGAGTCAGGTAGGGACCAAATTTTCAGACCCTTGTCAGTCACAGAAAGAGCTTTGCCATTAGCACAAGACCAATGAGGAGCTTTTGGAAGGTTTTGAGGGGGGAGGGAGGGCCTTGGAATCATGTTCAGATTTGCATTTTGGAAAGTTCACTGGTTTAGCCTGGGTTCCTCTCAAATGCAGGACCTGAAGTAAAGACTCATGGGCAGGCAGTGTATCTGGAAAGTGATCCCAGGTATCAAGGATGAAGGACCAGGGAGAGTAAAGAGGAAAACAGAAAAAGCCAATACAAATATGCATTACTGAATTGTTTCCCATCATATAAAACCAGAGCTAATCTCATTGAAACTTTCTCAGAAGGACATGGAATACCTCTCAGAATTCTCCACATTATGTCCACAGAGAGAAGCATTTCTACCTCAACTCCCATCTCCCTAGTGGCCCAGCAGTGTTGACTCTCCCCTGCCATGCTTCCAGGCTGCACATGCGCTGGGCTGTGAAGAACTCTGCTGGTGTCCCACACTGTGGCATCGGAGAAGCCCTAGTATAGTAAGCAAAGAAATCACACATCATGTACTTGAGCTAAGACACTCTCAGTGGAAACCTTCCTGGAAATGTTCACTGCAATCGTGGATGGAATCAGAGAGAGGCTGAGAGGATGTTCAACAGGCACCTGGACCTTCTGATACATTCTTTTGGTCACAGAGTCTATTTTGGGTGAGGGAGAAGAGTGGTTTGGACCACAAAGGTAGCAGTCGTGCAAATAGAAGTGAGCTGGGGAGAAGTGAGGATGGAAGACCTGGGCTACAGTTTAGAGGTTGTCTGATGGGCTGGCTAAGGAAGGGCATGAGGGGAAAGTGCAAGCAAAAATGACTCATGGGTTTTCATCCTGAACAAATGAGTGGATGATAGAAATCCTGCTAATAGAGTCTTATAAAAGCAAATGAAAAGGAGTGGCCAACAAAAGAGGAAATGGCATGGAAGACCAGAGAAGAAAGAGTTTCAAAGACAGTGGTTAACTGCTGAGTAAGATGAGGTGGCATGTTAAGTTATACCCCCACTACCAACAAAATATATCCACACTCTAATCTCTGGAACCTGTGAATGTTACCTCATACAGCAAAAAAAAGGGGGTGGGGGCGCTTTACGGATGTGATTGAATCAAGGATCTTGAGATGGTGTGATTATCCTAGATTATTTAGGTGGGCCCTAAATGCATATATCCTCATAAGAGGGAGGCAGAGGGAGATTTGACACAGACAGAAGAGGAGGTGATGTGGCCAGAGAGGCTAAGATTCGGGTGTTACGGCCACAAGCCAGGGAATGCCAGCAGCCACCAGAACCTCGAAGAGACAGGGAAGCAGTTCTCCCCTAGAGCCTCCAGAGGAGTATGGCCCTGCTGACATCTTGATTTTGGCCCAGTGAAATTGATTTCAGACATTTGGCCTCTAGAACTGAGAGAGGATAAATTTCTATTGTTTTAAATCACCAAGTTGGTAGTCATTTGTTACAGCAGCCGCAGGAAGCTGATACAGACTTGTGCTCCCTGGATTTGGAAACATGGAGGTCACCGGGGCACCAGCAGGATTGGATGTGGGGAATGAAGGAAAGGGAGGGATTGAGGTTTGTACCTGAGTTTTTGGCTTAAGTAAGTAAGTGAGTAGATAACAGTGCCACTTACTGAGATGGGAAGCAGGATCAAAAGTTCTGTTTTGACGATATTAGGCTTGAGAGCAATATAGACATTACTGCTGCTGAGAACAGTACAGTTAGATGAAATCAATCCCAATTGCCCCTGCAGGAACATGAAAAAGGCAGGGGGACAATGCCTCCTAGTTCACACATGGAATGAGAACCAGAAAAGATGCCTTAGCCTTTATCCAGTACATAGAGGGTGAGCATGCCCATGACCAGAGAATTCTTCCCTGTGCCAGAGTGAGTGCCAGCTCATGCCAGTGGTGTCCCCAGGCATTCCAGAAATAGCAGTTAGTGCCAGGGGGTCGCAATGAAAGCAAGGCAAGTTAACTTGATGCTGTGGAAGTAGGAATGCAGGAGAAGAGAGATAATATAGGCAGGAGGGATTAACAACATGTTCCAAAGGGATAACACTGGTATATTGAGGGAGGAAGATGAATGCAGGCAGTGACTGTGTGTGCCAGGGGAATCACATGGCATGTGGCAGAACCATAGGGGCCAAGGATTAAACATGTTATGGGCCGTATGCTGTTGGACTAGCCATTCTTCAGCAAGAATGAGATCCGACTGCCAGCGCCAGGTAGGGGCCTGCCAGCCCTCAGGCTCCAAGACCCCAGGGCTGCTGCCGTCCTGCCTTACACCTGAGTCCTCCTCTTCAGAGGAAGCTGGAATTGAAAGGATCCTTCTGTCTCTTGAACCATCGCCATGTACGCGTAGGACAGGCTCCTGTTAAAATGGTCAGCTGTCCCAAGAATCAACTATTGGATGTCTCAGGAGGTTCAGCGGCTGCTGATACCAGAAGGTGTAAGGCCCCAGGAACATGCGCTCCTCAGCAGCCTCCTACAAACTATCCTTGTTTGTAATTCTGCCCCTCCACTTAGCATACTTGGGATGGGGCTTCTTGCTTGCTCTTATCCACCTCCAGGAACCAGTAAGGAGAGCAATGTGAAAGGGGGAGCAGATGGCCATGAAACTGCCATCAGGCCATGAGAATTTACTGAGTTCCAACTGTGGGTCTGGGCCTGGGCTTGGAGCTGGGGAGGTCAGTGTGTGCCAGGAATGAAAACCAGCATATCACACAGCATACACAGAGGGGGACAGCGTGGTGTGGCAGGTGTGTCGGCAGCCAACAGCTTCCATGGTGATTTCACACCTGCCTTTTCCCTTCCTCTATATGACAGGTATGCTGAGCAGGAATTCTCCATATGTTCATTCTATAGATGAGAATACTAAAGCTCAGGAAAGGGAAGTGACCTGCCCCTCCCCCTGGCCCAGCATTCTTCTCTTTATAGTTTGCTGCCTCTGGAGAAAAATAAGACACGGTCTCTGGCCCTGTCCTCTCTCCCAGCCTCCAAAATTTTGCAAAGTCCTCTAGTGGAGTACTCAAACTTTAAAGACTCTAGACTCTAGACTCTAATTCAGTGATCTAGGGTGAGCCCTGAGATTCATATTTCTAAGAAGTTCCCAAGTGATGCCGATGCTGCTGATCCTTGGACCCCATTCTGAATAGCCAGGCTCCATTCCAATATACCAATCCTAGTCCATCTACCCCATCTCAAATGCATTCTGTCTTGGGACCTGAAGCTTGGTAGGGAAGGTAAGGGGTAATCAAGCCCACCATACCCGAGCCCATCATTCCTGATCTCCACCCACCTTGTGGACAAGCCTCATGGTTGTGTCTGAGGCTGCCCTGACCCCTGTACTTTCTCTGTCTCCTTTAAGAGCCAATTCTCAAATTTTCCTTAATCCTGATGCAGGGGGAAAGATCTGGGCGCAAGACGACATGATTTCTAAAGTTTGATCTATAATAACCTCACTCAGTCATATTATCAATTCATTCACCCACTCACCCACCCACTTGCTGCATACCCATTGACTCGGTGTCTCTCAAATGCTTTCCCTTCCCAGGAGTTGGTGTTTCCTCATCAATAAAATAGAAGGTTTTGAGCTTGAGTCAGTGGTCTCCACCCTGGCTGTATATCAGAATTACCTGGAGAGATGATTGTGATTTACACATACTAAGATTCACCAATTTTAAGTGTATAATTTGATGGGTCTTGGCAAATATATACAGTCATGTAGTTACCTACCACTATAATCAACATATAACATTTCCATCACTCAAACTCCCTCATAATCTCTTACAGTCAAACATCCGCCTCCAGCCGTGGTCTCTGATAACTACTGGTCAGCTTTCTGACATTTCCTATCAGTGGAATCATACAAAATGTACTCTTTTGCATCTGGTTTCTTTAACAAGGAAAAATGCATTTGAGATTTATCCATGTTGTTGTGTGAATGAATAGTTAAGTCCTTTGTGTTGCTGACTAGTACTTCATTGTATGGATACACCACAATTTGTTTATCCATTTATCAGTTGATGGATACCGGGTTGTTTCCATTTGGCCATTATGAACAAAACTGTTATGAACATTCAAGTAAATTCTTCTTCTTTTTTTTTTTTTTGGCTTTGTAATCAGTATATTAAGGAGACATTCATACATTTCATTTGCTTAATTCTGATACCCAGATTTAAGCTTGTGAACATGACTTTTAAACATACAATTAAAGCTATTCATCATAATTTGCTATACTACCAACATTAAATTACAGTTACTTCAGAGCAGAAGTTAAATGGTTTAAAGTAAGCCTGTAACATACCTAAAAAACACCTTCCTATCGCATACATGCAAATTAACGTCTCCACGTAAATGTCTCTTCACTCTAAGTTACCCTGCTCCTGAAGTCACGAGTCTGAAGCTTATCATGGTCCAAAGAGAAGGAAAAAAAGTATAACCAGGATATATATATATAAAAGATGGCACAGCAGAAGGGAATGCAGTTCTACAAGTGCAAGCCCTCAAGCAGCAGCATATGATAAACCCCTTCTTTAGAGAGGTATCCTTTCTATCAATGATACCACAGGCCAAATTACATAGCATGCCATCTTCAAGTAACAGTTGAGGCAATAAATGCAGAGGCATTACAATGAATCCCACTTAACTATAGACCAACACTTCTCTACAAATTCTTTGTCTGACTGCCAATTAAATACAAGTTTTAACTTCATAGCTTAACAATTAAGGGTCATACACCGAAGTCAATACATACACCTAGCATTTCAGTCTGAGCTGTTTCATATACATAGAGCTGAAATTAATTACAAGGTATGGCCTAACAAATGCTAGGGGAGATTTTTTTTTTTTTAAGTAGTTTTTACAAGTATTAAACTTTATCTTGCACACTGAAGTCATCATACATACAGGGCAAAGTCAGAGCTTTTATATTTGAGTTTATTCTTCATTTAACTTTTAAAACACTACTATAGTTGAATATTAAAACAAAAACAATAGCAAGTAGTGAGCTATGATTATAGTCCTTCACTCATTCACTACTGCATATAAAATGCCAGCAGTGTTATTCACTGGCCCCATTAAGAGGTCTGACACTGAACACACCCCTGGGATGATGTTCATCATCCTCATAGGCTTCCCCATTGTAATGGCGCCGTCTTTCCTGATTTGGATCAAAGTCCACCAGTTCTACCTGGTCCATTTCATCAGTCTCTTCTACTTCTTTCCTCTCAGGTAGGAGTTTTTCCAGCAAAGAGAGTTTATCAGGAGAGAGAAAGCCATTCTCAGGAAAGTTTACCTTAAATTCGATGATTAGGCGACCCTTCTCATATGGTCTACGATAAATTGGCATGCCTTCATTTAGCACACACTTGATATCTCCATGCTTGACAATTTGACCTGGGTGAGAGGTGATGACGATGGTTCGGTTGTCAAGAGTAGATATTGGCTTTTGAAAGCCACACATTGCTTCAACCAGCTGTATGTCCATATACATGAAAAGGTCTTCTCCTCGCCGAGTAAAAACAGCGTGGTCCTTCTGATCTAAAACAATGATAATATCTCCTGGTTCCAGTCCTGGTTCTTGGTCTCCTTCACCATGGAATGTTATCTTCTGGCCATCCTTCATGGCTTTGTCAATATGAACTTCTAGAATCTTCTTCTCTCAAACTATCTTCCTCCCATTGCAGCTTTTACATCTATCTTTGGGACTGATCCGTTCCCCATGGCCCTGGCACTCCATGCACACAGACTGAATTTGCTGAACCATTCCAGGTCCTATCTGATGAATTCTTATTTGCATTCCAGTACCTCGGCAATCGGGACAACATTCGACTGCTCCTTTCTTACCACCTCAGCCTTCACATTTATCGCAAATCACATTCTTTTGCAGAGCTAGTTTTCGTGTTGCACCATTATATAAATCTTCTAAGGTTACTGAGAGCTGATGCACAACATTTTTACCTCTCCTTTCTCTCTGCATCCTTCCTCCTCCTCCAAAAAACATATCAAAAATGTCCATGGGGGAGCCAAAACCACCACCAGCTCCACCTTCTTTAATCACCTGTTCTCCTCCTTTGTCATATAATTCCCTTTTCTTTGCATCAGAGAGTACTTTGTAAGCTTGAGAAATCTGTTTGAACTTCTCTCCTTCATTTGGATTCTTATCAGGGTGATACTTCAAGGCCAGTTAGTTTCCTGTAGGCCTTTTTCAATTCCTCTTGGGTGGCATTGGGTTTGACCCCCAAAACATCATAGGAAGTGGTTTCTTTCACCATTTTCTACAGCCGGTGAGAGGGCCGAGGCCGGTGTGGGGGAGCAGGAAGGAGCGTGTTGCTGGGCGCAGCTCAGGCAGCTGCCGCTCCTCCGCATCTCACCGAGCGTTCTGGAAAGTTCCGCCTCAAGTAAATTCTTCTTATGAACATGTTTTCCTTTGGTAAATACCTTGGAGTAGGATTGCTAGGTTAGATTTGGTGTACATTTAACTTACAAGTAACTGTCAACCTGTTTCTCCAAAGTAGCTGTACCATCTTACATTCCCATCAGCAGCGAATGAGAGTTCCACTTGTTCCACGTTCTTGTCAACATTGGATACCAGCAGACTGTATGAATTTAGCCATTCTAGCAAGTGTGGAAGTATCTCGTTATGGTTTGAGTTGTATTTCCCTGATGAGTAATGACCCTCAGCACCTTTTCATGTGTTTATTTTCCATTCTTTTATCTTTGCTGAAAAATTGATTCAAATCTTTATCTATGTTTTATTGAATTATTTATCTTCCTATTATGAAGTTGTAAGAGTGTGTTATAAGTTCTGGATACAAGTCCTTTATATTTTTCTCCCAGTCTATAGCATGACTTTTTATTTTATCATTAAATCTTGAAGAACAAAGCATTTTTTTTTTAAACTTGGAATAAGTCCACATTATCAACTTTTACTTTATGGTTTGTGCTGTTTTTTAATCAGAGATTTAAATTTCTAATAAACCCAAGGTCATAGTGATTTTCTCCTGTGTTTTGTCATAAAAGTTTAGAGCTTTAGCTCACACATCTTTAGGTTTATGATCCCTCTTGAGTAAATTCTTTTGTGTGGTGTATAATATAGATTGAGATTCATTTTTTGCCCAAGAACATCCAATTTCTCCAGTATCGTTTGTTGAGAAGATTATTCTCTCCCCATTGGATTACCCTGGCACATTCATCAAAAATCAATTGACCATATATATTTGGGTCTATTTCTGGACTCTATTCTGTTCCATTGAGCTAAATACCCATAATTATGCGAATGTAAGACTGTCTTGATTATTGTAATCTAATAGTAGGCCTTGAAATCTAGTATAGCAAGATTCCAAGTAATCTGGTACAGTAAGATATCCAAATTTGTTTTGTTTTTCAAAATTGCTTTGGCTATTCCAGATCCTTTGTATTTTCATATGAATTTTAGAATGGACTTATCAATTTCTCCAAATATCTATCTGGGATTTTGATAGCAAATGCACTGAATCTTTTAACACAATTGAGTCTTCTGATTCATGATTATAGTATGTCTTTCCCTTTTGTTTAGATCATTTTTAATTTCTCTGAGCAATATTTTATAGTTTTAGTATACAGAAATAGCATATGTTTTATTAAATTTGCTCCAAAGTATTTCATATTTTTCTTGCTATTATAAATGATATTGTAATATTTGAATTTTCATCTATTTACTTTTAGTATACAGGCTTTTAAAGTATGAACCTTGAATCTTGTTACCATGCTAACCTCACTAATCAATTCTAGTACGCTTTTTTATTGAACCCTTAGGATCTTCTACATAGGCAAATGGTCATATTATCTGCAAAAAAGATAGTGTTAATTTTTTTCTTTCTAATATATAAGACTTTTAATTTCTTTTTCTTGTCTGTTTGCACTGGCTAGGACCTCTATTACATTGTTCCACAGAAATGATGAGAGTAGAAATTCTTGCCTTGTTTCCAATATTAGGGATAAACATTCAGTCTTTTGCCATCAAGTGTCATGTTGACTGTTGATTTTTCATAGATGCCCTTTCTCAGGTGTGGAAGTTCCCTTCTACTCCTAGTGTGCTGAATTTGTTTTGTTTTGTTTTTAAATCATGAATGAGTATTCGATTTTCTCAAATGTTTTTTCTATATCTATTAAGGTGATCATGTGTTTTGGGTTTTTTTACTCTATTAAGCTGGTGAAATACATTGATTTTTGAATGTTAAAACAATCTTGCATTCTTGAAATAAACTACACTTAGTCATGATGCACCAACTTTCTCAGATATCGTAGATTTAGTTCACTAATATTTTGTTAAAGTACTTTGCTTTTTGTTGACATGGGGTGTTGGACTGTGGCTTTCCTTTCTTATAATCTCTTTGGTTTTGGTATTTGGGTAATGCTTGCCTCATAAAAGGAATTGGGAAGTATTCCCTCCTCTTCTATTTTCTGGAAGATTTTCTGTAGAACTGGTATTATTTTGTCCTTAAATGTTTGATATAACTAATCAATTAAGTCATCAGAGTCCGGGAATTTTCTTCAAGGGAATGTTTTTAACTAAAGAACCAGTTTAAAAAAATAGATGTGGGCTCTAAAATCAGGAACAAGACAAGGATGTCCACTTTTTCCACTTCTTTTTCAACATTGTACTGGAAGGTCTAGCCAGAGGAATTGGGTCATATAAAGAAATCAAAAGCATCCAGATTGGAAAGAAAGATGTAAAGCTATCTCTACTTATAGATGACATGATCTCATGTATATAAAACACTAAAGAATCCACACACACACATATACACACACAATTAAGATTAATGAATGACTTTAGCAAAGATGAAGGACACAAGACTCATATACACAAATCAGCTGTATTTCTGTTTACCAGCAAAGAATAATCAGAAAATGAAATTAGAAAAACAATTCCATGTAGTAACAGAAAGAATACTTAGGACTAAATTTAGCCAAAGAAATGCAATTGCACACCAGAAATGACAAAACATTATTGAGAGAAATTAAAGAAGACCTAATTAATGGAAAGACATCCCATGTTCATGAACCAGAGGACCTGGTGTTATTAGGATGGCAATACTTCCCAAATTGATCTACAGATTCAATGCAATTTCTATCAAAATTCAAACTGTGTTTTTTTGCAGAAAATTCATATGGAAATGTAAGGGACTCAGAATAACCAAGACAAAGTTGATAAAAAGGAACAAAATTGGAGGACTCACACTTCCTGATTTCAAAACTTAACTGTGAAGCTACAGTAATCAAGACAGTGTAGTACTGGCATAAGGCTAGACATAAAGATCAGTGGAATATAAGGGAGAGTTCAGGAATAAACCCGTACATCTATGGTCAATTGATCTCCAGCAAGGGTATGAACATCAGTCAGTGGGAAAAGAATAGTCTTTTTATTTTTATTTTATTTTTTTAAAGGATTTTATGTATTTATTTGAGAGAGAGCGCATGCACAGAGGGAAAGTGACAGGGAGAAGCAGACTCCCCACTGAGCAGAGAGCCTGATGCGGGGCTCGATCCCAGGACCCTGAGATCACGACCTGAGCAGAAGGCAGATACCCAACCAACTGAGCCACCCAGGTGCCCCACAAATAGCTTTTTTGAGGGGTTCCTTTTTAATTTAAAGTCAGTTAATTAACAAATAGTGTATTAGTAGTTTCAGAGGTAGAGTTTAGTGATTCATCAGTTGCGTATAACACCCAGTGCTCATTCCATCAAGTGCCCTCCTTAATGTCCATCACCCAGTTGCCCAATCACCCCACCCCCTACCCTCCAGCAACCCTCAGTTTGTTTCCTATGCTAAGAGTTTCTTATGGTTTGTCTCCCTCTCTGATTTCATCTTGTTTTATTTTTCCCAGTTTTGTTTCTTTTATTAACCAGAATCATGCTCTATATATTGTTCTTTGATGTGCTTATTGGAGATGTTCTCAGCCTAGCACACTCCTTTTACCCATTATATATTCCACATAAATAGTGTTACTGTTTGGGTTACTTCATTCTGCTGTTCTGATTATGCCCACTTTTGTGCACAAACTTGAGCACAGGGGCTGGAATTTGAGTGGAGGAGTGCCACTTTGAGCCCTTGTCAATCTGAGGTGAAGGCATGTTGACTTGGCGTTGAGTAGGTGGCAGGCCGTGCATGCTGACTCAGGCAGGAAGGCGGCTGGACTGTGAATTTGGGACCCACAGGCCAATAGCATCATGTGTGATGGGGACATGGCTGGTATTGCTTTTAACTTTTGTTTTTCTGAGAAACTCTATCTCTCCTTCTATTCTAAATGAAAGCCTTGCTGGATAAAGTATTCTTGGCTGCAGATTTTTTCCTTTTAGCATTTGGAATTTATCATGCTACTCTCTTCTGGCCTGCAGAGTTTCTGCTGAAAAACCCACTGATAGCCGTGTGGGGTTTCCCGTGTATGTCACTGCTTTCCTTTCTCTCGCTGCTTTTAAAATTCTCTCTTTATCACTACTTTTGGCCATCTTATTTACTTTGTGTCTTGATGCAGACCTCTTAGGGTTGGTTTTGTTGGGGGCTCTCTGTGCCTCCTGGATCTGGATTTCTCTTTCCTTCCCCAGATTCAGGAAGTTTTTAGCTATTATTTCTTCAGACAAATCTTCTGCCACCTTTTCTCACTCTTTTCCTTCTGGGATCCCTGACATGTGACTGTTATGCTTGACAGTGTCACTGAGTTTCCTGGGTCTCTTCTCATTTTGCATATTTTCCCCCCTCTCATCTCCTCAGCTTGATTACTTTCCATTACTCTGTCCTCCAGGTGGCTGATCCATTCTTCTGCTTCCTCCTGTTTGCTATTTATTCCAGGTGGTCTATTTTTATTTCCATTTAGTGAGTCCAATAGCTCTAACTGGTTCTTTTTTACATCTACTATCTCTTGGTGGAGGGTCTCATGGAGGTTCTCTACTCCTTTCTCAATTCTAGTGAGTATCTTTATGAGCATTATTTTAAATTCACTATCAGACATATTACTTATCTCCATTTTGTTTAGGTCTCTTGCTCTGATTTTGTTCCACTCTTTCATCTGGGACAGATTCCTCTGTCTCCTCATTTTGTCAATTGCTGTGTCTGTTTCTATGTGTTAGGAAAATCAGCTACGTCTCCCACACTTGAAAGTAGTGGCTTTATGAAGAAGAGGTCCTGCAGTGCAGTGTCTCCTTTTCACCAGAAAATGGTGCTTCAGGGGGTGCATCCTATGTGTGTTGGTACAGGGGTGTCCTACCATTGTGGTGGAGCTGTGTTTGTCTTCAATCCAGCCTGTGATGGCTCTCTGCCTGTTGTGGGCAGAGTCTGGTACCTGTGGTGTTAGTGGGCTGGTCCAGGGCTGCCTCGGGCTTGAGTTGAGTCAGAGCAGGTGTTTGCCAGAGATGAAGTAACACCAAATGTCAGGCACTTTCCCTGTGTTGTCCCCTGAGAAGCTTTTGTTGGTGAGCAGGGCCTGCAGTCAGACCAGCTGCCTGCCTCCAGCCCACTGCTGGGGTCACAGTCAGACTGGTGTGTGGTTATTTTCCCCTCTCCCTAGAGCAGGACTCACTTTGGAGTGATGTTGACCCTTGTCTGGGCTGTGCTCACACTGCCAGGCTTGTGGCACTGTTTGATGGGATCTTGCCAAGAGCGATCAGAGGGGGTGGATCTGCTTCGCTGTGGCCTCTTGTCTACCTCGGGCTGCGGAGTCTCTTCTGCCATGTTTGGGGTTGCTTTCTGGGTTATTTATGCCAATGTGGGTATTCTCTAGGTGGCCACATGGCAAGAAGTGAGCCCAGTGTCCTCCTACTCCTCCATCTTCCCAGCAACCCAAGAACAGCTTTTTAAAATGGTGCTGGGACACCTGGCTATCCACATGCAAAATAATGAATGGATCCTTGTTCCATACACAAAAATTAATCCAAAATGCATCAAAAACCTAAATGTGAGAGCTAAAAGTGTAAGACTTTTTGAAGGAAACAGATGTGAGTTTTCTTGCCCTTAGATTAGGCAATAGTTTCTTAACTATGACACCAAAAGCATAAACAACAAAAGGAAAAAATAGGTAAGTTGGACTTCATCAGAATGAGAAACTTTTGTGCATCAAAAGACACTATCAAGAAAGTGAAAAAATAATCCATGGAATAAAAGAAAGTATTTGTAATTATATATCTGAAAGGGGCCTACAATTCAGAATATATAAAGAACTGTTACAACTCAATGATAAAAAGACAATCCAATTTTTAAAAATAGGCAAAGGAGGGGCACCTGGGTGGCTCAGTCGTTAAGCATCTGCCTTCGGCTCAGGTCATGATCCCAGGGTCCTGGGATCGAGCCCCGCATCAGGCTCCCTGCTCAGCGGGGAGTCTGCTTCTCCCTCTCCCTCTCCCCCTTTTGCTGTGTCTCTGTCAAATAAATAAAGAAAAATCTTAAAAAAAAAATAATAATAATAAAATAATAAAATAAAATAGGCAAAGGATTTGAATAGACGTATCTCCAAAGATATTCAAATGGTCAATAAGCATGTGAAAAGATCTTCAACATCATTAGTCATTAGAGAAACGCAAATCTAAACCACAATGAGATACCACATTACACCCACTAGGATGGCTATTTAAAAAAGAAAAAAGAAAAAGAAAAACAAGTCTTGGTAAAGATGTAGATAAATTGGAACCCTCATACATTGCTGGTGGGAATGTAAAATGGTACAGCCACTGTGGAAATAGTTTGGCAGTTCCTTAAAAAGCTAAAAATGGGTTGCCATATGAATTCCACTTTTAGGTGTATAACCAAGAGACATGAAAACACACATGCACACAAAAACTTATAAAGGAATTTTCACAGAAACATAATTCACAATGGTCAAAAAGTAGAAACAACCTAAATGCCCATTAACAAAATGTGGTATGTCTATACAAGGGAATATTTTTTAACCATAAAAAAGAATGAAGTACTGATACATGGTAAAACTTGGATGAATCTTGAAAACTTATGCTAAGTGAAAGAAACCAGACACAAAAGGTTATATGTTGTACAGTTCCATTTATATGGAGTGTTCAGTATAGGCAACTCCATAGAGATGAACAGTTGACTAGTAGTGTCAGGGGTTGGGGGAAGGAGGAAATGGGGAGTGATTATTTGTGGGCACAGAGTTTCTTTTTAGGGTGATGAAATGTTCTGGCATTAGAGGTGATGATGGCACAACCTTGTGAATATGCTAATAACCACTGAATCATACACTTTAAGATAGTGAATTTTGTGTTACATGAAATTTTATGTTCTATGAATTATAGCTCCATTTAAAAAATAGGTAAAAGGCAGGCCTGCTTCTCCCTCTCCCACTCCCCCTGCTTGTGTTCCTGCTCTCGCTATCTCTCGCTCTGTCAAATAAATAAAAATAGAAAGTCTTAAAAAAAATAATAAAATAAAAAATAGGTAAAAGGCAATCCAGAATTCTTATTTCTTCTGGAGTGAGCTTTGGTGGTTTGTGCATTCAAGCATTCTCTCTATTTCATCGAAGTAGTCAAATTCATTGGCCAAAGTTGGTTTATAATATTCGTATTTGTCAATTTTATTGGTATTTTTAAAGAATCAGCTTTTGAACTCTCTTTCCCTCCCACATCACCCTCTACTTTTTTTTAAAGATTTTATTTATTTATTAGAGAGAGAGAGAGAGCAGAGTGAGAGAGCACAAGCAAAGGGAGTGACAGAGGGTCAGAGGGAGAAGCAGACTCCCAGCTGAGCAGGGAGCCCAATGTGGGGCTCGATCCCAGGACTTTGAGATCATGACCTGAGCCAAAGGCAGATGTTTAACCAACTGAGTCGCCCAGGAGCCCCACCTTCTTTCTACTTTTAAAAATTTCTCCCATTCTTGTTATTTTTCTCTTTGTTACTTTTAATTTTCTCTTCTTTTTCTATCTTCTTGAAGTAAAACTTAATATATTGATTTAAGACCTTTCTTCTTCTTCCAGTACAATCATTTAATGCTACAAATTTCCCTCTAAGCACTGCTTGAGATGCGCCCCATGCATCTTAAAATGTTTTGTTTTCATTTTCAACCAATACAAAATATCTTCTGATTTCCCTTGTGATTTCTTATATGGTCCATTGCTTATTTAAGGATATGTTATTTACAATTACCAAATATTGGGGACTTTTTCAGATACCCTTCTGTTGTTGGTTTCAAATTTATTTCTGTTGTGTTCAGAGAACATGCTCTGCTTGAGTCCAATCTTCTTGATTCTGTTTTATGATCCAGAATATGCTGCTTCTTAGTAAGTGTTCCACAAGCACCCGAGAAGAATGTACATCCTGCTGTTGTTGAGTGGAGTGTTCCATAAATGTCAATTAGGTCAACTTGATTGATAGTGTTGTTAACTTCTTTTCTATTCTTACTGATTTTTTGTGTGTGTACTTGTTCTGTCAATTACTGAGAGAGGAATGTTGAAATTTCCAACTATGCAGATTTGTCTATTTCTTTTTTTAGTTCTATAAGTTTTTGTTTCATACATTTTGAACCTCTATGCTCAGTGCATACATATTTAGGATTATAATGACTTTTTGATTAATTGACCTATTTATCATGATGAAATGTCTCTATCTTTGGTAATATTCCTTGTTCTGAAGTTTATTTTGTATGATTTAATCACTCTAGATTTCTTTGGATTAAGGTTTGAATTGTATATATTTGTTCATCTTTTTAGTTTTAACCAGTGTCTTCATATATAAAATAGGCTTTTTATAGGTGATGTATAGTTGTGTTGTGTCTTTTTACCCTATCTTAAAAGTTCTGCCTTTTAACTGGAATGTTCAGATCATTTTATATTCAATATAATTATATATATTACTGGTTTATACTCACCATCCTGCTATTTGTTTCTCATTTGTCTTATGGTTCTTTGTTGTTTTCATTCCCTTTTATTAGATTTGGGGGGGGGTTGCTTTATTTTTTCTTTGTTGCTCTAGAGTCTGCATTATACATGTTTAATTTATTACAGTCTACCTTCAAGCAATATTATACCACTTCATATATACTGTAAAAACCTTACAATATCTACTTCCATTTCTCTTCCCCCATCCTTTGTAGATTGTCACCATACATGTTACTTCTACATGTTTTATTTTTATTTATTTATTATTGTTTTAGAGAGGGCAGGGGAGAGGGGCAGAGAGAGAGGGAGAGAAAGAATCTTAAGCAGGCTCCATGCCCAGCATGGAGCCCCATGCGAGGCTTGATCTCACTATCCTGAGATCATGATCTGAGATGAAATCAAGAGCCAGATGGTTAACAAACTGAGCCAGCTAGACATCCCATTTCTATATACGTTTTGAACTTTGAGTACATTATTATTATTTTGTCTTGGAATAGTCAATTATAGGCCCACAGAAAGAGTAACAGGGACCAGGTTTACCCTCCCCCTCAACATAATAATTGTTTTAAAAAACAGACCCAGTATAAGAAGCAATATTTTACTTATTTATTAGCATTAGTGTATGTATTTATCTTTTATTGAGGTAAAATTCACATATCACAGAATTAGCCATCATAAAATGTACAATTCAGTGGCATTTAGTGTGTGCACAATGTTGTGTAACTACCACTTCTCTCTAGTTTCTAGTTTCCATACTTTATCATAAGCACCTGAAACTAATATAACACTGTATGTTAATTATATTGGAATTAAAAAAGTAAAAATTAAAAAAAAATTTTTAATTATGCTAAGAAAGAAGCCAGATGCTAAAGGTCATATAATTGAATGATTCCTTTATATGCTATATCCAGAATTGGCAAATCCACAGAGACAGAAAGCATATTAGTTGAGGGGAGGGGGCTGTGATCATTTAAATGTGTGGGCATTTATGGTCTTTGTGATGAAGAAGCAGCACTTTCAGAGACACTAGACATCAAGCAATAAAGGAGAATAATCTCTGAGAAATGAAATGAACCAAGCCAGCCCTGCAATTGCTGTGGCTTATTGCCTTGCAAGAGTTCTCAGGCCATGGCCCAGGAAGGGGGAAGTCCAGGTAGAGCCTAGTGGATTCCTTGAATGGAGGAGACAAAGCCAAGCAATCAGTGAGATGAAGGCAGCTAGGATTCTCAAGTCAGAACAGCAAAGAGAAAAATGTTGTACAGAGAGAGAACCCTGGAGATCCACAGAGGGGGCCCCTTACATATTCAGAAGGTCCTGATCAGTGCATGTATGCATGCATATTTCACAATATGAAAAGACTAGAGAACAATGCCCAAAGTCACACAGAGCCAGAGATAGTGCCTCTTCCCATGTGCCAGACTGGAAAAACAGATAATTCATGAATAGAATACCCAGGAAGCTCTTAACTTAGTAATAGGGAATAATTAGCCTTCATCTGAATGCTGCTCCAGATCTGCCTAGCAAATCATAAAAGCAAGATTCAAAAGGATCGAACTCTTTCCAAGTAATTTAGCTGCATAATCTCAGAAAAAAAAAATAACATTATTGGAATATAAAAACATCCAGGACTTAACACTTAACTTAAAATTCATAATGTCTGGGAGCCCACCAAACATTACTAGGTAGGAAAAAAAAAAGATTACTAGGCATACACAAAAGCAGGAAAACACAATCCATATTGAAGAGAGTAATCAACTAACTGAAACAGACCTAGAAATGACAACAGATGCTAGGATTAGCAGACAAGGACATTAAAACAGCTATTATAACTATATCCCATATGTTCAAAAAGTTAAGTGAAACATGAATGATAGTTTTTTAAAAAAACTGAACATCTAGAATTGAAAACTACAGTGTCTGCGATGAAAAAATCTCTGTCTGAGATGAGATTAATGACAGATTAGGCACAGTAGAAGAAATAATAGTGAATTTGAAAGCATAGCAATAGAAACTATCCAAAATGAAAACTATAAAAAATGGCAAGAGTGTCATTGAACCGTGGGACCTCAAGCAGCTTAATATATAAGTAATTGGAAACCACAAAGGAGAGGAGAAATGGGCTAGAGGGAACAGAAAAAATATTTGAAGATATAATACCCAAAAAACGTCAAATGTGCTGAAAAATATTGAATCACAAATCCAAGAAACCAAATTAATTCCAAGATAAGAAACATAAAGAAAATGAAAACAAGGCATATCTTAATCAAATTGCTCAAAATTGATGATAAAGAGGACATCTTAAAAATGGCTAGAGGGCAGGGGCGCCTGGGTGGCTCAGATGGTTAAGCGTCTGCCTTCGGCTCAGGTCATGATCCCAGGGTGCTGGGATCGAGTCCCGCATCGGGCTCTCTGCTCCTTGGGAGCCTGCTTCTCCCTCTACCTCTCTCTCTCTCTCTCTCTCATGAATAAATAAATAAAATCTTTAAAAAAAAAATGGCTAGAGGGAAAAAAACACTTTACATACAGAGGAAAAAAGACAAAGGTAATATTGTAGATCCCTCACCAGGATACTGAAAGCAAAAAGATACTGGAATACAACTTTCAAATTGCTGCAAAAAATTGTCAACTTAGAATTCTGTGCCCAGTGAAAATATCTTTTAAAAATGAAAACAAAATCAAGATGTTTACAGACACCCAAAATGGTCCAAACACCCTAACTGAATGGCAGAAATCATCAATCTGAATAAAAAAGCAAACCCAGTTATATGCTGCCTATAAGAAATGCACCTTAACTATAAAGACATAATTAGGTTAAAAGTAAAAGGATGGAAAAAGATATAACTTGCTAACATGAAACAAAAGAAAGCTGGAGTGGCTATTTTAATATAAGACAAAGAAAATTTCAGAATAAAAAGAAAACCCTCTCTGTACTATCTTCTCAGTTTTTCTGTAAAAATAAAATCTAATTGAAAAAAAAAAAGAGCATTTTTGACATGACAGCATGTTTGACAGCATTTGATAACATATTGGAATTTGTGGATGCTGATAAAGCAGTACTTGGGAAGTTTATAACAATAAATGCCCATGTCAGAAAGGATAAAGTTCTCAAGTTAATAAATTCTTCTCCTTTAAAAAAAAAAAAAAAAAAAAAAAAAAAAAAAACTAGAAAAAGAAGAGCAAGTAAACCCCAAAGTAGGGAGAAAAAAGAAAACAATAAAGATCAAAGTGTAAATTAATGAAACAGAGAACAGAAAAAGAATAGAAAAATTTGATGAAACCCAAAGTGTTTCCTTTGAACCAATGAAATTGCTAGATTCTAGCAAGACTGATTGGAAAAAAACATAATATATAAATGACCAATATCAGTAACCAGAGAGGTGATATCACTACAAATTATAAGACATGAAAAGGATAGTAAAGGAATGTTATTTTTTTTTTAAGGATTTTATTTATTTGAGAGAGAGCGAGAGAGCACAAGCAGGGAGAGTGGCAGAGGGAGAGGGAGAAGCAGGCTCCCCACTGGGTAGGGAGCCCAATGCTCGATCCCAGGGGCTTGATCCCAGGATTCCAGGATCATGACCTGAGCCAAAGACAGACGCTTAACCAACTGCGCCACCCAGGTGCCCCAAGGAATGTTATTTTTAAAAACAACTGTATGACAATAAATTCAACAACCTAGATGAAATGGATAAATTCCTTCAAAGACACAAATCAGCAAAGCTCACTCAAGAAGAAGTTGATATCCTGAATTACCTTGTATCTATGAAAGAAATTGAATTTTTCCCCATAAAGATAATTCCAGGACCAGCTCTTTTTTGTGGTACCTCAGAGGTGTAGGCTGCTTCAGGATAAAGCTGAACATCTCTTTCCCAGTACTGGCTGACAGAAATTTATTGAAGTGGGCAATGAATGCAAACTTCATACTTTTTATGAGAAGCATATGGTCACAGAAGTTTCTGCTAATGCTCTGGGTGAAGAATGGAAGAGTTACATGGTCCAAATCAGTGGCGGCAATGACAAACAAGGCTTTCCTATTAAGCAGGGAGTCTTGACCCATGGCCATGTCCATCTGCTACTGAGGAAGGGACATTCCTGCTACAGATCAAGGAGGACTGGAGAAAGAAAGTGCAAATCTATTCAGGGTTTCATTGTGGATGCCAGTCTCAGTGTTCTCAACTTGGTCATTGTAAGAAAAGGGGAGAAAGATATTCCTGGACTCACTGATACTACTGTGCCTTGTCACCTGGGGCCCCAAAGAGCTAGCAGAGTCTGCAAACTTTCTAATCTCTCCAAAGAGAAGATGTGTGCCAGTATGTTGTAAGAAAGTCCCTAAACAGAGAAAGAAACCTAGAACCAAAGTGCCCAAGATTCAGCATCTTGTTACTCCACATGTCCTCCAACACAAACTTGGGTATTTCTTTGAAGAAACAGTGTACTAAGAAAAATCAGGAAGAGGCTGCAGAATATATGAAACTTTTGGCCAAGAGAATAAAGGAGGCCAAAGAAAAACACCAGGGACAGATTGCCAAGAGACAGAGGCTGTCCTCCCTGAGAGCTTCGACCTCTAAGTCTGAATCTAGTAAAAAATGAGATTTTCTAAGAGTAACAAATAAATAAGATCTGATTAAAAAAAAAAAAAAAAGATAACCACAGGCCCAGATGGCTTCACTGGTAAATTCTACAAGGCATTTATCGACAAAATAATACCAATTCTATGGAAACCATTCCACAAAATAGAGGAGGGAGCACTTCTCAATTCCTTTTATGAGGCAAGCATTACCCTGATACCAAAATCAAAGACATTATAATAAAGAAAACCTATAGTCCAATATCCCCACATCAATAAAATCAAAGTACCTTAACAAAATATTATTGAAATTAATCTAGCAATATATGAGAAAGGTAGTACACCATGACTAGTGGAGTTTATCCCAAAAATATAAGGTCCTCTTAATACTCAAAAATCTATGTATTTCACCAGCTTAATAGACTAAAAGAGAAAAATTATATAATCATCTTAATTGATATAGAAAAAGTATTTTAGAAAATTGAATACTCACTCATGATTTCAAAAAGAAAATTCTCAGCAAACTAGGAATAAAAGGGAACTTCCTCAACCTGAAAAGGCATCTACAAAAAAACTGAAAGCTAATACCACATTTAATGGTAAAAAACTGAATGTTTTTCCCCTAATATTGGAAACAAGGCAAGAATTTTTAGTCTTGCCACTTCTTTTGAACGTTGTAATGAAAGTCTTAGCCAGTGCAAGCAGGCAAGGGGGGAAAAGGCATACAGATTGGAAGGGAAAAATTAAAACTATCTTCTCCACAGATAATGCAATCATGTCTAAGTAGAAAATCCTAAAAGATTAAAAAAAAAAAAAGACTACTAGAATTGATAAATAACATGGTAACAGGATATAAAAATCTATGATATTTCTGTATACTAGGAATGAAAAATTAGAAATTCAAATTTTATTTTATTTTTATTTCTAGACCTTTATTTCTCTGTGAAAAAGGAAAAAAGAAATAAAATGAAGATGACACAGTTGACACAAAAAAAAAAACACTGAAGGAGAGGGGGAAATCCAAATTTTTAATAGCCATTTCCAATAGCTATTAAATCTATTCTTTGAAATAGATTTAAGAATATATTACAGTTTCTGTACACTAGAAACTATGATATATTGCCCAGAGAAATTAAAGAAGACCTAAATAATGAGGAGACATACCATGTTCATAAATCAGAAAACTTGATCTCATTAAGACACTAATTCTCCCTAAATTGTTCTATATGTTGCCTGAAATCCTAATCAAGATCTCATCAGGTTTTTTTGTAGACATTTACAATTTGATTCTAAATTTTATGAGGAAATGTAAAGGATCTCAAAAAGCCAAAAAGCTTGAGAAAAAGAACAAAGTTGGAGAGCTAAAGTATCCAATTTCAGGATTTATTATTGTTACGGAACCTGGGCTGGATCGCACCCGGAGATCTTGGAGGATAGGAGGTTTATTTAATGCTGGTGGGCTCAGAGGAGAGTGGTCTCCAAAGGTCTGAGCCCCGAGCACAAACAAAGGGGGCAATTTATACACTTATACTTCCGCATACTTGGCACTTTTAGCGCCTGTGCGAAGCAGGGCAGGGAGAAGAACCTGGACTGGTGTGCGCAGGAAGCAGAACAGGGAGAAGAACCCGGAAGAGCCCCAGGGCAAGGACTGGGACTCCCTTGCTGCTTTGGTCGGCCATCTTAGGACACAGATTTTCCTTATCATTACAAAGCTACAGTAATCAGGGCTCCTGGGTGGCTCAGTCGGGTAAGTGGCTGCCTTCAGCTCAGGTCATGATCCCAGGGTCTTGGGATTGAGCCCTGAGTGGGGCTCCCTGCTTAGTGGGGAGCCTGCTTCTCCCTCTACCTCTGCAGCTCCCCCTGCTTGTGCTCTCTCTGTCAAATAAATAAATAAATAAAATTTTTTTTAAAAAGCTACAATAATCAAAACACTATGGAATTGGCTTAAAGACAGACAATACTTAAATAGAACAGAGAATCCAGAAGGAGAACCACACATATGGAAAACTTACTTTTCCAAGACAAAGGCAATTTAGTAGAGAAAAGATACTCTTTTCAACAAATTGGACTGGAACAATTGGATATTCATATGCAAAATTAAAAATTAAAAAAACCTTTGAAACATATCACATACAAATATATACAAAAGTTCACTCAAAATAAATCATTTACCTAAATGTAAAACTTAAAACTATAGAACTTCTAGAAGAAAACTTGTATCGGGCGCCTGGGTGGCTCAGTTGGTTAAGTGACTGCCTTCAGCTCAGGTCATGATCCTGGAGTCCCGGGATTAAGTCCCATGTCGGGCTCCCTGTTCAGCAGGGAGTCTGCTTCTTTCTCTGACCCTCCCCCCTCTCATGCTCTCTATCTCATTCTCTCTCAAATAAATAAATAAAAATCTTTAAAAAAAAATAAAATAAAATAAAGAACTTGTATCCAGGATAGTTAAAGAGATACTGAAACTCAATAATATGAAAACAAACAATACAATAAGTAATTTGGAAAAGATATTTATGAGGGCGCCTGAGTGGCTCAGTTGGTTAAGCGACTGCCTTCAGCTCAGGTCATGATCCTCGAGTCCCAGGATTGAGTCCCGCATCGGGCTCCCTGCTCGGCAGGGAGTCTGCTTCTCCCTCTGACCCTCCCCTCTCTCATGCTCTCTCTCTCTCAAATAAATAAAAAAATCTTAAAAAAAAAAAAGATATTTATGAAATAGCTATTTCATTAAAGAAGATGTATGGATAGCAGATAAGCACATGAAAAAAAATGTTCAATATCATTTGTCCTTAGGGAAATGCAAATTAAAACCACAATTAAGTACCACTACATACCTATTAGAATGGCCAAAATTTAAGAATGACTACATCAATCGTTGATGAGGATGTAGAGGAAGTGGGACTCTCATACATTATGGGTGGTAATATAAAATGTACAACCAGGGGCGGAGCAAGATGGCGGAGGAGTAGGAGACCTGGATTTCGTCTCCTCTCAGGAATTCAGCTGGATAGGGATCAAACCATTCTGAACACCTAGAAACCCAACAGGAGATTGAAGAAAAGAAGAGCAACAACTCTCTCATCAGAAAAGCGACCACTTTCTGGAAGGTAGGATGTGCGGAGAAGTGAATCCGAGGCGATATTCGGGAGGATAGACGGCGGGGGAGGGGCCTCCGTCGGTCGCTTCTGGCAACTGATAGAACCACGGAGCACAAAATCGGAACTTTTAAAAGTCTGCTCTGCTGAGGGACGTCACTCTGGTGGCTAAGCGGGGGGTGGAACCCTCCGGGACAGTGTGGTCTCAGGACCCTCGGGGTCACAGAAAAACCGGGGGTGCCTGAGTGCGGCAGAGCTCCCAGGTATCGGAGCAGGGAAGCCGGCTGCAGAGGCGGAGCCCAGGCGCGGGCTCTCAGCTCGGGGTGGCCATAAACCGTGATCCGCGGCACAGTCGGGCCCCTGCTCCTCCAGCAGGGACCCAACAAGCGGCAGATCCGGGGAGACTCACCTTCCTCCCCTGGGAGGAGCCACATGGGAGCGCACCGCAGGGATCTGCTGGGTTTGGAGACTCCACCCCGGGTCGGGTGCCAGAGATAGAAACGCGCGGTCACAGGCTGGGTGAGCGCGGAGTGCGGCCGGAGACCGGGGATCCGGAAGTGACTGACTGACGGCTTTTCTCTGGGGGCTCACTGAGGAGCGGGGCCCCGAGTTCTCGGCTCCTCCGGGGCGGAGATTGGGAGGCCGCCATTTTCACTCTCCGCCTCCAAAGCTGTACGGAAAGCTCGCAGGGAACAAAAGCCCCGGAGAGCAAACCCGAGCAGATTACTTAGCCCAGACAGGCAAGGGTGGGGCAATTCCACCTCCAGCAAAGACATTTGGGAACCACGGCAACAGGCCCCTCCCCCAGAAGATCAGTGAGAACAGCCAGCCAAGACCAAGTTTACCGATCAATGAGAACAGCAGAACTCCAGCGCTAGGGGAATACTGCAAATAGAATTCATGGCTTTTTTACCAAGATCCTTTAGTCTTTCAAAGTTAATTTTTTTTAACTGTCTTTTTTGTCTTTTTATTTCTTTTTGAATTTTTCTTTTTCCCTTTTTCAACCAACATCTTATCAATCCCTTTTTTTAAAAAAAAAAAACATTTTTATTTTTCATTTTTAGAGTCATATTCTATCCCTTCATAGTAGTTACCCATATTTTTGGTTTATATATATAAGTTGTTCTCTCTTTAAAATTTTGAGATAGTTTCTTCTAACAGATTAAAATATACCCTAAATCTCTAGTATATGGTGTTTTCTATTCCCCTGCCTGATCACATCCTCTCCCTTTTTTTTTCTTTTTCTTTTTTCTTTTTTAAAATCCTCTTCTTTCTTTTTTCAAACAACTTCTTATCAATTCCTTTTATAAAATTTTTTATAATTTCCATTTTTACAGTCATATTCCATCCCTTCATCATATCAACCCTTATATTTGTACATATATAAGTTTTTCTTTCTTTAAAATTTTGGGAGGCACTTTCTTCTAAAAGACCAAAATACACCCCAAATCTAGTGTGTGGCACTGGTCTATATACCATATAGAACATATTTGATCACATTCTGGTTTTTCTTTTGTTGTTGTTGTTTTGTTTTGTTTGTTTTTGTTTTTATCTTTATCTTTTTCTTTTTCTTTTTTTTCTTTTCCTTTTTTCTCTCTTTCCCTTTCTTATCCCACTGTTTCAGGTCTTTTCTGATTTGTTTAAAGTATATTTTCTGGGGACGTGGTTACTCTGCTAGCATTTTGTTCTCTCATTAATCTGTTCTCCTCTGCACAAAATGACGAGACGGAAAAAATCACCTCAACAAAAAGAACAAGAGGTAGTACCGACTGCCAGGGACCTACTCAATACGGACATTAGTACGATGTCAGATCTAGAGTTCAGAATCATCACTTTAAAGATACTAGCTGGGCTTGAAAAAAATATGGAAGTTATTAGAGAAACCCTTTCTGGAGAAGTAAAAGAGCTAAAATCCAACCAAGTAGAAATCAAAAAGGCTATTAATGAGGTGCAATCAAAAATGGGGGCGCTAAGTGCTAGAATAAATGAGGCAGAAGAGAGAATCAGTAATATAGAAGATGAAATGATGGAAAATAAAGAAGCTGAGAAAAAGAGAGATAAACAACTACTGGATCACGAGGGCAGAATTCGAGAGATAAGCGATACCATAAGACGAAACAACATTAGAATAATTGGGATCCCAGAAGAAGAAGAAAGAGAGAGAGGGCCAGAAGGTATAATGGAGCAAATTATAGCAGAGAACTTCCCTAATTTGGGGAAAGAAACAGGCATGAAAATCCAGGAAGCACAGAGAACCCCTCTCAAAATCAATAAAAATAGGTCAACTCCCCGACATCTAATAGTAAAACTTACGAGTCTCATAGACAAAGAGAAAATCCTGAAAGCAGCTTGGGAGAAGAGATATGTAACCTACAAGGGTAGAAACATTAGATTGGCAACAGACCTATCCACAGAGACCTGGCAGGCCAGAAAGGACTGGCAGGATATATTCAGAGCACTAAATGAGAAAAATATGCAGCCAAGAATACTATATCCAGCTAGGCTGTCATTGAAAATTGAAGGAGAGATAAAAAGCTTCCAGGACAAACAAAAACTAAAGGAATTTGCAAACACAAAACCAGCCCTACAGGAAATCTTGAAAGGGGTCCTCTAAGCAAAGAGAGAGCCTAAAAGCAACATAGACCAGAAAGGAACACAGACAATATACGGTAACAGTCACCTTACAGGCAATACAATGGCACTAAATTCCTATCTTTCAATAGTTACCCTGAATGTAAATGGGCTAAATGCCCCAATCAAAAGACACAGGCTAACAGACTGGATTAAAAAACAAGACCCATCAATATGCTGTCTGCAAGAGACTCATTTTAGAACCAAAGACACCCCCAGATTGAAAGTGAGGGGGTGGAAAACCATTTACCATGCTAATGGACACCAAAAGAAAGCTGGGGTGGCAATCCTTATATCAGACAAATTAGATTTTAAACCAAAGACTGTAATAAGAGATGAGGAAGGACACTATATCATACTTAAAGGATCTATCCAACAAGAAGATTTAACAATTGTAAATATCTATGCCCCTAACATGGGAGCAGCCAATTATATAAGGCAATTAATAACAAAAGCAAAGAAACACATCGACAACAATACAATAATAGTGGGGGACTTTAACATCCCCCTCACTGAAATGGACAGATCGTCTAAGCAAAAGATCAACAAGGAAATAAAGACTTTAAATGACACACTGGACCAAATGGACTTCACAGACCTATTCAGAACATTCCATCCCAAAGCAACGGAATACACATTCTTCTCTAGTGCCCATGGAACATTCTCCAGAATCGATCACATCCTAGGTCATAAATCAGGTCTCAACCGGTACCAAAAGATTGGGATCATTCCCTGCCTATTTTCAGACCATAATGCTTTGAAACTAGAACTCAATCACAAGAGGAAAGTCAGAAAGAACTCAAATACATGGAGGCTAAAGAGCATCCTACTAAAGAATGAATGGGTCAACCAGGAAATTAAAGAAGAATTAAAAAAATTCATGGAAACCAATGAAAACGAAAACACAACTATTCAAAATCTTTGGGATGCAGCAAAGGCGGTCCTAAGAGGAAAGTATATAGCAATACAAGCCTTTCTCAAGAAACAAGAAAGGTCTCAAGTACACAACCTAACCCTACACCTGAAGGAGCTGGAGAAAGAACAGCAAATAAAGCCTAAACCCAGCAGGAGAAGAGAAATAATAAAGATCAGAGCAGAAATCAATGAAATAGAAACTAAAAGAACAGTAGAACAGATCAGCGAAACTAGGAGCTGGTTCTTTGAAAGAATTAACAAGATTGATAAACCCCTGGCCTGACTTATCAAAAAGAAAAGAGAAATGACCCAAATCAACAAAATCATGAATGAAAGAAGAGAGATCACAACTAACACCAAAGAAATACAAACAATCATAAGAACATATTATGAGCAACTCTATGCCAGCCAATTAGATAACCTGGAAGAAATGGATGCATTCCTAGAAATGTATAAACTACCAAAACTGAACCAGGAGGAAACAGAAAACCTGAACAGACCTATAACCACTAAGGAAATTGAAGCAGTCATCAAAAATCTCCCAACAAACAAAAGCCCAGGGCCAGATGGCTTCCCAGGGGAATTCTACCAAACATTTCAAGAAGAATTAATACCTATTCTTCTGAAACTGTTCCAAAAAATAGAAACGGAAGGAAAACTTCCAAACTCATTTTATGAGGCCAGCATTACCTTGATCCCCAAACCAGACAAAGACCCCATCAAAAAGGAGAATCACAGACCAATATCCCTGATGAACATGGATGCAAAAATTCTCACCAAAATACTAGCCAATAGGATTCAACAGTACATTAAAAGGATTATTCACCATGACCAAGTGGGATTTATCCCTGGGCTGCAAGGTTGGTTCAACATCCGCAAATCAATCAATGTGATACAATACATTAACAAAAGAAATAACAAGAATCATATGATCCTCTCAATAGATGCAGAAAAAGCTTTTGACAAAGTACAGCATCCTTTCTTGATCAAAACTCTTCAGAGTATAGGGATAGAGGGTACATACCTCAATATCATAAAAGCCATCTATGAAAAACCTACAGCAAATATTATTCTCAATGGGGAAAAACTGAGAGCTTTCCCCCTAAGGTCAGGAACGCGGCAGGGATGTCCACTATCACCACTGCTATTCAACATAGTATTGGAAGTCCTAGCCACAGCAATCAGACAACAAAAAGAAATCAAAGGCATCCAAATTGGCAAAGAAGAAGTCAAACTCTCACTCTTTGCAGATGATATGATACTTTATGTGGAAAACCCAAAAGACTCCACCCCAAAACTGCTAGAACTCATACAGGAATTCAGTAAAGTGGCAGGATATAAAATCAATGCACAGAAGTCAGTGGCATTCCTATACACCAACAACAAGACAGAAGAAAGAGAAATTAAGGAGTCGATCCCATTTACAATTGCACCCAAAACCATAAGATACCTAGGAATAAATCTAACCAAAGAGACAAAGGATCTGTACTCAGAAAACTATAAAATACTCATGAAAGAAATTGAGGAAGACACAAAGAAATGGAAAAACGTTCCATGCTCATGGATTGGAAGAACAAATATTGTGAAGATGTCAATGCTACCTAGAGCAATCTACACATTCAATGCAATCCCCATCAAAATACCATCCACTTTTTTCAAAGAAATGGAACAAATCATCCTAAAATTTGTATGGAACCAGAAAAGACCCCGCATAGCCAGAGGAATATTGAAAAAGAAAAGCAAAGCCGGCGGCATCACAATTCCGGACTTCAAGCTCTATTACAAAGCTGTCATCATCAAGACAGCATGGTACTGGCACAAAAACAGACACATGGATCAATGGAACAGAATAGAGAGCCCAGAAATGGACCCTCAACTCTATGGTCAACTAATCTTCGACAAAGCAGGAAAGAATGTCCAATGGAACAAAGACAGTCTCTTCAACAAATGGTGTTGGGAAAATTGGATAGCCACATGCAGAAGAATGAAACTGGACCATTTCCTTACACCACACACAAAAATAGACTCCAAATGGTTGAAAGACCTCAATGTGAGACAGGAGTCCATCAAAATCCTAAAGGAGAACACAGGCAGCAACCTCTTTGACCTCAGCTGCAGAAACTTCTTCCTAGAAACATCGCCAAAGGCAAGGGAAGCAAGGGCAAAAATGAACTATTGGGACTTCATCAAGATAAAAAGCTTTTGCAAAGCAAAGGAAACAGTCAACAAAACCAAAAGACAACCGACAGAATGGGAGAAGATATTTGCAAATGACATATCAGATAAAGGGCTAGTATCCAAAATCTATAAAGAACTCATCAAACTCAACACCCAAAGAACAAAGAATCCAATCAAGAAATGGGCAGAAGACATGAACAGACATTTTTCCAAAGAAGACATCCAAATGGCCAACAGACACATGAAAAAGTGCTCAATATCGCTCAGCATCAGGGAAATCCAAATCAAAACCTCAATGAGATACCACCTCACACCAGTCAGAATGGCTAAAATTAACAAGTCAGGAAACGACAGATGTTGGCGGGGATGCGGAGAAAGGGGAACCCTCCTACACTGTTGGTGGGAATGCAAGCTGGTGCAGCCACTCTGGAAAACTGTATGGAGGTTCCTCAAAAAGTTGAAAATAGAGCTACCATATGATCCAGCAATTGCACTACTGGGTATTTACCCCAAAGATACAAAAGTAGGGATCCGAAGGGCTACGTGCACCTCGATGTTTATAGCAGCAATGTCCACAATAGCCAAACTGTGGAAAGAGCCAAGATGTCCATCGACAGATGAATGGATAAAGAAGAGGTGGTATATATATACAATGGAATATTATGCAGCCATCAAAAGGAATGAGATCTTGCCATTTGCAATGACGTGGATGGAACTGGAGGGTATTATGTTGAGTGAAATAAGTCAAACAGAGAAAGACATGTATCATATGATCTCACTGATATGAGGAATTCTTAATCGCAGGAAACAAACTGAATGTTGTTGGAGTGGGGGGTGGGGTGGGAGGGATGGGGTGACTGGGTGATGGACACTGGGGAGGGTGTGTGCTCTGGTAAGTGCTGTGAATTGTGCAAGACTGTTGAATCTCAGATCTGTACCTCTGAAACAAATAATGCAACATATGTTAAGAAAAAAAAAAAAGAAGAAGAAGAAGGTAGCGGGAGGGGAAGAATGAAGCGGGGGAAATTGGAGGGGTAGACGAACCATGAGAGACAATAGACTCTGAAAAACAAACTGAGGGTTCTAGAGGGGAAGGGGGTGGGAGGATGGGTTAGGCTGGTGGTGGGTATTGAGGAGGGCACATTCTGCATGGAGCACTGGGTGTTGTGCACAAACAATGAATCATGGAACACTTCATCTAAAACTAATGATGTAATGTATGGGGATTAACATAAGAACAAAATTTAAAAAAAAGTAAAAAAAAAAAAAAAGATAATTTTCTGTCTTAAAAAAAAATGTACAACCATTTGGAAAAGACTTTGGCAGACTTTTTACAGTTAAACATACACTTTAGTTAGGCAAAAACTTACTAGACATGACACCAAGAGCATGACCCATAAAAGAAAACAATTGATAAATTGGACTTCATTAAAATTTAAAATGGTTCTTCAAAAACAATACTCTTAAGAGGGTGAATATACAAGGTACAGTCTTGGAGAAAATATAATCCAGCCATTCCACTATTGAGTATTTACCCAAGACATTGCATATGTCCATACAAAGACTGATACATAAATATTTATAGCAGATTTGAATTGGGTTCAAATCTTAAGCTTCATGATTCTGGGGCTTCATAGTTTTCATCAAATTTGGAAAGTTTCTGGGACTTTGTTTGTTCAAAAAAAAAATCCTTGTTTCCTCTTTTTGTGACTCAGATTGATTAAAAATGCTCCACGGCTTTTGTGTTTTTTTCTGCTTTTTTTCCTCCCTGTGTGCTTCATTTTGTATTGTTTTATTGCTGTATCTTCAAGTTTACTGTCTTTCTTTAGCAGCGTCTACTCTGTGGTTAATCATACCCAGTGTATTTTCAGATATTAAAAATACAATGAAATTTCAGATATTGAATTTTCATTTCTAAAAGTTCCATTTGGGTGTGAATATAAATATAAATATAAATATAAATATTACACACTATTTCTTTTTTTAAGATTTATTTTAGAGAGAGAGTGCAAGCACAAGAGTGGGGGGAGGGGCAGCAGGAGAGGGAGAGAGAAACCCAAGCAGATTCCATGGAGCCTGAGGTGGGGATCAATCTTGCGACCCTGAGATCATGACCTGAGCCAAAACCGAGTCCAATGCTTAACCAACTGTGCCACCCAGGAACCCCTACTTTTCTCTTCATCATGGCCATATTTTCCTCTATCTTAAATGTATGCAACATATTCACAATAGCTGTTTTAATATCCTTGTCCACTAATTTGTTCTCTCATTTCTGGTCTATTTCTAATATTTGAATTTTCTCCTGGAATGGGTCATATTTGCTTGCTTTATTGCATACCTGGAAGAATTATGGCCTCCAAGAAGATGCTATGCTCTGATCCAGGGAGCTGTGGATATATTAACTTATATGGGAAAAGGTGCTTTGCAGATGTAATTAAGCTTACTAATTATGTGACCTTAAAATAGGAAGATTATATTGGGTTATCTGGGTGACCTCAACATAATCACATGAGTCTTTTAAAGCAGAAGAAGAAGAGGAAGTCAGGGAGATTCAGAGCATGATTAGAACTTGATGCACCATTGCTGGTTTGAAGACAGAGAGGACCTCATAAGAAGACATGTGGGAAGCCTCAAGGAGCTGAGGGCAGCCCCTAGCTGACATGGAAACGGGGACCTCAGTCCTACAACCATAGAAACTAAGGTTAAGCTGGAAAGATATTCCCAAGCTCCAGAGAAGAACTAACCAAACTGACATTTTTATTTCAGTCATTGTGAGACCATCAGCAGAACACCCAGCTGAGCTATGCTGTGCCCAGACTTCTGATCCACAGATAGTGTGAGAAAATAAATGAATGCTATTTGAAGTCACTGAGTTTGTGGTAATTTATTATGGCAGCAATAGAAAACTAATGCACCTGGTAATTTTTGGTTGGATGCCAGACATTGTGAATTGAAACTTGCTGGTTGCTGGGTATTTATGAGTTCCCATAAATATTCCTAAATTGTGTTCTGGAACACAAGTAAGTTACTTGAAAATAGTTGAATCCTTTCAAGGGTTATTTTATCTCTTTTAGGGTGATTCCAGAGCACCCTTTATTCTAGGGCTAATTTAGCCCTACAACTAAGATGATACCTTTCTTGGGACTCTAGCTGATATCTTCTGTATTACAAGGTTTTCCCACTCTGGCTGGAGTGAAGAGCAATTCCCAGCCCTGTCTCAGCTCTGGAAATTGTTTGGTCCATTGCATTCTAGTGGTTCCTTTCCTGGTAACTTTCTTTCGCATGTGCTCAGATGAGTTCCTAACCAAAAACCCAAGGACCCCTTGCAATGCCTGGCAGCTCTCTTTGCAGCTCTCACCTCTCAAATACTCTGCCCCACAAATTCTAGCCACCTTGGTCTCTCTGAACTTCAATTTCTGTTTCCTTAACTCAGAGTGGTAAGTTGATGAAATTGTAAGGCTCACCTTCTTTGTTTCCTTTCTCTAAGCATTTACAGTCATGTCATGCCTGTTGTTCAATGTCTGAAAACCAGCCTGTATTTTGCCCAGATTTCTAGTTGTTTAAGATGGAGAGGTAAATTCAGTTCCTATTATTCCCTTGGGCTAAAAACAGAAGTCTCTGGGGGGACATTTTAAATATTGAAGGATGGACCCCATCCCAGGATGTCCTGGAGGAAGACCTGGGCATTTTTTAAAAGCTCCTTTAATGGTTCTAATGTGCAACATGGTTGAGAACCGTTGACCTGGATGACCTATAAAAACACCTTTTAATATGAAGTATGCCACTTGGTGAGTACTTACCATGCATCAGGCATTCTTCCAGGTATTTACTTATCTATCTCCTCTCATCCTCACAATCACCCTGTGAAGTGGGCTTTATTACTGTCGTTTTACACATGAGGAGGCTGAGGCTCAGGGACCTGCCCCTAGTCACACCACCAGTAAGGAGAAGAGCCGGAGAGTGAACCAGCCTGCCTGACTCCCCAGGCTCTTCCCACTCTATGGCACTGCCTCACTTCTCTGGACCATTGGATTCTGAACTGCCTTATGGCGGGTTCTATGCAGGTTGGACAGATCCATGGGCCAGGGTTCCCTGGACAGAAGGTGGGTTCTCCTCTTGACTTTCCAGTGGCCCTACTAAAGGGCTATGGAGTGAGGGGACCCTTCTCACCTTCCCCTTAGCTCAGAGCCCTTCCTGACATTTTTTTTTTTTAAAGATTTTATTTATTTATTTGACAGAGAGTGAGACAGTGTGAGAGGGAACACAAGCAGGGGGAGAGGGAGAGGGAGAGGGAGAAGCAGGCTTCCCACGGAGCAGGGAGCCCAATGTGGGACTTGATCCCAGGACCCTGGGATCATGACCCAAGCCAAAGGCAGACGCTTAAACACTGAGCCACCCAGGCGCCCCCCTTCCTCACATTTCAACTCCCATCTTTGCTCTTGCTTGACACTGCTGAGAAAAGCACGGTTGGCCTTTAGGACTCCTTCCTCCCTAAAGATGGGAAAGCATTGGTCACTATGAAGATGGCCCAGCTGGAGCGATTTGGTAGGGGCATATTGGCTAGCAGAATAGCTGCCTTGGGTCCTTCATTCCACTCACACTTTGGGGCAGTGGGTCTGGATATGACAGGACAGGGGTTTTCTCAGGAGAGAGTCATAGGGCTGCTGTGTCCCTTAGAGACTCTTTGTCCAGTGCTTTCATTGTGCAAATGGGGAAGAAGCACCCAGAGAGGCGAAGGTAGGATCCCAAGGTCATTCAGAGACCTGGGCAGGGCGTGGTGGGAGAGAGCCAAGTTCCCTAGCCACCAGCCCACTCCCCTTAAGACCAGGGGCCTACTAAGGGACTGCAGCTGCCCTGGCATCCTTGTCAGTGAAAATTCAACCTGGAGGTAAATGACCTGCCCAGGGTCCCTCAGAAGGCTGAATGAAGCAGGGCTCAGCACTCTGCGGTGCAAACAGCTGCTTCATCCGGCTCACCCTCCCTCTCAGGGGCCTTGATTGAGCCATGTGGTTCCCTTGGAAACAGAGCTGCCTGTCTCCTGGGGTCAGCAGCACTTAATCTTCGATTACTGCAATTTTGATGCTGGTGGGGGAAGGGACCCTGAACTCTCCCCACATTCCTCCACCACCCTCTCTACCCGCTGCTTCTTTCTCGAGAGCGTGCACACTTTCCCTCGTTCTCACACTCATATTCCCCACATGTGGGGACAGGCATGCATGCACGCACACACGCACACTTTCTCCCAAGCTCACAGAGCTTTTAATCACTCTGTTTTCTAACCCCCAACTGAAAAGGAACAATCGTGTCCCTACCAATTACCCTCTTTGTGCCCTGAGGTTTCCTAAGAACCAGAATGGGAACACCCTTTCCTTTCAAACTATCTCCACAGCATTACAATCAGATTAAGAGTGGGATGGGGGAAGCAGGCCAGACGATCCATTTTCCTTGCCCCCCACAGGAGATTTCAATGTCTGCAAGAGAAGTCAAGGGTGTGTTGGAGCATTACTGTGGACAATGAAATTTTAAATAATCTACATTATAATTCATCAGCATACACTCTGCTTCTGGTGGAGTCCTTTGAGGGCTGGCTTCCCTCTAATCCCCACTGTGGCTCCCTAGTACCCTGGTGCCCGATGGGTTTGTGCTGAATTAAGATATCCTGCACTTCAAGAAGGCGGAGATGAAAACTTTCTGAGCAAAGATGGATATGGTCCCACATCCCGTGCCCTGATTCCAACCCAGGAAAACAAAGAAGATATCAAAGAAGAAATGGAGAGACTTCTAAAATATCAATTAAGGTTTACCAGGGACCTAGGCAGAGGATAGAAGGAGAGATGCAGCTAACATCAGGAAACAAAAGGTTTGAAATGAACCTAGAGTTTGGAGGATCGTGCCCAGAATGAGGAGAAATTGAGGAGAAAAAACTTCACTGAAACAACAGAAAAACAAATAAAGGCAACAATAGGACTTTCAACCACATTCAGAGCCTGGAGTCCAGGTGGTGCCGAGTTCAACCAGGACAGAGAAAGAAGGAACCTTGAGTCCTGTCTGGGGTTCTTGTCCATCAGGGAGAGTGGCCGGAAGTCCAACACACACGCTCTTGGTGAACACCTGAACGGTAGGGACAGACAGAGACAAAGTAGCAATTTTTAAACAACTATAAAACAAATGCATGCATTTGGTATCAGTAAAGAAATTAAAACCGTATACAGAGATATAATACAAAGATAAAATTTCTCTCCCCTTCTCCAAATCCCAGTCGTCCTCTCTAGAGTATTTGTAGCTTCTTACATATCCTTCAAGATATTTCTATGAATATATATGTGTGTATATATACATATATGTGTGTATACACACACACACACACATTTTTTACACAAATAGAATCATGCCTCCAGACAGTTCTGCACCTTTTATTCACTTACTGTGTCAAAGCTCTTTCCAGATCAGCCCAGGTGGGTCTACTTCATCCTGTCCAATGGCTGAGTAGTTCATTTTCTGGCTGTGTCAATGTGACCAGCTGCCTAGTGACAAATCTTTGTTTCTAGTGTTTTTATAATCTTTTTTTTTTAAAGATTTTATTTATTTATTTGAGAGAGAGAGAACGAGAGACAGAGAGCAGGAGAGGGAGGAGGGTCAGAGGGAGGAGAAGCAGACTCCCCGCCGAGCAGGGAGCCCGATGCGGGACTCGATCCCGGGACTCCAGGATCATGACCTGAGCCGAAGGCAGACGCTTAACCATCTGAGCCACCCAGGCGCCCTTTATAATCTTGCAATAAATGTTCTAGTACATATGTTTTGAGATATGTGATCAAAACCCTAAAGACAAAACCATACGCATTTCAATGTTTGATAGGTATTATCAAACTATCCTTTAAATATATTGCAGTGATTTGCACGCTCACTGACCATATATGCAAGTGCCCATTTCTCTGTGTCCTTGCTGGCCCTAGGTTTTGTCAAATTTTAATTTTTGCTAATCTGCTAATATACAGATTTAGCCTTGTCCTTTCGCATTGTTTAAGATTAAGCATACTTTCGGGCACCTGGGTGGCTCAGTTGGTTAGGCGACTGCCTTCGGCTCAGGTCATGATCCTGGAGTCCCGGGATCCAGTCCCGCATCGGGCTCCCTGCTCAGCGGGGAGTCTGCTTCTCCCTCTGACCCTCCCCTCTCTCATGTGCTCTCTCTCTCTCATTCTCTCTCTCAAATAAATAAATAAAATCTTAAAAAAAATCAATCAACATTTAATTAAAAAAAAAAAGATTAAGCATACTTTCATATGTGTATTGGCCTTTTGTATTTCTTGTTTCTATAAAACGCTTATTCATATCCTCCACTCATTTTCTACTTTTTTTTTTTTTAAGAGCCATTTGTGTGATAGAAAAATTAGTCTCGTGTCATATTTGTGGGAAACATATTTGGAATTGGCTTTTATTTTGGAGAGGTATTTTTTCATAGATAGGATGTTTATATAGCCAAACACCAGGATGTTTTTTCTTTATGGTGTTTAGGCAGCGAGCTGCTTTAAACAAGTTTGTCTGCTAGCACGAGAAATTATCTTTGAAGCTTCTAGAAGAACTAGCAGATATGTTTCCAGAACCCGAAACGGCAATCCTTGCCAAATCAGGGAAAACTAAAGACAGGCAAAAGGAGGTCAATAAACATCCCAGTTTTCCCAAGAAGGGAAAGATTTCAGAAATGTTAGACAAATTAATTTTATGCTAGTTCTGACTGAATATGGATCACTGAGCAGGTAATTTGGAAATAATTATCAAAAGGCACGTGGGCATCAGGAATCAGCCTGGATTTGCCAGGAGAAGGTCATGCCAAACCCTCTCAGTCCCCACCTTTGTTGGGTCCTCGACAGGTGAATCAGAAGACTGTTGTAGACCTAGGACTTCGGGTTTGAGGAGGACACTTGATAAAGACTCTCAGACTTCGCTGTGGACAGGATGCTAGCCAGATCCACAGCTGCTTGAACAACTATGTCCAAGGAGACTAATGAATGAATCAATAGCAAATTGGAGGGCTCTCTAGAGGCTATGGGGCTTTCTCTGAACTTGACCACGTCTTGTATAATGCTCTTATCAGTGCCTGGATAAAGGCACAGAAGGCTACTTATCAGATTTACAAAAGACACAGGCCGGGAGAGAAAGCTAATACAATGGGATGTTAGAATCAAGATACAAAAAGATATCAGCAGCTTAAAACAGGGTTAAGAGGCTAAATGTAAAATCCTGCACTTTGCGGGGAGGGGTGTAAATAAGCAGAGCTTGGGAGAGATATTGGTCAAAAGCAATAGTCTAAGGGGAAAAAGACAGGCAAATTCCAGATGTGCCTGGTTGTGGAAGAAATGTCTTAGGGCCCCCCCCCAAGGACTGTTTCTGCTCTGCTCCCTGCTGTTCTCATCTCCAGGAATGGTTCACCTGGAGCTGACCCGAGGAGACACACGGCGGGGCTGTCATGAGAACAGAGAGCGGATGGGTGCCTTTTGGCTCCAGCTGGCCAAGTGAGATCCAGCTGGTACAATTACAAGGAGGAAAACTGAGCTCACGGAGAATTTTCTAGATAGCAGATTGCCCAGGAGTCAAAGATCCATGCCCAAGGCTGGGAGCTGCCTGGCCACTTCTGGCCCAGGAGCAAGGCTGGAACAGATCACTTGGCTGTAGCTTTGGACTCTATGAAAGTTCAAGGTCACCTTCAAATACAAATGCTGCCTCGAGACAGGGCCTGGGCTCCTCTCGGACACCTTGCTGCCCCTAAATCCCCCCTAAGTAGAAATCCTGGATCCCCCATTGTGCTTCTCAGACACATCCTCTCTCCTCCTTACCCACCGTCTGGGAGTCCCAAGTTCATTTCGGGGCCTGACACTGGCACCATTACAGAGAAAAAGTGCCCAGCATCAGGGGCCTTCTGATCTCCACTGGCGGAGCAGAGCCTGGACTGGGCATGCACTTGGGGTAAGGCTGGCTGGGAGAGGAACTGACTTCCGGGAAAAAAACAAACACACCTCGATCTTCTGTCCCTTCGGGGCCTCACTCACATCAAGTGACACACCCAGGGCCCCAGAACACGCTTGTGTCCGGACGCATTGTGGGGCTCCAGCATCAGCTTGTCACAGGAACCACCCACCCCAGTCCCCAACAGGCACGGGCCAGCTGCAGCTCAGTCACCCTGCAGCCTTGGGGCTCCAGACACCCGCTGCCCTCCAGAATACATTGGAGGGTAGCGTCCCCCAGGAAGGTCTGTTCGCCCAGCCAGCTTCCAGGCCTACAGCTAGTAAGCCGACAGGCGCCATTACCAGCAGCTGTCAGCCTCACAGGCACTTCCTGTCCCACACTCAGAAGCCCAGAGCGCCCTCTGAATGGAGGGCGCCACCCAGCTCCCTCCTCTCCCACCACCATTTCCACCTTCCCCTGGCATCTGCTTCCTGCTTCCTTCCCTCCTCCCTTCTGCCACTCTCCCAGGGGCCCAGGCCTGCTCCAGCCCTGAAGTCACTCCCCAGTGTCCCTGCCCCTCCTGTTTGCTGGGGGCGGAGGGAATTGAGGAGCACTTTGCAGGCGCTTCTCAGACTCCTTGGTCTCAGGCTTTCAGAACCTGTTTTCTCTGTACAAAATGAAGGGGATCTTTCAGATTCCTTTTGTATCCAGCAACTACTCTCCTAGCATTTTATAAACTTCTGCAGTGCTGAAATCCAGCTAACAAATGGCTTGCACGGATGAAGCACTCTCACTCGCCAGGCTCCGCGTGTAAGCAGGTGCCCTGTCGCGTTCCTGCCTCCGGGAAAGCTGAGAGGCCTAGTGTTCGAAGTCCTGTTTTGCCCCAGGGGAGACTGAGGCAGCGCTGAGCTCTGGGCTCCTACTCTGAGTTTCCCAAAGGAAACTCTTCCGCCATGATGGCTGCGAGCTCAGGGGAGGGATGTCACCCCCGACTGTCAGCCGTGGGAGTCTCAGAGGAACCCCCAAAACCATTGCCTACCTCCGGGTGTCCCAGGGATGGGATAACAGGAGACGGCCTTCCAGTGCAATAGGAAGGATTCGGGTTAGGCAAGAAGGTTTGTTAAGAAATGATTTTTCATTTTTGTGGACGTTAACAAATCAGACGGTGCCCATGGGCCTTAATGAGAATGGCCTCCTTCCTTGAGCCCGCCCTGAGTTCAGCTGCCCGGATGCTGCCACAGGTAATGCTTTTAGCTGTTCCTTCGGATAGCTCATCTTTCTAAATGATCCACTTTTGCGGCTAGTTCTTACTCACTGATGTTAGCCATTTTCTATGGACTTGGACCGCAGGTTTCTGGCAAGATCTGTGCAGATGACCCAGGAGGGGCCGGGCTGACGGCCTTTTCCTGGAAGAGGGCAGTTGAGGGGCCAGGGCATAGGGACAGGGACTGGCCCATTTGCACAAGTGATAGAGGGGCAGCTGCCGGCCCAACCCTCCAAGCCGGAGACCCCCCAAGGTCCCAGGGCTTGAAGAGCAGCCTCTCCCCACTCAACTCGGATAGCAGACATACATATTCCCACCTCCAGGCAAGCTGGGACAACACACTTGCTTCCCCAACTCCCACCTGGGAGTCCCTTTGTCCCTCGAGCCCTAGCTCGGTGCTCCCTCCTCCAGGAAGCTTTCTTGGCCTCCCTGTCCTTCCCATTCCTCGAGTTTCTAGAGGCTGGGCTCTCAGAATAGCACGGCTCACTCTCCTAGGTTCTTTGCCTACTCAGGGGCACATAGCTGGCCTCTCCAGTCAGACCCCAGGGCCCCAGGAAGGAGGAGCCTATGTGACAGCTCAGGGGGATCCCCAGTCCTGAGCTTAGCCTCTGGGTGAGGGCTGGGCCCCAGGGCCATTGCGATTGTCACAAGCTCTGCTGGAGGCCCTGCAGCAGGGAGATGAGACAATTAGATTCCAGGTGAGGCCCCCGGCTCTGCTGCCTCAGGTTCTGAAAAGAAAAAAATGCCCAAATCCCGCTGTATGGTTTACGAAGCGCTTTTATAACCACTCCGCACACAATGCATCATCAACGTCCCACTTGGAAGGATGAATTCAATGACGATCAGAGGGGTTTTCCAGAAGCCCCACAGCTCGGGGGAGGAACTGGCCTAGAAGGCCAGGTCATCAGACTCGTTCCTCTGGCCCAGCACAGGAGGGGAGCCTGCTCAGGGCAGCTGCTAGACTGGAGGGGAGGAGGTCACCTCCCGTCCAGACTGACACGGGGCAGGGGCCCAGCTGCTTCCTCCTCACAGCCTGGGAGTTGTGTCAGCGGCCTCCCGCCTCGTCACACGGCTTGCACTGCCAGGCCCTCATCACTGAGATCCAGCTGGGCCCAGCTCACCTGCAGGAAACACCCTCCCAGGCCCCTGCCTCCCAGGGACACACCTATGAACATTGCATCGTGGTCTGTGGGCACAGAAGGTCTTCACAGATGGGAAAACGGAGGCTAGAATGGGGGAGCAGCTCGCCCAATGCCAAATGGCCAGTTGGTGGCAGAGTTAGAACTGGGGCTGACTCCCACTGAGGGGTTACCCCCACAAGTGCAGAGCCTGAATGAGGGGTGGGGGCGGAGGTCGTGTCCGATGGAGGGGGAGAAAGTACAGTGCGTGTTCCTGGCTGGTGTGAGATGTGTGTGCCCAGAGCAGAAGGGGAGTATCTATATGTGGGTGTCTCTTCCCTGGGAGACAACCAGCAGAGTGAATGATGCCTACAAGTTTCCTAGTGCCTCAACAGCAAGATACAGGGTAACGCATGATCCTATTTAGATACACACACACACAAATATTGTCTTAGATCAGGCTGCCGTAACAACAGACTGTAGGCCAGGTGGCCTAAACAACAGACCTTTATTTTCTCCCAGTTCTGGAGTCTGGAAGTCTGAGATCAGGGCGTCGCTGAGTCGGTTCCTGGGGAGAGCTCCTCCTGGCTTGCACATGTCCCCTTGCTGGATAGGTCCTCACTGTGGCCTTTCCTCACTGCGGGCAAAGCGGGCGCGGGGGGTAGGACAGAAGTTCTCTGGTGTCTTTTCTTGGAAGGACACGAGTTCTGTAGGATCAGGGCCCCCCCCCCCCTTATGAGCTCATTTCACCTGAAGTACTTCCTTAGAAGCCCCAACTGCAAATGCAGCCATGTGTGGGGGTTAGGACTTATGAAGTGGGAAGGAGGGGACCATAGACAATCAGTCCATAACAAATGTGTAATGAACGTGTGTTGCACCAACTGCTCCCTTTATTGATCATTACACTGTTTCATCTGTGACAACATATTTGTTACAAACTTTAAAACTTAAGAACCAATGGAGCACAAAGCTGGCAGGAGGGAAGGGGGAGGAGAAAGAGAACATGAAACCTTAAAACCTCCCCCCCCACCAGCCCCCTCCTCTCCAAGTTCACCGACAGCAATTGCAGACACCTGTTTAAAAAGTAAACATCTGGATGTGCCCAAATAACCATGGGGCACTGTGCACACCAAACATCTGATGGGCCCAAAGACCCCAGCCTCGTGGCTGGGGTACACCCCCCTCCAGCCTGTCATCTACCATTTTCCGTACAAGAACCTGGGTGGAGGGCTCCGTGTGGCTCCCTCCGGGCCCAGCAGGGTATGGACAATTTAGTGCTGGCTCTTGGCTCGTCCCCTGGAGGCCCAGCCAGCAGCAGGCAGACGTTTGGAGTCAGCCCATCCAGAGGCATGAAGGAAAATCAATGTCCCATTTATCCGAGGACTCGGACTATCCACGTCTTAGTGATGAGCAGTCCATAGCCCCCGCACTCCCTTGTACAGGAGGGAACCTGGAGGCGCCCAGAGGGAAAATCCATTGCTTATGACCAAACCTGACAGCCGCACCTCCCTTCCTGCTCTGTCCTGAGCTGCCTCCTGGCTCCGGGGAGGGATCCCCCACCCCCACCCCGCTGAGCCCAGAACACAGAGGATAATTTCCACCACCGTGTCTCCTTCCCCCACCCCCAGCAGCTCCAGACGCGCTTGGCAGCTGGAGTCCCAGAGAGCGGCTGAATCCATCACCGGGGTCAAAGACAGGGCCTGGGGTATGTGTTAAAACAAGAAAACCAATCAGAGCTGAAAATGAAAGGCAGTGGAGGTGTGAAGCAAGGATGGAGACCGCCAGACGGGACACTGGGTGGCTGGCAGCCCACGTGGCCCAGGCCCGCATGTCTGCCCGCAGTCCGTGTGGGCCCGGCCACCCCAGGATGCAGCGGCCAGGGGGAACCACGGGCCTGCTCCCTCAACTCAAGAGCAGGGCCCAGGCTCAGGGCTGATGTCACAGCATGTGGGAGAAGTTCTGTATTTGGTAGCCTGTCAATCCTCAAACGCCTCTCAAAGTCGGTACAGAGGGGACTCCTATGGTGATACCCAGGATGAGCAGATCCTCCCTCACCAGGAGTGGCCTGGGGTCCTCAGAGGAAGGAGCCTGGGTGGCCTCTGGATTCCAGGCTCCAAAGCCCTCTCCCATCAAAGCTATCATGGGGGTACCAAGTCCCAGGAAGACGGGGCTAATACTGACAAGGCACGTGTCTGGGGTCTGGCCCACTTACCATTTCACTGAGTCCTGTGTCACACCTGTGAGGAGAGACTATTTTTGTGCCCACAGACTGAAACTCTGTGTACTAAAGTGACTTGCCCAAGGTCACACAGCCAGGGAGGGCAGACTGAGTGGACAGCTGGGACTTGCTAAGACTGGACTCTCCCTTCCAAGGCAGCCAGTCTCCTCTGTGCCATGACCACTGGCCGGGTCTTCCTGAGGGGTCCACAGCCCTCCATGTTCAGGCCCTGGAGCAGGCCCTATCATGGTGTCTATTTAATCGTTAATGAAGCACCTACTGTGTGCTGGGCACATGGCCATAGTGAAGCCAGCAAGTTTCCTGTCCTCACAGTTTACGGCCCAGACAATACACAGGACAGAGTCCTTCCCCTAGTATCACCTTATTACCGACCACCCACCGTGGGACCCTGTGGCAGGAGACAGAGGAGTCCAGATCCTGGGCCCCAGGTGCTGGCTGCCCACCAGGATTGCCACTCGTCCAAGCCCGTGTCTTACAGGGGAAGATGGGGTCCACTGTCGCTCAAAGCTGGGTGGCTGAGCAGGCGCAGCCTCCTGAGCCTCCTAGGACTGCATCCCACAGCCCCTCCCTCGGCCATGCTCCCAGTTGGTGACTGAGATTGAGGCCAGCACTGGGGCAGCTAGGACAAAGCCCAGCAGGGAAGGAGGAGAAAGCCGGGGCGGGTGGGTGGTGGGGCAGGAATGTGGGATGGGAGTCTGGAGGAGTTGTGGGGGGCAGGCTTTGAGCCAGGGGTGGGGGAGAGTGGAGGGGCACATGCAGTCCAGGAAAACAGAGGGAGTGGGCAGAGTAAAGCATGAAGGACATCACACAGAAGGCAGAGGCGGGGGGGGGGGGGGGGGGGGGGGGGCACCAAGAACGGCCAAGGCGCCTGAAACTAATAGGACACTGTGTTAACTGGAGTTAAAATAAAAACTTAAAGAACGGGGCCAGATTTAGGAGAGTTGCGGTGGGCTCTGGGCCCTCCCCGGCTCTCTGGCTGTACTTGGAGCTCTAGCGAGCAGGGCCAGGGGGCTGTCAGGCTGACAAGGTGACTACCTGCTCTAAGAGGAGGGGGAGGAGGGCGGCCGGGGCACACTGCCCCCCCCACCACTTCCCTCTGCCCGGCCACCTCCGCAGACAAGCCCAATTGCTCCGCTGGCCTTGGGCTCCCAGCAAAGCCCGGGAGAGGGCCAGCAGCCACTCTATTAACACGCAAACGGGTAGCCCAGCAGCTGCTGACACCAGGGTTAATTAAATCTATCTCCCCATCAATTCTCATTCAGCTACTATCGACGGCCATTGGATGGGTGACAGAGTGACAAGGAAATAGTAATAGACTTGTCTTAACCCTCATGCTGCGTGGAGAGGGGCGCTGCGCTAGGGTCTCCCAGGAGAAGCCCCCCACCCCACCCGCTGCAGTCCCCGGCTCCCTCCCAGGTAGAGCTGGCTTGGCAAAGAACTGTTCCCTGCAGGTCCCCGCTCCCACCCCCAAACCCGGCCACCAGCCAGGCTCACCTCACCCTTTGTTCACTTCACACATTCTTCCTGGGCTCTCCCCACCGCCCCCGTATGGAGGACCAGGGCAGGGCTTGGAGTAGCTCCTTCTCCACCCCCGACCCAGTCCTTCCTCCCTCTACCAAGTCCATCCAAGGCTGGCCCCTCTCAAAAGCCTCAAGCCAAGCCCAGCTCCATGGTCCTGCCTGTCCCTGCCACCCAGGGACTCTCCGAAGAGGTCCTCATCCCGATCCCTGGGACTGTGTCGGTGTCCCCGCATTTGGCAAAAGGCACTTCGCAGATGTGACTGAGGATCTTGAGATGGAGAGATTATCGGGATTATCCAGCTGGGCCCGATGTCATCACAAGGGTCCTTAGCAGTGAAGGAGGGAAGTCAGAGAAGTGACGAGAGGCGGTATCAGAGACATGCACGTGGGAAAGACCGAGCTGCCATGGCCGGCCTCCAGGACCGCGGGAGACCACGCGCCACCCGATGCAGGAAGCCTGCAGATGCTGCAAACGAGGGTCTCCTCTAGAGACGCAGCCCCACCAACACTACATTTTGGCCCAGTCACACCCATACAGGCTTCTGACCTCCAGCGCTGCAAGAAAATAGTGTATCAAGCCACCAAGTTTGTGGTTTGTTACAGGAGCAAAAAGAAAGTCTCACATCACACCAGGCCACCTGCAGCTGTGTAAGGCTCCCCCGTTCATGTCTCCCTGCTTTTGCACAGGCTGGGAGGCAGGGGGCCCCTGAGAGGCCACCAAGAACAGGGCTGATTAGGGAACCTTAGAGGACAGGCTGGACCAGCAGGACGACCTGAGGGACTGTTCCTCACTAGTTGCCAATGTCTTACTTTAAAACTCCTCACTTTACACCACCACCTCTGTGAAGCCTTCCCTGATATCCCCCTCTGTGGGCAGCCTCATCCTCATGCTTCCACTGCACTCACATGTTCCTGAGTGTTGCTCAGTTTTGCACTCAGTGTGAACTCCTTTGGCGGCGGGTGCGGGGAGTGGATGTTATCCACCCGCATAACCCCCAATCTTCCCATTCAGCAAGCATTTGCAAAACCACCGCCTCATCTGTTTTGTACTACCTTGGTACAGAGAGAGAGCCCTGCTCATGTCAATTTTACATCAAAAGAACAAAGTAAATATTAAAGTCTAGCTAATATTCTTGATTTAGGGGAAGCATACAAAGGTCTACAACTTATTTTTAAATGCAACAAAAGTAAGACTGAGGGTGGTGGGGGGACAGATACATGATCAACCGAGCTTGAAATGTTAACATATGGGTGCTCACTGTAAAATTCTACCAACGGGGCTATAGGTTTGAATTCATAACATGGGGGAAGAGCCCACCTATGATAGTGGATTCTATGCTAGCTCGCTTGGGCTAAGGGATGCCCAGATAGTTGGTAAAACACTCCTGGGTGTGTCTGAGGTTCCCAGAAGAGCTCAGCCTTTGAATCTGTAGACTAAGGACAGTCCCCCTCACTAACACCAGTGGGCACCATTCAACCCCTCAAGGGCCTGAAAAGGCAGGGGAAGAGCAAACGTGCTCTCTGCTTGACCCGCAACGTCCGTCTCCCGGCCTTAGACAGCCGCACTCCTGGCTCTCAGGCCTTTGGACTCAGACCAGGACTAGCCCCCATCCCCTCCCCTGGGTCTCAGGCCCTCTGGGGAGGACCGGAACAGCACCATCAGCTACACTGAGTCACCATTGGGCAGACCGTGGGACTTTCCCATCTCCATAATCGCGTGCACCAGCCCCTCAAAATAAAGCTCTCTACCCTATTGGTTCTGTTTCTCCAAAGAGCATGAATACCTAAAACTAAACCACCAGAAGTCAAAACTTGGCTCTACCACTTCCCAACTGTAGAAACTTAAAATTGCTTAACCTCTCTGGGCCTCCGTTTCTTCGTTTATGAGCCCATAGTACCTTCCATGGGGTTATCGGGAGCAGAGGAGGAGTTAATCAAATCCAGCCACACCCCACAGACCTAAGTAAGAGCTTAGGAAGTTTGAGAGAATAAGCAGACCCAGCTAGAGGGAGAAGGGCAAGCTTGTCAGGGTCCTGGTGCACTGGGGAGCAAGAAAGAGTACTGGATTCTTAGTGCCCAAGCTGCCCACAGCCCCCAGGAGCCCGGAAAGGGGGTGGGGGTGCGAGACTAGACCATTTCTCCCCCTCTGGGTTTGGAGAAGGGCTCAGCAGCTTGCAGCCAAGATTTGAGCTATCCATAAATGCACAGGCAGCAAGAAGGCCAGAAACCCAGAATGATCAGGGACAAGAGGGACATCCGCTTCATGTACTCCCTAGAAGCTTTTCCTAGGTGAAAAGCGAAGGGCAGTTAGCCTGGGGATCAGGAGGGGTTCTGAACACACCTTGGATGTGGATCCAAGGATCAGCAGGACAGGAGACTCTGAAGGTAGCTTTTCCATTTCAAGACCAACTAAGGTCCCATACCCAAAGAAGGTTTATGAGCAGGTCTAACCATGACCATACAGATGCGACCCATAGTATAGGTATCCAGGTTAGACAGCAAAAGAGGAGCCCAGCTTTTGAGGTAAGAGCCAGGGGACATGCTGGCTGAAAGGGGCAGGCTGGCCTCCAGCCCATCTAGAGAATGAAGCTTAGTCAAGGCCAGAGAACACATAGCCAGAGCATCTTAAATGTTGTTCCGCATTAGCCATATCAACCAGAGACCGATGGATTTAAGCACAGAGGAATTTATTAGGGAATACAGAGCCCAAGTAATCACTCAGGGTCAGATAACAGGGCTCAGCCAGAAACATCACCCCAAAATCACAACCTACAACTGCTTCAAGATCCCACTGCTAGCACCCCTGAGCATGAGCTGCAAGATTAGAAAGCAGGTTTAAGATCCTTTCATTTCTATGATGGGAAAACATGGACGCATCTGGGAGATACCCAGCCAGAGGTTTAAATTGACAGCAAAGAGATATTAAGTGTTCATCAAGTCTATCCCTTTTACCACCTAACATCAATATCCACTCTTCCTCCTATACCTCAAGTACAATGCATTACCCAGATGCCCATCCCCCCCTCCCAAGCACAGCCACGTGGGCTGCATTCTGCTGCAATCCAGTGTAAGGATATCCTGTCATGATATTGTGACTTGTGGACTAAATACAGTTCATCTCCATCATACCTTATTTCAGAGAGGTAGACATTCATTCCTCCAAGGGGGATAAATGCAGATCATTATTCAGGACCTTTACTAGAAAGGTTACAAGGCCAAGGTTATTTGGATCCATCTTCCAAAACCAACTCCCTGGTTTCCCTCGCTCTAGAACTCCAGCTGACTGGATTTAGATGGTGGAATGATCCAAACGGTCATTACTGAATTACATACACCCTTGGTATCTGGAGTTTTGTCAGGAGGGTCCCTGAGTTGGATCTAAGCTTCCCCCAGCCTCTCCTGCACTGGAGGGGGGGGTGAGGATTTTGTTTTGACAGTCGATTACCCCAGCCAACATTAGAAACCAACGACCACCCCTTTATTTCCCTGCTCCAAGTAGCAAAGAAATGACCAGAGGCCGTCTCCACCTCCACTTCCTTGGAGAAAGGATATTCTCCTGGTAGAGTCTTTCCTTCTCTACTTAGACATCTAAACTTGCCAAGCCCAGAAACCCAGGAAGGGCCATCAAGTTTTCAGAGTGGAACTTTGAATGGTACAGCGAGAGGGGCCGTGTTCGCTTCTGCCACATCGTGTCTGGATCCAAGCAGTCTGGCAACGTAGGAACCACTGTCCCCTTCATCTCTGGTTCAGAACTTATGGTACACCCTCTAAGACAGTATTCCAACCGCCCGAGGCAGTGAATCCCACGTGGTACCACGGACGTTTCAATAGGCTATTCCAACATCTTGTAAGGCCAGCTATTTCTGGGAGACAATTAATGCTAATGCTGGAGGATTCCAAGGGCTTCCTATCGATTTAGGCTGAGAAGCCAGTTCCTTCATCAGGTGCAGTGCAGCATGGGGACAAGGCTGCATGTTGCATCCAAATTCGCGAGTAGTTTTAACGCATTTGCTGGGCAGGGAAAGGTATAAATGCAAGGAAGAATCGGTTCTGTTGGTAGCAAATAGCTGCCCCTCTCCATGATGGGTTCCCTTCACTGGAATCCTACGGTCAGCTGGTTGCTCTCCCGGGTTAAGATGCTTTATCAAGGGTCCAGGGTCACTGTTGCTGGCAAGCTGGTCTCTTAGCTGTCCATTCAGGCTTTGTAAGAAGTTCAAGGTGATCCTCTGCATGGCCTTGATCTTGCCCCCATAGCACTTCATTCATGAGTCCATTAAGCAAGCACTGGGGTGCCTGGGGAGGGAGGCTGACCTAAGGGCAGACCACCTAGCTCACCTGATGGAAAACCTCCTCCAGAGTGGGGCCTTTGTGAGCATTTGCAGGGGTATCCCCACACTGAGAATTCTTAGAATGGATCCAGTGTACCTCCCTAAGCCTCCTTGTCACCAGTCCTATAGTCTGGCTCCCTCTACGTCCATGACCAGCCAGGCATATCCTTAGCATATGACAATGTTCTATGTAGATCTTAGACCATATGCCTTTCTAGGCAAAAGAAGCAAATGGCCTGCCCAAAGTCCTACTTGTTAAGATGCCTCCCCTGTGGTCCTTCATGGTCACCTTGAGTGGGGCTAGAATGCCAGAGTAGTCCATATCCAGCTGATCCTGGTATACAGTCTGGCACTTCTTATGGTATCTAGGTTTTTTCCTAGAGTTACAGGCATGGATTGAGGGATAGGTGGGCATTGACAGCTTTGGTCCTACTAGGTTAGCCAACTGTTCATGGAATTTATAGGTTTCCTTAGGATCTACTTGGGCCCTAGGTCTTAAGACTTCTATTTGATGGACCACTGGACATGCTCAGTGATGGCTAAGTACATCAACCACCACCTGGCTCATGTAGGCAGTATTCACTTTCCACTAGGGGCCAAAGAGCAGGTCAAGCCCCCCTTCAAAAGCAGTTCCTTGCAGAAGGCAGCTTGGATTTGCTCTAAAACCCTAGGGGCCTCCACAAATTCTTTGATTAGGGCTTGCCAAGAGTTCCATAGAGCATCCTAATTCACTACAGCCACTTGGATGCCAATATCCTGCTAAGCTGGGAGCCAAGGGGAAGAGCTGCCCAACCACACCCTGTTCTGGCAACTCATGTTCTGAATGCTGCTCAAAAATTAGCTTTTCTCATTCCCACTGAAACTGGAGCAAGTCCAGCTCATGCTGTCTTCAAGAATCAAAGCAGTTCACCAAGTACCATGCTTACTGACTAGCAGATCGGAGCATGGCCCAGCAACATTGCATCCACTAAAGCCTGGCTTCGGGTGACAGACTGCCTCCTTCGAACAGCATGGAAGGTGTGACAAGTCGAGACAGAGCTGGAATGGTTGCTGGACAGCTTTAAGGACATCTCATTCTTGTTAATGATTTTATTTCCACGTGCCCCTGGCTGAGACTCACGCAGTCCTTCATATCAGCTGGATTACGGCTGCCTTCAGCCCAGTGGGGCCAGCATGCCCGTGTGCTTTCCTCGCGGTCTGGTTCTTGCAGCAAGCCTGGCTTGTGATCTTCTCAGACAGAGCTCTTGGTCATGGCAGCAAAGCCAATTCTGACCATTTAAGAGCAGGAAAATGGACTCCTGAGGAAGACAGGCAGGTAGCTTATAGAAGCCTCAGGAGGGCTGGAGGATGGGGCTCCCAGGTCACCCAGCAGACCAGTCTCATGAGGACCCCTCCACCCCCACCCCCACCCAGATGCCACAGCCAGTACCACTGACAGGATAGATGAGCCCCTGGCAACAGTCAGCGGAGAGAAGGTCATGCTCTCAAGTCCTGGCAGCTTTGCCTAGTTGCTTCCATTCCACTAAATCCAGGGAGGACACCTCTGATTAACAGAGCCTGCACCACATGTCTAGCCTACCTGCAAGAGACATCGGGAAAGGGTCAGCCAAATCTCCCTTTCTGTGGTGGCACATGGGGTGGGCGCTGCTCCCCCCTCCCCGGGGCTGAAGGGGTGCAGATATCCCCAGCCACTGGCCGTGGGACCCAGACACCAGGCCATACCTGTTCATGCAAGACAGAAGCCCCTCACCAGCTCTACTCTCACATCTAAAGGGAGGGCCACAGTCCAAGGGTTCTGGCAGATGCTTCCAGGTTTGCAGCCCTTGGGAAAGCCTTTGCTCAGAGCCGCTGAGAGAACATCCCTGGGGCCGCATCACGACCACCAGGAGAAGGCCAGCTTCCATGTGAGGCCCAAGCTGCGAGGTTCACCACCAGGGTGGTGGGGCGTGCTGGTTCTGAGCAGAGAACAGGGCGAGGGGAAAAGAAAAGGTTTTTTCATAGCCTTGTCAGGACACCCAGGGGCCCACGTGCCACTGTCAGCCCCCTTCCACCCCTGCCCTTTGTGACCTAGCTCTTCCAGTTCCACCTGTGACCCTCCTGCCTCAGGACTCCTGTGCTGGCCCAGAAGCAGGGGGTATGGGATAGGTTATCGGCCACTGCCCTCCTCCAGAGGATGGGCTCATGCATAGACCTCCCTCAGCCAGAGAATATGGTGTGGGGGCTCAGGCCCTCCAGGCACGCCTTCACAGCTGGGGACTGGGCTGCACATGCAGTCCTGGGCCTGGTCTACTCCTTTCCCTTGGCCTCTAACGGACACTTGCTACCTTTTTTGTCCTTCATGTTGGCTCTGGCCCAAGTCTTCCCTCCAGGTTTCCTCAGGCGTTCAGGAGCCTACCGAGGTAGAGCAGAGGCCTGAGCAGAGGCCCTGGGTCTCAAACCCCTCTCCCACCTGTGGAGGTAGCCTTCCACTTTCAGACCGAGACTCCAGCACCTGGCGACACCGCTGGGTTCTGTCGAGGCAGAGCCTAGCTAGTGACCCAACCTCCCTGAAGTGGGTGCCCTTGGTCCTGCACACCCACACACGGAGAACAGAAGATAGTATGGATGGAGGCCTGGGCCTACCAGTTAGATACACGCAGAAACCCAAACCCCACAGCAGGTACGGGGCAGTTTTTACCTGAACAGACCTCCACGGGCTGTGGCAAGCATACAGGGAAAATCTCGGGCCACAATCGAAGAGCCACTTCTGATAGCAGGAACCAGAGGCCTCCAGGCTGAAGTTTTGTTCTAGAACACGGTTCACCATCTCTGAAGCAACTGCAGGTCCTCAGAGGGATCAGGAGCCCCGTGTGTAGAACAGGGCCAGGGCCCGGAAGTGGGGGGAGTGGTGGGGGGGGCTTAGACTTCTCAGCACTTCTGTTCAGGGCCAGAAGGCCTTGGCCATCACATGGGCCAGCCTGGTCAGACGGGTGCACGGTTTGGTCACCTGCTTGTCCTGGATTCTGCCAGAAGGACGAGTCAGTCGCCACTCACAGGAGAAGATGAGAACTGGGGAGCTTTCCCTCTGTGCGTGTTTCATGCCTGCTGGGAAGATCTTTTGGCTGCTCTGTAGCCATGGCTGTTGTGGAATATACTACTATTTATTCTGTTCAGTGTCCCAAGGCGATAGCCAGCTGCAGGGCCACCACAGACCAAAGGGATACACTGCTTTGCCTACATATGGACCAGGGGCCTCTATCCAAGCCCAGTGGTCTCCAGCTCAGCACTCCCAAACAAGTTCTGGTTCAAAAGGGGACAGACTAGAAAAGCCTTCTACACTGCTTCTGAAAAGTTCTCGTGGCTTCTCATAGCTGTCAATGCCTCAGGCCGGACTACTAGTCCACCCAGTGATCTTGGCTTGGCTCCAAGCAACGTCCAGGAGTTGGAGGGGCAGGGCTAGACAATCTAAGATGGCAGCACTTCCTTCCACCATCTGGGTCCCTACCCTCAGTCTGGCTACTGTAGAGGGTTGGTTCTCCTTCCTGCCTACCCTTATATTATCCCTCTCTCTCTGAAAGGGTCAGGTTGGGGAGAAAAGTTACCCCCTGTGTTTGAGGGGTATTGCACCTATGGCTTAGCCTGATCTCAGGTGGAGCTGAGGAGATCTTGGATGGACTTCACTCAGAGCTGCCTTCTGCTCCAGACACAGGCGCTGCTCTAACCCATGCTGCTAGGATTTCCCTGGATACAGAGTGGTCTCTGCTTCACTGATCTCCCCGTGGAGAAGTAGAAAGGTTGGCAGACTACAGCACCCAGGAGAATGGCCCTGAAGCTTATCTTTATAGACAAGGGTCTGGCAGTGGGACCCCCCCACCCCTTAGCTGATTACATTGCAGTCCTTGGAAGCAGGACCGGAACACTAACCTTTCAACACATCTCAGGGCTGGGGATCCTGAGAGATGCTTAGATGGACTCAGTTGTCCTAGTCTTGTCCACAAGCCCTCGGAGACTAGTTTCATTTTAGCAACCATGGTTCATGTCACAGTTCTATACTCCATCCTGTTCCAGGCCAGGCCGGGGGTCTGAGAACTTAGAACTGCTAACACATTGGCCTCCTACTGGTTCATCTCTGCCCGCCCCCAACTTCCCCAATTTCTGCCCTCCATGAATAAATGTCACTGTCCCCAGAAACACTGCCTGGGTCCAATTAGATCCCAGGAGATGCCATCCCTGCCTTGTCATCACCTATACTCCACTGATGCCCTCTGAGTCATTGTTCCTACCTCAACACATCTTCGTACAGGGATCAGAAGGAGCTTACGGAGGTCCTCTCCCCAGAGCTCTCTGGGCCTATAAAGCTGTTGCCTGGAGATGCCAGTCTCGAAGGCCATAGACAAACTGCCTTCTACCTGGAGATACATACCTACTCAGCTCTCACTGTCCTCCCAGCCTCTGTTCTTTATTACATACTCAAGACCACTCCTTTGAGGGTATAGAAAGGGTAGGGAGGGCATAAGGCTCAAAGGGATGCTGGTCTGTCTCTACCTTCTCCCTGCAGAATATGCTAAGGACACCTTTTAGCCCTGGCTAAGATCAGCCAACTACACCCACCCCGCACCTTCTGCATCTGGCCTATGTCCTTTCCTGGCCATCACAGGCCAATAGATAACCCCAGCTGCTGGGGCCCTGGGTATTGCCCAACCTAGGGTCCCTGAGAGGAATCCTGTGTCACTCTGGAAAGCCAGTGCTCCCAGAAAGCCTGTAAACTTAGGGAACCTCAGTCTCAACTCCTTGATAGGAGGGAAGACTGTCCAAGATGCAAAACGGGTACATTTGACTTGATGCCCATGAGAAGAGCCTAGTTCTCAAGGAGGACTTTGGAGATCTTGATCACAGGACAGGTCCCGGCAGCAAAGTCAGAGGGGTGAGTGGCCAGCAAGGGGCCAAAGAAGCCCGAGAGGGCAGCAGCTGTCAGACCCAGAAAGTTACACACCTCAGAGGCAACAGGACTTGGTCAGGAGTTCCGATACCAGGCCACACACAGAACAACAGACAAGTCTGAGGACCTCAGAGCAAAGGAAAGCAAAAGAAATATCAAGGGGCCCTAGTGAATACTCTGCAGGTGCAGCAAGGAGTCTGGATGGGCCCTGGGATAGGGAGAATGCTCAGGGGTAGGAGGGCAGCCAGATGCTTGATCCCAGGACCATGGCTCCACGCTGAAAGAGGCAGGGCCACCAGGAACCCAGAGCTCACACTGGCATGGGCCTTGAGCAACCTGAGGGCAAGTTCAAGGGGAGGCACTTATGACAATGGAGGGGAACCAGGGAGGCTGAAGAGAGGATGAAAGCCTAAGCCACATGTTCCCTGAGGGTTGGGTTGGGGGGGGGGTGGGAAACACTGCCCTATACAATATGCATTTATTAGGAACACAGGGCCCCGCAATCCAGTGGGTGCCTAAGTATTATCACTTCAAATCAAACCTCAGCTGGGGATACCTGGCATTGAGTGGCAACCCCCCGAGTCCTGAAGGAAGCTGTACAGGATGCCGGCAGCCCCACCTTCTGTATGAGGCCTCCACTAAGCTGTTCTTGCCTGAGAAAGCATGCAAGTCCGAGCCCTGATTCAGAGGTTCAAACACCCATGCCAAGTTTATAGCCCAGAGCCATCACATGCTCCCTGTGACCTGTCCCTCCTTATACCAGCCTCCCTACAGCCTCTGTAGACAGACTGGTCTGTACCGCAGGCTAGGACAGCCGGTGTCTAGTCATATAGTTACTATATAAAGTAGAGTGCCTGGAAGGTCTCAGGTGGCAGAGACAAGGAAGCCCCTAGGTGACATGTTCTAGGGTAACAGACTTCGAAGTTCTGGGGGACAGCTTAAGGAACCATAAGTGGCCATGGCTGTTGATTCTAAGAGTGAGGGCAGGCAGAACAGCTCCTAGGAAGGCTGGAACGAAATAGCATGGACCCAGGCCAGGGGCCGCTTCTGGCCTCTGTCCAAGTGAACACCAAATGCTTATCTGCTGGGACCTTGTGGGAGCTCCCCGGTCAAGGGAGTCCTTGAGGCCCCATCTGCTCCGATAGGACCAGGAATGGCAACAACATGAAGGAAACTTTGGCCTCATGATATTCACTAACTCTAAGCATGCCAAGTTGACCATCTACTGTTTAGGCTATATAATAAGTAGATACGTACACAGCTGCATAACCAATATGCCAGGGTCTCCATAGTAGAAATTCTGAAGCAGCTCCTGGGGTCAAGAATTCTCAGGAAAGACAGTCTGGGAGGAAAGGCAAGGAGGAAATGATGCTTAGATTAGTCCAGCCAGGAGGTAGCCATGACAAGTTCTAGCCACATCGATTCCTGCCCTCCAGAACATGGCCCGCAGGACTAGGGGAGGGGGAAGGAAACCTGGATAGATTTGGCCTAGATGGCCTCATCCTGTGGATTAGGAGCAAACCACAGCTGGTGGGAATCAGGGCTCAGAGGAAAAACAGGAATAACCGCTTTGGAGAGAGCTCACCCCCAGCTGGGATCCAAATGGACCTCACAGAGGAAAGGCCAGGTCCAGCATCTAGTATAGGAGGAGACCACATAAGCAGTCAGAGTGTTCTGAGGCCAAGGGCCAAAGCCACCATCACCCTGGTCTCCACAGCTGGTGGAACAGAGGTCCCAGGTAGAAGGGAAGGTAAACAGATTCGAGAGGATCAGGAAAAGGCCCTAAAGACAAAGTTCCACATACAGCACTGAGCAGGCCAAGAGCTAGGATGCTCACAGCTGGGGTCCCCAGATGCCACCATTTGCTGCAGTTAACTCTAAGGGGAAGGAAGTGACAGAAGCCATTAGATTAAGTCCTGAGAACCACAGCTAGAATGAAGCCCTGCTGTCCAACCAGATTCTAGAACAAGCAAATTACCCTCACACCCTGGCTCTTGGGAAGTCTCCCCTCCTTCCCCCGCTCCACCTAAGAGGTAGGCTGAGGGGGTATCCAAGGTGGCTCCTGAGCATTCTGGGGATGCCCGAGGTGCCCTTCCCAGATATCCACCTGGGTCCCTGGCTAGACATCCACTGAGGCAGGATACTAGGTGGTCTCCACAGAGCAAGGCCAGCAGCCAGTTTCTAACCACTGCCTCTAGCTTTAAGGCAGGGACAGGAACCAGACAACAAACAGCTGAGAGGTTAAAGCCAACCCTTCCTGCTCTTGGGAGAGCCACCCTATCCACTAGCCTTCCCCACCCTTCAACTTGCCTGCCACTGGACACTTCCCATCTATAGTTCTAGAAGTCTAGTTTCTCTGGAGTTACACTCCATCTCTGTACCCTATAACCAGTTTTCCAGTTGAGACTTGATAGCTAAACAGCCCATGCTTCTCCATCTCAATATTTTATCTGTCCCACTGATACCATCCCCAGCTTGATATTCCCAAGGTCCCCTGGAACCCCAGATGTAGCAAGTCCCTGAGGACATTCCTGTATCTTAGCTTTGCTGTTCAACCTTCAGCTGTAAACTGGGCAGAAAAGGTATCCATGCACAGGGTTCATGGGCCAAGCTCAGCCTCCCGAATCTTTAGTTACCATCAGTACACCAACCACTGGGCCCTACTTGCCTGCTGGACGTCCTTATTTGGAGAAATCAGGCAACCCAAACCAAGATGGTCCTACACTGAATGTTTTTGGCCTCTAAGGGACTCTAGGAGAGCAATGTGTCCCTGCCAAGGTCATGCTATAGACCTAAAAAGCACCAAGAGACTAGAAGCTTGTTCCTGCTTTTCTCCCTTAAAATCCTGTTCAATTCTCCCTCTTAAACCTCTCTTGAATCTATCTGCTTCACTCCACCTCAACTCCCTTGCCCCAAGTTCTGACCTCTTGCCTAGAAGGTGCTAGAAGTTTCCTTCTAACCAGTCATTCAATAAATCCTCATGCTGACTCCTGGCTAGTCTTTGGTATGCAGGCCTGATTATCTTAAAACTCATCGGGTCACCTGTCTTTCCCCCCAACCCCCTTGTAAATCTGTTCTAGGGCTTCCTAGCATTCTAAGGGTATAGAACCAGATCTTCAGCTTGGCCTCAAAGTCCTTATGTAGTCGGATCCTGGCCTAAGTCTCTAGTGTCAGTTGTGGCCACTTTCTATGTTGGAGTCCTACTGGCTTCTTATCTGGCTTCCACATGCCTAGATACCTTTGACCTTGAGGGAAATGGAGAACAATTAGCAACATAATTCCAACAAGTCATTGAGGAATACCCTGGAAACTAGGGTATTTTGTAGCAATTCTAGATCTTAATTTCTTCAAAGAGATTAACACCAGACACTCGAGCATCTAGACCTAGCTTCTGGAGAGTCACGTGGTTTGGGAAGGAGACTGGCTCCTTCTCTAGTATCACACCTCTAGTCTCTGCATCTAGTGGTGCTATGCCTAGTCTATGGAGCTCTTCTACCTCTTGGGTGAGCTATGGGAGTCTTACTGGCACCTAGCCTAGAGGTACCAGGATGTAGCCACATGTGAGTTATTAGCACATGTCAATAAATCCTGCTTAGTTGATTTGGGCCCATCCTTAGGACTGATGGAGATACTAGGAATCCCCAAGCTCATCCTTTCCTAACCACCACTACCCCCAACAATCCAAATGCAAATGCAGTCACTTAAGATTAACAGGTGTATTCATTCCATTTATACTCCATGTCTAGTCCCTGAGTAGTCAGACCAGCAGGTCATACCCACCCCACCCACCCTCAGCCAGGCCAAGTCTTGTTCCCATAGACATGGCATCTAAGGTGTCAGGTGTGTAGGAAAGTGGTAGGGGAAGTAGGTGGTGATGCCTCTGGGTCTTAGTATTAAGTCCCTATCCTGGGCAAGCCTAGAGTCTTTATACCCCCCGTGCCATCTTCTGCTATGAAAGTTATAGCACCTTTCCCCTCAGACCTGTGCATGCCACCAACTTAAGTTTTGGCTAAGATCAGCCCCAGCTGCTCTCCTGTTCACCTGCAACCCTGGGGCAGGATCCCATTATTTTAGCCAGAAGCATCTGTTACAAAAGCCACCTCCCAGAATCCTGAGCTGCCATCTGACTTCCAGATAGAAGGGTCTGATCTCTGCTGACCTGAATCACCACCCCCCAGTGCTATGAAAGTAGTGACAACTTCATAGGTGAACTTCTTGCTCATACATCTAGATATACCTGTGGTGAACAGGCACCTGCCAGGCAACATAGGACTTGCCATAGCTGGGCCCTTGATGCCCCCCAACAACCTCAAAGTCCACTGAGCAGTTAGATCCACCCACCAGCATGAGAATGCTCAAACCCAGTTTGGTCAGGAATCCATTCCTGGTCTTTGATTGGGGGGGTGGGGGGGGATGCTCATCAAACCAAAATTCATGGACTTAATCTGGGTACCTATAGAGAACATGAAGTCTGATCTACCAAGTCCATGTCTAAAGGACCAGGTCACAAGAAAGCCATTCCTGAAGCACATCTATGTGGGGAGAGCTTGTTAGGTGTAGAACTCATGGAAGCTTCTCAGAAGCCATGTACAGACAAATAGGTTTAGGGAGTAGTCTCATCTGAAGGAACTTGAAGGACCCGGGGCTCACAGCCACCTGAAACCGGTATTTAGCAACCATGTACTCCTGGGATTAAATAGCAAGGAATATATTTTTTCTGAGGGAACAAGGACCAGGCCTGAGCTTTAAGGATTATTGTGAAAGAAGAGGCAGAAGACTGAGAAGGTCACACCATAGGCAAGGGGCAGGGCCATGCTGCGATACACAATCCTGAAGGAGTCGAGTTCAGGAGGCCACAGCAGACCTTAAGTTCAAAATGAACTCCTAGTCAAGCTATTGGCCTCAAAGTTCCTACAGCTACAATGAGGGGCAGGAAATAAAGTAAAGAAAACCTAAAGGGGCCCACAGCCCAGAACAGCAAGGATTCTGATTGCAGATGGCCTCATACATGTCAAGTTTCACCTGTCACCCTTAGTCCTAGAGATCCTGGCACAGAAAGACCTTCTGGTGCCAGCGACATTCAGAAATGGCCTTGAATATGGATGGACCAAAGAGCAAAGCTCTCCCTTGGACACAAAGACAAGTCATGCCAGGGGAAAGCCTAACAGAGCATGTCAGGCCATGCCAAGGCCTACCCGTCCTGAGTGTTTGCTTCTCCACAATCTGACTGAAGTTATCCATACCACATCAGCACTTGGAGTCAGAGGCGCCAGCCTCAGATGTCCCACGGGTTGCAGTTAGCATTGCCCCCACGTGAGCCACAGGTCTGAATATTCTGTGAGCCCGCCTCCAGGCCCTGGCCTAACTCAAGTCTCAGTGGCACACTTGTCCTAGGAAGTCAGCAATGCCATACAGTCTCCTTCACCTGGAGGCAGAGAGCCCCTGACCATTTGTGCCCGAAGTCATGGTGCAGCATGGACGCCAGCACGCATTTAGAGGGTGGTCATTAGCACCGTCAACTGTAAGCTCATGTGTAGTTCAAAGTGGCTGCTTTCCCGAGAATAGCACCCTTGGGAACCTCAGTGAGAATATAAACTAAGAATTGCTGAAGTGCTCTTTAATAAGCTACTGGACATCACCTAGGTGTGCCTGCTAGTGAACAGTAAATCTGAGCACATTCACTGTTGGAACAAAAAGACCCCCATGGGAAACACTGTTCACCTAGAAAAGATGGAAGGGTAGACATTGTCTGCCCCCCCCCCCCCCCCCCCCCCCCCCCCCCCCACCAAGAGCCAGGATGTAGCTCTTCCTAGGTAGGGCAAATCATCTGCTAACTATGCTGGGAGCCAGTGTTGCCTCTAAGTACAGCACCATAAATCCAGGCAAGAATGGTTTGTGTGACCATAGCTAGTAAATGGAGGTGGGACACTGGATATATGTGTAATGCTGAATGAAGTGAGGACACTGAATTTCCTTCTAATCACAGGGAGACTATGATCGAGGGAGACTGCCACCTTAATCCAGGGGAAGTATTATCTTTTAATGAGGTCTTCTGATGTGATGGAATATTAACGTTACCCCTAATCGATTCAAGTTCAACATTCAGCTGGACTACAAACCTCTAGATGTATATCCTGGAGTCTAGACTCTGCAAAGGATAGAGAGACAAGCTAGACAACACTAAGAAGCACCAACCAATCCAAGCTAGAAGGTGGGATCCTCTGCAATAGGACTTATCAGAAGGGACTGTACTGGATATAACCAGACAAGGCTTGGTATTAGATTGAGAAGTGTTTAGACAGACTATAGAAAACATCTTGGCATTAATAGAAAAGCCTGAAATAGTAGTTAAGTGAGCTCTTACTGATAAGATAAATGACTGAGAAAACCCATTTAGGAGCTAAATCCCATTTCATATGTAGAGAAAGATCTGGAAAGGACAGTTACTAGACCATTGCAGTAGCAATCTCTGGTGATCAGAGTGATGTTTTTGCTTGTCTTCTTTCTATAGTAAAAGTGCGCTATTTCTAGAACAAAGTTAAAAGTTACTGTAAGAAAAGAATCTGGAAGAGTCTGGTATACCTTATTTGACTAAAGCTGAAGACTTGATATCAAGTGCTCGGAAATGATCCCACAAGTTCAAACTCTTGCTATACCTGTATGAACACAAAGAACTTCTTCGGCTCTCTAGAGGTAACACTAGATGTTCACTGGCAAGCCAATTCCCAAAGTAGCTCCAGTCAGACTGACATGAGAGCATCTCCACTCTCACAGAAAGCCCACCATGATGGGCAAATGCCTCTGGCCCTGTAGGAGGAGTTAGAAAACCACTTTCTTCCCAAAAGCCTGAGTATATTCTAGTGCATTCTAGAAGGTGTAACCTGTATCAGAGCACTTTGTAGCTGAGAATCACTTCACTTCTAGGGAAGGTCAGATTTAGTTACCAGCCAGGAGAAGTCATAGGTCCATTCTGTTTACAAATATGGATGCAAGAGACAAAGAAAATAGCTAATGGAATCCAATAGTGTATTTAAAATTACTATATGATCAAGTAGGTTTTATCTCAGGAGAAAAGGAGAGTTCGAATTAAGAATCTAAAGGGTTTTTTTTTTTTTTCCTGTATATTATCAAGTGAATAATTCACCTGTTTAGAATTTAATAATTTACCGAGGAAAAAAGGAAGGTCTTTAAATGTCTAGGAATTAACTCAAGAAGGTTCTAATAAGATTCTGAATAAGTGAATAGTCCATGAAAGAATTAAAGACTGGCTCGCTCTAAATTAGTTCATAAATTCGAAGTAATCCCCAAATCCTTGCTTAATTTGAAGAACTCAGATTTATTTTAAAACCTATAAAAGGTCCTAAAATAGCTAAGTATAAAAGACTTGTCCAAGCACTAGAGTGCTATAGTGAGAGGCAGTCTATATGGTATTTGCACAAAAACAGACCAAGCAGCAAGGCCCAAGCATGCACAGGAACTATGAAAAAGGGCCTACCACAGACTAGTGGTAAAGGACAAACTTGTGCTAGTATGGGGCACAGCAGTTCACTCTACAGATAGCTGAATACCATACCACTGTTTCTAGTCTTTTAGAAACCAGTCTTTAACCATGGTTTTTATTGAAGTCTAGATTTATTAGAGACCTACTAGAAGAGAAATACAAATTATGACCTGGTGATAAGAGAAGACTTTGTAAGACCCTACTGGCACAAACCATTAGGGCAAAGTTTTAGTTTGATCAAAGTTTCTATTCAATGAAAGATACTGTGAACAAATTTATGTCCGATAACAGATTGAGTGAAATATAAAACCAATGAGGGACTACTTGAATAAGAATTCCTTAAGTAAGACAGATGGGAACCCCAACAGAAAAGGCAAAGTCAAGGGTACCCAAAATGCAATCCTAACTGTCTAAACTCAGAAATGCGAATGACAGCTCCCTTCATATCCATTAAACTGGCAAGTGCTAGAAAGCTGGTATATGAAATATTGATAGGGATACAGGAATATTCCTGCATTGCCATGGGACCACGTACTGGGACAGCCATTCTGGAGAACAATCTGGTATCATTTAGTCAAATTAAGCAATTCTATTCCCGGGAGTAAAATCCAAGATGTTTGTCCTACAGGTAGATAGGGGCACATGTCTAAGGATGTTCTTTTCAGTGCTGTGGTGACAGATGGAAGCAATTGGGTGTCCATTCCTGGGAGAGCAGCTAGGAAGTATGTGGTGGCCACATGCCATGTAGTATCACTTAACAGATAAAAACAGACTGGGTATACATAGAACAGGAGTATCCGAGCTAGTGGGGAAGAGACAGGGTGACCCATTAATATACAGAGGAGACCTTTTATAATCCTGGAAGAGAATCATTCCTATACCTTATACATTGGATTGGTTGCCTCTGAGTGAGAGAGGAACAGGTGTAGAGAAAGAAGGATCCCTGTAGAGGCCAATGATGCTCGTGTACCACGAACTAGTGGGTGTAACTCAACGGCCTCCCCCAGACCCCCAGGTTTTAACAACTAAAAGATAACATCTCGGAAGAGTGTTGGACTTACAAAGGCCCATGGCAAGGTAGGAGGTTAAACCCGTAGGCTTGGGTATCTTTAGTACAAGAAACAAGAATCTTAAGAGCCCTTGCCTTACTTTGTAATTGGTCCAGCTTCTTCTGCCTCAACAAGGACTCTTCGTACGGACCCTTTGAGCAGGTTTCTTATTGTGCATGATTCTAGCAAACACACCCTGTTTTCTGGGAACACCTCCCTCTACAGTTCTAGCTTTAAGGAGCACAGGCCACAACAAGAATCCGCCCTTAAACACTGGGTCTCCTCTGGCCCCTTTATGTCAACTTAACTAGAGCCTGTTCTCCCCATTGGCCCCTGAATAAGATTCTGGCACCTATGGGAGGTTCAAAGGTAACACACCTGATGGGAAGTGATAGAACCACCTTAACCCGAGGGCATAAGAGGCTAGAAGCAGGAAGGGGGAAGATTTAGAGGACAGAGGTACAAGAACTTACAAGGTGTATTGTCCCTCAGGGGTAGTATGAAGAGAAGCTTTTTAGGACCCTGGTATAGATGCCAAGCTATATTGCTGAAGGTTCCAGCCTCGTCGGGCTCTTAAAGTAGCTCTAAAAATGAACTCAAGTCAGTAAGAAAGCCATTAGCACCACTATGAATGTCTACAGAGTACCCTTACTGGATTCCATGTTTTGTGTTGACCTATAATCGCTGTCACAATGTACCTACTCATACTGCCATGTGGAATTGAATTCTGAATCTCCCTGAAACAGGCAGTACTTCCAGGGCCACTAGATGCCCCTTTCATGTGCCGTCTTCACCTAGATTTTAGGGTTATCTAGAAGCAGAGGTTTCTAGTCCCTTCTGCATTATTCCCCCACCCCATGTTGGCTCAGATGTGCTAACACACACATTGCATGTGCCATGCTGTCTCAGTCTATCCTGACCAGCATACAGTCCCCATGCTAGGAAGGTATCCAGAATTAGGAATCCCATAGATTCAGAGCAAAGACAGTCCTGGATGGGAAGGGGTTTTGTATATATCTATACATTAAGCTCCCATCAGCGAGATTAAGTTCAAGATTAAGTTCTTTGCCATGAACTGGGCTTTGCTGCAGGAGCTCAGATTCTCCCCCCCCCCCCCCCCCCGGGCCCCCCCCCCCAGAGCCTCCTGGGTTCTTCAGTTAGTATGAGTCCCCTCTGAGGGCCAAAGCCAGCTTCTCATAGCCTTTATGCCTCGCTCCTAGGAGGAACCAAAGCAAGATCTTGGTCATGTTCTCACAGATATAGCCTAATCTGGACTATGCCCAGAATTCCAGTGGTGCCTCTACCTCAGTTTCCATATAGTGGTATTTGTCGTAAAGTCTAAATATGATTCACCCGTTGCAAAGCTCACTTCCTCGGCATCAAGTGACAGGGCACCATGACTTAGTTGGTAGCACAAAGCCTTTATATACCCATACGGCCTAAAGTCCTGACCACCTGCTGTAGAAAATCTAGATCAGGCCATGAGCCACATAGACTTTGCTAGGCAGACCTCAAACTGTCAGAGACTGGTATTTTTATGGTTTCCTCACTCCATGAGACCAGAAAACCAAAGCTAAATGTCAGCTTAGAGAACCTGGAGAGATCAGAGTTAACAAGACACAAGGGTCATTTCTGACCTCCAGGCCACTGGCCAGGTCTAGGGGTCCCTATCAGACCTGGGATTCAATTCAATGGAAAGGGATGGGGCCTACAAACATGCTTGGACTGAGTAAGGACAGCTAAATAGCTGACAAGACCCAGTCAAGCAGGAGAAAATGACCATGGCAGCAAGGGATAAAGGTTTATTCATGTCATTTGTCAGCCAGAAATGTCAAGTCCAGATGCCATATGCAACAGCCTTTCTGGCCAAGGGTTTATTCTTTACACATGAGTTTAGATGGAGTCCTGGAACCTAAGAAAAGGGTATATAAAATGCCATGTTCAAAAGGTCTAGAGGCCCAGCTGAACATAAAAGAGTGTAGCTGCCAGTCTTAATGTGAATGCTTGCAACTACCATTTCTATTCTGTTGGCAATTAAGGGCTCAGATAGCAAAGAGGGAAGTCAGGAAAGACCTTGCAAAAAAAAAAAAAAAGACAAGGGAGAAGAGCAAGGCACCAGAACATAAGCAGCAAGGATGCCCAGATTCAGGCTTCTGCATTGGTAGATAATCTTGCAGAAGATAGTTCCTCTTAGAAAAAGAGGTGAAGCCCCTCAAAGTGAAAGTCCACATATCCAACTATACTCTATAGGTCAGGTCTTATGAAAAGCAGTCTAATTTCAGGAATCTTCCAGCATAAGGGAGGCCTATGGCTGGCTTCCAGGCCATCCTTCTAGTCAAGGACAATGATCAAAGCAGATAAAGCTAAGCCACAGCTTGTTTATAAACGTGTTTATCCCATCATTGGTCCCAGTGCCAATGGACAATATGTCAACTGGCAACTCGAGGAATTCACATGGTTAACATGTGAATATTCTATTATAATATTAGCACAAAATAGGATCCCAACTGAAGATATTAAGTGTATGAACTAAAAGCTTAGGATTAGATCTGGAAGGATCTGTCCTACATAGTTAGGTCCTATTTTCTTCCAATGTAACAGCATATTATTGAAAGCCTATGGTAACCAATACATTCTTGAAGTTAAAGAACCATTGATGAGGTTTGTCATGTGGTAAGAGGTTTCTAGCATGGAAAAACCACTTACTAGGTTCTTGAGATAGTGGTCAAAATTCCTGGAGAAGTTAGACCCTTGGATTACACCATAAACAATCACAGAAAGCAAGCTCTACACAACTAGAAGAGCACAAGATACATCTCATGTGCTGATGCAGCAGAAGAATGGTCCCAACGAGCAATGGTGGAAGCTAAGACAACAGGGTCTAGGAGAATAGACTCAGTAAGAATCGACCAGCCTAAAGGCCCAAGCCAGGGGAGAACAAGAAAGGGACTCCAATTTGACCCTGCTGGGGAGCCCCTGCCAGGGTGCTGTGGGGGGAGGGAGGGTCAGGCAGGACCCAAGACAGCCACACAGACCTGCCCAAGAGGCTGCAGCTAGCTTACGGAAAGCAGTGACAAGGCTGCTTAATTGAAGCAACATATAAGCATTAACAAAGGACAGTGCCAAGCTAGAACCATCCCAAACCAGCCTGATAGGCAGAAATCCTAGAGACCAATTTTGAGAAAACCATAAGTAATCCAAATGGGTCCATTTCACAGGATGGCAGAGAACAGGAGTAGGAGGGGCCCCAGAATGAAGAAAACACCCTGAGACCTAGGCAAGGAAGAGAGCTCCCAGCAAGAACACAGCCAACATCTACCAAGAGACTCTGCTAAGTGACAGCATCTATGACAAAGGAAAGCAACACCACAGAAGGGATACTGTAGACCTCATGACCCACTCGAGATGGCATAGTACTGGCCATCATTAGCCAGTTGCTTAGCCCCACATAGCCACGTAGCTAAGTATATTCTGTCCCACCTCAAGGGCAGGGAAGAGTCAAAGACAAAACTTAGGATTGGACTTTAAGGATCTCAAAAGACACTTTTATATCCTCCCCAGATGTTGATTCTAGAAATAGATTTTCAGGTGTTAGAGAGGAAATGCCCATATCTTCTTTAGCCAGGTTGACCAATAAAACCCACACCCAGGCTTAAAAGGATTCTAGAAATAATTTTCTTCCTTATAGACCCAGGTCTTGCATGTATCGGCACATTATGTCCCTGTCAATGGGACAGTCCCTGGTCCCATTTCTGTCCATAACCCAAGCCTTGCCACATGAGCAACTCATCTCCAGGGTCTCTCTACATAGTGGACTCCTTTGAGAACATGGGATTCTTACCTCATTTCGCTTCAGTCCCCTCTAGTGACTATTTACAGCCTTTGTCCTATTAGTCCTCCTAAAAGGCTAGAGCAAAAATCTAGAGGTTTCCTGGTTACTGATTGACCCAGATACCCACCCCCACCAGAATCCCAGTGCTGCTGCCTGCCTGCTACATCTTCTATCTTTGCTTTCAGACAATATCCATAATGGTGAAGGCTGCCGCTGAAGGGTGGTAAGTATAAACCTTCCAAGTGGAGCCCAGGGAAACTAGCCACCCAGTAGGGTCAGTCCTTCAGCATCAAGTCTAAAAGACCCCTGACTTGCCAGCACAATCCAAGAGGGCCTTCCCATGAACAATTTGAGCCATACTTGGGGCTACTAGAGGCTGTCCTATTTGCCTCCCTGCCACTCCCGCCACCCCAGGCACCGCCAGAGAGGGAGATAGGTCAGGAGTGGCCCTTACACTGCTCCCTAGAACTCCTTCCCACTTACCCCAGGGACTATGAGGCCAAGTCAGTGTTCAAGGACTAGAGATGCCTGGGAAAGTACATGCTGACACACCCAGCCCTCTGGCCTGGTAACACCAGCCATTTCTGAACAAGTTATGGCCTAATGTGCCTACTGTGTCTGAGTTCGGCTTTAGGGAGAAATGGCCCAGGGACGTACCTATATCCTGAGTTTTAGTCTCCTGTTCTCAGGTTAGCGAATGGAAGGTAAAGCTAGAGCTCATGAATAAGTCTTAGTCATGCACATCCTGGAGGAAGTTGATGGAGACTGAACACTCTACTCACACCTACATCTGCCAGGCCAGACACTGGCTACCTACCTAGGTATGGAGCAATAGAGAAACTAAGCACATTTACAAACAGTCTATCCTGACAGACTATGCCAAGTGCCTGTTTTATACATATTGTGAAACAATCTATAGGGAAAGGTAGGCCCTATAAAAAAAAAAAAAAAGCAAAATCCCCTATTTAGAACCACAGAGAACAGGCTGTAGGACTCCAGTTCTCACTGAAGGATCAGACCTGTGTTCAACAGGCCAGAGATAAGCAATACAAGCTACACACCATCCTAATACCACAGGACCCAGGGACAGGGTTCATTGAAGTTAGGGGTCCCAGAGGTACTGGGATCTCAAGCCTAGGCATCCCAATGATACTCCACCAGAGTCCACATGAACACAGCAAGCTGACTTCCACATTTTACCTTAGCAAGGTATGCTAGAGGACAGATGAGGCTCCTGAAACCTCCTTCCCTCAGCCAGTATACTCCGGGCCTTGATAAAAGGAATGTCCCTCACCCTACCTTCAGCATGCCATTCTGGACCTGAGAGAGCAGCACCTTAGCTCCCCAGCCCAACTTTGGAACCGGTCTCGTTTCCATAGACCTCAGATTCCAGGGGTAAGAGGGAAAGATGGCAAGATATGCTCCTGTCTCCCCAGTCCCTCAGGTTCCTCGCACTTTCATCCTTCTGAGGTCACATGGAAGAAGGCCAATAGCCTTCAGTGACCATGAAGGTGGTGGACATACCAATGTCTAATTCTGGGAGAAGGCCATGGTTACAACAGAAAGTGAGAAGTTGTGGAGAACACCGCTCCAGAACAAACCAATAAAGGACCTCAAAGTAGATAGGAGAAATGTAGATACCAAGACCAGGACAGGGAAACACAGCTTGGGGAACATGTCAACCTAACAATGAAGGGCCACAGCTGGACTGACCCTGGCAGAGCTAAGTAGAGACAGGATCACAGGGTTTGGAGGTAGCTGCCTGCAGGACCTGGGTGGGGCAGCCCAGAGGCCAGCCCAACTGAAGTACCAAGAAACCTCAGCATCTCTGGGCCACTTAGGCATAGAAAGTGGAAAGTGCACACTGCCCAAAGGTGCCACAGGCCGAGGAGAAAAGTCACAGGATGGACCTTCAAGTCGGGGGAGAAGGTCAGGGAGAAGTGCTGCTGAAGTATTAGAGCTTGAGGTCTGGTCTCAGCAAATGTTCAGTGTGCAATGCATGATTTTGTTCTCCCAAAAAAGAGGCAACTATGTGAGGAGCTGGATGTAGTAAGTTGATCATGCTAATTACTTCTGGGTATGTTAAATGTCATACTTTAGATATTCAATTTTGTCAGTTTCCAGGAACTTTCTTAAAAGGTGTAAAGAAGTAGATGTCACATGAAGTCTATAGGAAGTTGTCATGACAAAAACGGAAAGTAACTCCTCAGGACAAAAGGGAGTTTTTAGGCCACGTGATGCTTTCTAGACTTGAACATATAACTTGCCACCGTGAACCACATGCCCGGCCTCCCACTGCCATTAAAATAGATCTGCTTTTAGCAACAAGGATAGTGCTAAAAAAAAAAAAAAATATATATATATATATATATATATATATACACACACACACACACACACACACAGAAGCTATGAAAACAAATGTAGGTTTTGTGAAATAGGCCTTTCTATGTAGGTGATAGGCAAGGAGGAACAGACCCCCAAAACACTTGATCCCTCACAAACTGGGTTAGAAAGATACATTCAACTCCTAGTTCTTGATTCTAGATATATTGAGCTTGGATGTTGCCCCTGTATCGTAACAAGGTAAAAAGCTAGAATATACTCCCTCTAAAAGAGTTCCCTGAGGGAGAGGACACAGGTTAAATAACAGTCCGGGAGATTGGGGAGACAGGCAAACAGTCAGTTGCAATTTACCAAAGCAAAGACTCAGGAACCAAAACAAACTGGGGTAGGAAAACCTCAGCTGGAATTGGTGAGTTGCTACAGGTTCAGTGTAGACAACTCAGACTTAAAAACTCCAGGGGACCCACTTACAGGGGAGTTGTGCACAACATTGTAAGACCTCTATGAGCTTGACCAAGCACCCCCAGTAAACATCAGAAAAACTCCTGGCTCTAACAAGAGAAAAAGGACCCATTTTGAAGTATGCCAGACCATATGCCTGCCCTTGGGGGAAGCTAGTTGGCTTAGGCCCTAACCTGCCTCACAGGGTATCAGAGCCTAACTGGCCTGAGGAAATACTCCAGCCGTCCTGTGCCATCTATGGGGTCGGGGTGTGGGGGTGAGGAGAAAGACACTTGAAGTTCAGTCCAGAGCACAGGTTCACTAAGGGACTGAGACCTAATCACAGGAATGTAGGTTTGCCCACCCCCACCACCACCATTACTGAAAGCTTATTTACAGCGGTTCCTTTGTACTTGGTATACCAGGTCTGGCTATCAAGAAAAATCGCAAGTTGTACAAGAAAACCACACATCTTAAAGAGACAAAGCAGATGTTAGACCTTGGAACTATTTGTTGTACATTGTTTCCAAGCCAAATATGTGACCCAAGATCAATAGAGGCGCCAAAACTTTAGCTAAAAAAAAAAAAAAAAAAAAAAAAAAAAAAAAAAAAAAAAAAAAAAAAGAATTAGACCTGGCAGGAATGTTGGAATTACCAGACTGATTAATATGCTGAGGACTCTAATGGACAAAGTAGACAGCATGTGAAAACCAATGGGCAGTGTAGTCAAAGATGGAAATCCTAAGAACCAAAAGAAAAAGTGCCAGAGATAAAACCACATTAACAGAAATGAGGAATGCCTTTTATGTTCTTATTAGGCCTGACAATAGGGAAAGGATCTCAGGATGGATCAAGAGAATCCTAAGTTGGAGAAAAAAAGATAATATCTGAGGACTGGGGGCAAGGCATAAAATACATGTGAATACTAGAAGGAAGAGATTTAAGCAAAGACTGCAAATGCCCCCAAACTGAAGTCAGAAACCAAACCAGAGATCTTGGAAGCTCAGAACACCAAGCAGAAGAAATGCCTAAACTGTACTTTATCATTTTCAAGTTACAGGAAAAAAAAAAAAAATCCTGGAAGTTGGCAGGGAAGGGGGTGGGCAGGGAACATCATGTTATAGAGGAACAATTGAGAATTACATCCTGCTTCTCAGAACCATGCAAGAAAATAGAGGGACATATTTGAAATGTTGAGGGGGAAAAGAAGAGCTAACCTAGAATTCTGTACCCAACAGTTAGCCTTTAAAAATGGAGACATACTCAGATTTGTTGCCAGTAGACCTGCCTTTCAAGAAAAGAACGTTCTTTCAAAAAGATGCAGGGTCAGAAACCCAGATCTACATAAAGAAAGAACACCAAAACAATAAGGTAAAAATTACTGTTGATTGTTCTAACAGAAGACTGTGCTCAAAATAACGGTGTATTCAATTATGCATCCTATGGAGACATGCTTAAAGAGATAGCAATGATACAAGGGATAGGAGGGAGTAGTATGAGAACCTTGTAACAGAATAACCCTACCTGTGAGGTGTTATAGTGTTAAAAAACAAAAGCAAAGCTAAAAACAAAAACCACCACACCCAACAACAAAACAACCCAAAGACCTGTATAGGGCAACCACTAAAGTGTAATCGATGCCCTAAGAAAGCAGAGAACAGAATCAAAATGCTCAGTTAAGACCAGAAGGCACACTAGTGGAAGGCAAGAATAGGAATGAAGAACAAGGGCAACAGATAAGAAACCGTAAAGAATATGGTAGATATTAATCCAGTCATTATTACATTGACTATCAATGGTCCAAAGGTACCAATTAAGAGGCAAATTGCTACAGTGGATCAAAACACATCACCCAACCATGTTACCTACAAGAAACTCACTTTGAGACACATTAGAAATGGTTAGAAAGATATACCATACTAACACTAATCAGAAGGGAGCAGGAGTAGCTGTACTAATTTCAAGACAGAATGAACTTCAAAGGAAAGGTATTAAGGATAAAGAAAGGTATTGCAGAATGCTAACAGGGTCAATTCTTCAAGACGACACTTCCTACATATGCACTTAAGAGTGTCAAACTACACAAGGCAAAAAACTGGTGGAGCAGCAAGGAGAAACAGATGAATCCACAAGTATAGTTGGAGGCTTGAACACCACTCTCAGAAGTGGAGAAACCCAGCAGATACTCAGGATAGTTGAAGTCAAGCACTACCCCGCTAGATAGGTAAGGATACCTATAGACTGCATCTGACACCAGAATGGGTTTTTCCTCAAGCTCGCAGGGAGCATTCATCAAGATCACATTCTTGGCCATAAGACACACCTTAACAGATTGCTTTTAAATCATATAGTGTCTACTCTCAGACCACAATGGGTTTAAATTAGAAGTCAGTACCAGACACTTAGCTGGAAGATACTTGAAGATTAAAACATACTTCTAACATGGGTCAAAGAAGAGAACTATTTTGAACTAGATGAAAATGAAAAATTAAAGTGTGATATAATGAAAGCTGTACTTAGAGGGAACTTTATAGCATTGAAGGTACATATTAGAGAAAGATCTAGAGTCATCTAAGTTTCCACCTCTGGAAACTAGAAAGGGCAAATTAAATTCAAAGAAAATTAGGGCAGAGATCAATGAAATAAAAACAGTAAGTCAATGGGGCGGGGGTATTAAAAACCCAGTAAGAAAGGTGGTTTTTTGAAATGATCAATAAAATTGATAAAGCTTCTAAGCCAGGCTAACTAGGAGAAGGCACAAATTAATATAAGAATTGAAAGAGGAGACACCACTATAGAGGTTGATCATTTAAGGAAAGGCTATCAATTCTCTACGGTCTTGCAGAGGATAGAATCAGAATACACCCGGACTCCTGTAAGGTCATTACCCTAATATCCAAACCAGACAGACTTCTTCCCATATGGCCGCTTCCTCTAAGAGCTGCTTATGACCAGGGTGAACGATCCAGTCCCCAAGATAGGGAAGGTATATAGAATTAAGCTTGTTTTGAGTCATCTGGTTGCTATGGAGCTAAGGTAGGGGAGGGGATTCTGACTCAGGACAGCCCGAAGTTCTGTTCTTTGCTATGAAGCACACTTGACAAGAGCCCTCAGTCTTGCCCCAGTCTCTATGCATAACTGGCTCATTTAAAACAAATACAACTACTCTTGGTTTCTTCAGTTGGAGGCTCCCTCTGAGGACCAGCTCCAGCTCTTCTGCAGCCTGCCAGTGCGGTCTCCTGGGAAGGACATTCTTAGAGCAGAGTCCTTGGGTTTCTTCTTTCCAAGAGGAAGGGACTCAATTCCCCCAGAATCCTAGTTCTGCCTCTGTCTGCTAGTACATTCTACCATCCCGCTTCTGTTCTGGGAAACAAGAGCTGCAGGAATGTAATTTTGGTCCAGCTGGCCCTTTGAGAAGTTCTTAAATCCCTGTGGGAATCCTGGTAGAGACCAGGCACCATAACTTAGCTATCTTCTTGGCACCCTCAAAGTTCAAGCTCAGGCTCCTTCCAGACAGCACAGCCTGACAGGTTTGCGCCTCCTACCTTGAGAACACCTGAGCTCAGCCCAGGCCACCAGACTCTGCAACCAGACAACCTTTGGCTCTGCCAGGGTTGCCTTTGCACAGACCCCACACCCTTTTCTAGGATTATATGCCACCTCTTCTAGGGAGGTAAAGTCAAACAGCTCAGAGAACTGCCGCAGACCATTTAAGCTGACTGGTCCTCTGACCTGGGCACTGCCTTAGTGTAATATTTCCTGAACAAGGGGAAGCTAAGGGCCCACTGCTGGACCTGTACTCAACTGTGCGGGTCAAGTTAGACTTAGTAGACCCTTGGGCCTTAGGCTGAAGTCTATTGCCGGGTTAGGGGTTGGATTGTATCCCTCCAAAGTTCATGTTTTGGAGTCCTACATCCCTATTACCTCAGAACAGGACTATATTTGGAGATTGGGGTGGGGGGGATTATCTTTATAAGTAGGCCCTAATGCAATAGGACTGATGTCCTTAAAAAAAGTTTTGGACAGAGAAAACACCATGTGAAGATTATGACAGATCCAGGTGATACAAGCTAAGGAACCCCAGACTGCTGGCAGCCCAGCTGAAGCTGGGAGAGAAACGTGAAATGGTCTCTCACCACCCTCAGAAGGTACCAATACCTTGATCTTTGACTTCTAGTCTCCAGAATGGAGACCAGAGTCTTCTATTCAATGAGTCACCCAGTTGTGGTACTTTGTTACAGCAGCCCTAGCAAAGTAATACACATAGGAAAAAAATAACCCAAGAATAGTTCATCCTGCTCAGCCAGGAAGACAAACTTGACTGCAAATAAAAGCCCTGATATGGATTCCTTTCAGCCAGGGCACTGGCCAGGTCCCTGGATATGGAAGAGGAGGAGAACCCAGGCCCCAATCAGTTTTTTCTGACAGACCAGATTCTAAGAGCCAATTCTAGAAGTATTATGGCATGTTTAAGTGAGCCTAGATCCTAAGAAAAATTCCATATTCAAAAGAGTCTTATCAGTACCCTGGAGAGACTTCCCTAGAGAAATAAACAGGTTCTAGGTCTGTTAGTTGGCAGAGTAGGAGATGCCACTGAATACAGACGCCATTGGTCTTTTCTCTGAAGAGAAAAGATGGAGGGCTCAGGGAGACCAGTAAAGAGCTTCTACATAGAACCTCAGACAACACAAAACAAGGCAAGAGACAGCATGAGCCACAGAGACCAAGACCGCCCACTATAGTTGCCAGCAACTCAGAGGTGAAGTCCCAGTAAGAAAAGAGAGAAGCTCTATCAGGACTTAGACTTAACCAAACTCCTCATGCAGCTTTAGACCCAAGGACAGGCTAGAGGAAGGTCCTAGGATCCTCATGCCCTCACACCGAGGATTAATGGCTCCATGCACATGTAGCCCCAGCATGGACCTCAGACCGGAGATTTGTATTCTTCTCAGAACTTCTCTGCCTAGGGCTTCCAAGATGGTGACTGGCTTCAAGGAGACTCTCCAGCTTCTGGGTCCCAGTAATCCTCCAGGGTGAGGGAGACCCTCAGCAACTTTCAAGGGTTCCCGTTTAGCCCTGGGCAACCCTAAGAGAAACCATGAGGAAGGATAGGGTCTAAAAGAGAATCCATGCTATTTATAGGGGCAGGGAGTGGGGCACCAGGCTGCAGTATGGGACTAGAGACCATCAAGGACCTTCATACTGGGCTTTTGGGCTCTAACAGAGTCCAGACCTTATTCTCAGCCAAGAACACTGGCCATTTGCCTGAAAGTAAAGAGAACTGGGCACTATGCCTCATGACCAGTGCTACTCAAACCCAGGTGTCCTTGCCCATTCCATATATATGGTGAAACACAACTGGCCCTCACAGAACCTCACGTCCAAAAGGTTGAGAACGGTTAGATCAGAAACAAGACTTCACTGGAAGACCCAACCCTGGACACAGCAGGCAGCCACAAACTGCCTCGAGTATGGGCAGTTACCACCCATGATGTTCTCTAACAGGAATAACCATCAGGTAGAAGGAAAGGATAATAGACCTTAGACCAAGAAAGATCTGAGGATAAGCTCCAAACAATCAGGACAAGGAACAAGAATGATCAGTAAGACTATCCGTCTATCTTCTGCAGCTACTGGGTAGAAGGAAGAGAAGTGGTCCCATCAGGCCTTAGAAAAATGGAGAACAAGTGCTAGCAAAGTCAGCAGTGAGCTATGGCAAGAGCCCAGTAGGACATACATGTGCCTGCATCCTAAGGGCCTCTGGTGCCCAGGATAGAGGCCCCCAGCATAGATCACAGGCTCTAGCTACATGCTCCTCTCAAGGCTTACTGCACTGAGCCTCCTGAACAGCCAGCTTCAGACACTAAGAACCAAATTCCAGCATCACTCAGCATAAGGGAGACCCACAGCCAGCCTGCTCCCAGGCATCCACCTAGTCATGAGTAGTGATGAATGACCACAGGTAACAACTCCACCAAGACCAATGTAACTGGAAGAAGTAGCAACTGGAACCTTGAGATTCATTTGGCCAATAGACAAGCCATCAGATGATCAGTTCCAATTTAAGAGAAGGCATGTACTTGGGTAGGCCTAGAACTAAGTCTGAAAGTGTATACAACATTACCTTGATCCCCAAACCAAAGACCCCACCAAAAAGGAGAATTACAGACCAATATCCCTGATGAACATGGATGCAAAAATTCCCACCAAAATACTAGCCAATAGGATCCAACAGTACATTAGGATTATTCACCACGACCAAGTGGGATTAATTCTTGGGCTGCAAGGTTGGTTCAATATCTGCAAGTCAATGGGATACAATACATTAATAAAAAGACAAGAACCATATGATCTTCTCAATAGATGCAGAAAAAGCATTTGACAAAGTACAGCATCCTTTCTTGATCAAAATTCTTCAGAGTGTAGGAATAGAGGGTACATACCTCAGTATCATAAAAGCCATCTATGAAAAAACCCCAGTGAATATCATTCTCAATGGGGAAATAACAGCTTTTCCACCCCCAAGGTCAGGAACACAGCAGGGATGTCCACTATCACCACTGCTGTTCAACATAGTACTAGAAGTCTTAGCCTCAGCAATCAAAAATAAAAGGCATCCGAATTGGCAAAGAGGTAGTCAAACTCACTCCTTGCAGATGATAGGATACCTTATGTGGAAAACCCAAAAGACTCCACCCAAAACTGCTAGAACTCATAGGAATTCAGTAAAGTGGCAGGATATTAAAAAAAAAGTCAATGCACAGAAGTCAGTTGCATTTCTATACACCAACAAGAGGGGAGAAATTAAGGAGTCAATCCCATTTATAATTGCACCAAAACCCATAAGATACCTAGGAGTAAATCTAATGAAAGAGGCAAAGGATCTGTACTCAGAAAACTATAGAATACTCAGAGTATATACAACTGTCATTTTCTTTTATAGGCTTTTCTAAAACTTCTGAAGTTAATAGAGCCAGTATCTTTTAGTGCTTTCATGCGAAGGGTGACATTTATAGGTAGCAAAGACCTTAATTCTTAGGATAATATACAAACTTGTGAAAGACATTAAGTCTTCAGTCTCAAAATGCCACAAGATTCTCTAACAGGAAACAATTTCCTCCTCTACACATGTTGGGACACAAGGCAGTATAGAATCGTTATGGGATCCTCCATACCAGAGGATGTAGGACCTTCAACTCCATCCAGGCCCAGGAAAGTAACCCCAAGCTCCTCTGGATGGAAAAAGGATGCCTCTATAAGCTATTTCCTGTATAGCCCCAAACTAGAAACTTCTTCCTTCCTGCTCCCCTGAGAATGCTAGAGCTGAAGATCACCCACAATGTAGAAGTGTACCTCAGGAACTGGTGGTATGTTGGACCTCAGACATCATGCCCCAAGATATGAGGCACAGCCCTGGGTCACATCCAAATGTGGTTTGCATCGTGCCTTGCAGAGGTAGGGTGTTCTTTGAGTTGATGGGTCCTACGTCCCCTCAATTCAAGATTCAATGTAGACATCAGGAGGGAAGGATCTGGTCTTGTCCCACCAACCTCCCCATAATTCCCAGGTGCCAACTCCAACTAATTGTTGTCACTCCAATAGCAAAGAACTGAAGTCTACCCATATCATGCCACATGCCCTCATTAGTGCTTGCTCTGCACTCAGTAACAAAAACCTTGCCTGGTGACTGAAAGCTAACTGGTGCCATTCCCATGGGCCTAGGACTACACTACCTTGGTCGGGGGAGGGAGTGGGGCCTTGACATTGCAGTCTTAAGGCCAGGTTCAGACTTCAAGGCCAAGAATAAGGTCTAGAAATAATGGCATAGGAAGGCTGGAGATCAGGGACATTGAGATGGTTTTAATTTTGGAATAAAGTCATGACTATGACAAGGGAAAGTAGACAACCAGCTGTAGGGAAGGATACAGCCCTAGGACAGAAGGGATATGGGGGAACAAGATTCTAAAACTATATCCTAAAAATAAGACACTCTGCTGACCAAGGAAGGCAGCAGGTGGACTGAGGAAAACAAATGGAGACTGAAGGCAACTGATGGGACCCTGGGAGGGCAGGGCAGAGGATGGGCCCAAGACAGACTGAACCCAAACCAAGTTGACGGCCCTAGAAGTCAGACCCAGAGAATGAGGAGACACACTGAATAAAGGTGACCTGAGGGGCAGAGTAGGAACATCCCAGGAGGAAAGGTCCTAGAACACAGGCTAGAAGCCATACTTCTCATGGGGTAAGAGCGCCCAGATAAAGGCAGGCAGATGGCCTGGGTTCCTGAGGCCAGGGATGCCCCTGCCAGAGGGAAGACAAAGATATTGCATGGGTAAGAACAGGGAAGGACACAAGGGACCCTGCGGCAAGGGGAACACTGTAGGCCATGTCACCCCCTGTAGGGCAAATACTGCCACACACCGTGAGAAAGTGGCAAAGCCACAGGTCTCATACCCCAAGTTAGAGGGTGGGCCCAGCCAGGGAATCCGAACACTTTACTGATGTGCTCAGGGGCCCTTGCCACATGGACCCCAGCAGAAGGGAACAGGACAGAACACAGGGAGAACCATGACTACCCAAGAGGGACTAGAGGCTGGTACACAGGAAGGGGTTCCTACCAAGGTCTCCTCCGAGGAAAGCCTGAAGGACATGGTCTTCTTAATCAGATGCAACTGAGAATTAGGCTAGACCAAGTTCCCGACAGGAGAAGTGTCAGGAAGGAAGGACCACAGTTGTCTCACAGCCAAAAAAGAAAAAGTGGCTTAGATTCTCTAGGTCCAAGTCTACCAGCAGAAACATCAGCCCACATAGAGAAAATAGGCACCAAGCCCATTTTACCACCAGACCCTGGATACTAAGGGACTGTAGCATAATGCTAGTGGAGACAGGTGGCCAAGAATGGAGCTTGATCTAGCCCAACACAGCAGGATTCTTCACTGAATATCTGACCCACTGGCTCAGGCCAGTCACCAGCCTAGAGACCAACCTAGTACTATGGGATGTGGCTGCCACTCCTGCTACTTTGGAGCCAAGAGGTCAGACCGTCCCACTAGAGAAGGAGAGAATAGGAATGAAGGGATGGAGTTACCCAGCAGACAAGGACTCCTGGCCAGGAAGGAGCTAGGAGCTAGCGTCGAGGTCCCCCCCCACCGCCACCGCAAGACAGGCTGTACATGGTAAGAACAGTTCTGAAGGTGGCAGGACATCTGGAGAGAGGAAAACACCTGCCTGGCCTTTAGAAAAAAGTCTGTTTGCAACACACCCACAGGGGCCAGACAGCCCCCCCTGCCCACGGAGCCATAGACATCAGACGCTGCCTTCTGGTCAAGGTCCTGCCTCATACCTGCTCTTAGGCTTCCAGAACACCTCCACACTCCCCCACCTTCCAGCCAGTCTCCACTATTTCCTGTAATAATCCCAAATAGGAAACTCAAGAGTCCAATAAGTTGAGCAGTCAACAATTTGTACAGCTGTGGAGTCACCTACAGCAGCAGAGGCTAACGATCATGGTCATTTGTACCACAACTAAAGCCTCAAGTATGAAGAGTTAAGCACAGAGGTTTCTGCAAGCTCAGAGGGGCAAGACTCAAGCTAGGTTTTTTTTTGGGGGGGGGGGGAGGAGGTAGCAACAGTGCTGCTCTTCTGAGCATGAGGGGCTCAGGCAAGAGGAGCAAGGCTCCAGAAGCATCAAGAAAGCTTTTCCATCAGACTCCAATCTGTCGCAGAACCTGAAGGTCAATGAACACCGAGCTGGCCAAGTACAAGCATACCTTTTGTTGCATTTTGTAGATACAGCTAGTTTTTTTTTTTTTTTTTTTTAAACACAAGTTGGAAGTTTGTAGTGACCCTGCATCAAGCAAATCCATTGGTGCCATTTTTCGAGCAGCATTTGTTCATTTCCTGTCTCACATTTTGTTAATTTTTATATTTCAAGATTTATTGCTATGTTTAGTCTAGTGATGCGTGATCTTTGAGGTTACTACTATAATTGTTTTGGGATGCCATGAACCACACCCCTATAAGACAGTGACCCTCATCAATAAATAGATGTTCTGACTGCTCTGCCTACTGGCTGGTCCCTTGCTCCCTCTCCTCAAGCCTCCCTATTCCAAGACAAAACTGAAGTTAGGCCAATTAATGCCCCTCTAGTGGCCTCTACGTGTTCATAGGAAAGGAAAAGCCACAGGTCTCACATTAGATCAAGAGCTACAGATGATTAAGGTTAGTGAGGAAGGCATGTCAAAAGCCAAGATGGGCCAAAAGCTAGACCTCTTACATCCAACAGTCAGCCAAGTTGTGAAGGCAAAGGAAAAGTTCTTATAGTTAGAAATGCTCCTCCAGTAAATATATGAATGCTAAAGTAAAATGCCCTTATTGCAGATATGGAGAAAGTCTGAGCGGTCTGGATAGAAGAGGAAACCAGCCACAACATTCCTTTAAACTAAACTAAAGCCTAATCCTGAACAAGGCCTAATGTTCTTTAATTCCATGAAGGCTGAGCGAGGGGAAGAAGCTGGAGAAAAGTCTGAAGCTACCAGAGGTTGGTTCTTGAAGTTTAAGGAAAGAATCTCCATAACACAGAAGTACAAGGTAAAGGAGGTCATCCAGAAGATCTAGCTAAGATAATTCATGAAGGTGGCTACACTGAACAACAGGATTTTCAATGTAGACAAGAACAGCCATCTGTTGGAAGATGCCATCTAGGACTTTCCTAGCCAGAGATAAGTCAAGGCCTGGCTTCAAAGCTTCAAAGGCCAGGCTGACTCTTGTTAGGGGCTAATGCAGCTGGTGACTAAGTTGAAGCCAATGTTCCTTTATTGTTCTGAAAAATCCTAGGGCCCTTAAGAATTATGCTAAACCTACTCTGCCTGTGCTCTATAAATAGAGCAAAGCCTGGGTGACAGCACATCTGTTTATAACAGGATTTGCTGAATATTTTAAGCCCACTGTTGAGACCTACTGCTCAGGGGGAAAAAGTTCCTTTCAAAATATTATTGCTCCTCGACAATGCACCTGGTCACCCAAGAGCTCTGATGGGGGTGGGGGGGAATGTACAAGGTAGCTAGTGTTTTCATGTCTGCAGACACAACATCCATTCCGCAGCCCGTAGATCAAGGAGTCATTTTGCCTTAAGTCTTCTTAGAAATGTACTTTCTAGGACTACAGCTGCCATAGATAGGGATTCTTCTGATGGACCAAAGCAATTGGGCAAAGTAAATTAAGAACTTTCTGGAAAGGATTCACTGTTCTAGATGCCATTCAGAACATATGTTGACCTCTTCCCATGAGTCACACATCAAGGTCTACGTTAACGGGTGTTTGGGAGGAGTGGATTCTGACCCTCATGGAGGACTTCATGGGGTTGGAGACTTCAGCGGAGGAAGTACCAACTGACGTGGTGGAGACAGCAAGAGAACTAAAAGTGGAGCCAGAGATGGGACTGCATGGTTGCAATCTCCTGCTAAGACTTAGAAGAAAGAGGAGTGACTTCTTATGGAGGAAGAAAGAATGGTTTCTGGACATGGAATCTACTCCTGGTGAAGATGCTGTGAAGACCATTGAAATGACAAGGGATTTAGAATATTACATCCACTTAGTTGCTAGAGCAACCGCAGGGCTTAAGAGGACGGACTCCAATTTTGGAAGAAGTTCTTCTGTGGGTAAAAGGCTATCAAATAGCATCACACTCTACAGCGAAATCATTCATGAAAGGAAGGGTCCATCAATACAGCAAACTCCACTGTGGTCCTTTGATTTGCTTCATTGCGGTGGTCTGGAACCAAACGCCTGGTACCTCCAAGCTATGCCTGTACATCAGCTTCACCAAGCAGCTCGGCTTGGGGCAAGTCAGACAAGAGGACAGAGCGCCACATCCTCAGAAGAGGATAGAGTTCAAAGACTGCCAAAAACCTAAAAACAAATCCATCTTTTGCCCCCAGCCATTTCTGTATCTCTAGATTCCGCCCAGGCTGGAGATAGCAGCTCAAGCTGAACATCCGTGTGAGGCTAAATACCTGAGCAACTCTACCAGTGTGATTTCCCTAGTCGAGGTGTTTCTGCCAAGATCTAGATGAAGTTCAAGGAGGTTTCTATGAAGTTCAAGAAACAAGCGGAGGGAGAGATTTCCACTAAGGGAGTGGATACAGCTATGGTACCTGCTTCGGCCTAAAAATGCCACTTCTCAGGAATGACAGGGAGTGCAGGGGCCCAGGGCAGCAGCCCTTGATCTGAGTGCCACACAGAAGCCTAGGTGTCAGGGGGGAGGAGTAATGTGGGGCAAGTCTCCCTGCTAGGGCTGCCAGACTTCATGCAGTGGGGGGGGAAAGACTGAAGGTGGAGTTTCAGATGAGCCACAGATAAAGGTTTTAGCAAGACTGTGTCCCATACGGACCTCCTACATTGTACCTGTTAACCCTGTCCCCTGAGGACAAAGTTGGTGGTCACCTGTGGTTTTTATTGGACAAACCCAAGAAATCATGTGAAGACACCTATAACCTGCCTATAGTCAGCCACACCCTTCTGGGGAAGGTAAGGGGTTCCTTGAACACGTCTGGAATAAATTTGACAAGCTTCCAATAAACACAGGACCCCACAAGAGGATGACCAGAGCACCTTCTTGGCTCAAGACGACCATAAAGGAACTCTAGGACCTGTGGCTTCTAGGCTCACCCCTTCACCATGGCCTTCTACTCTGCCAGCCATGGATAGAAGACACATACTCTGGGCTCTTAACTTTCCCCAGTGGTGACCGCTTTGTGAGCTGGTCTACAGGAGCCACTGAGTTAAGGGTTTGTTAAACTGCACTTAGCCATTCATCCCAGTGCAGGCTTCCTACACAGCTTAGGTCTTCACTGTTCCTCTCAAGAGGCAGATTCAGTGGCTCTTCAGTAAAAGGATCACCAGCTGATCATTAGGGAATGCAAAAAGGAAAGAAGTTTCCTTTAGTTTCCCTGCTCAGAAAGCATTGTACTTCAGAAGCCGTTCCTTCTCGACATAGTTGGAATCACTAAACTGTTGTATTTTAAGAAAAAAGGAGAGCAAGTATGCATATACATGCTAATCACGGTTCTTCATATCTAAAACAGCCTTTTCTAGTTTCCTGAACAAACTAAGTTCTGCAAAATTGGCTCCAGGGTCAAAACAGGACTCCCTTCCAGGAAGCTAACCAGAACAGAGCAATTACATTTGCAGTGCCTAAAGTTAAATCCTTGGTTTATTCTAGAGAACTTAATTACTATTTTATCTAAACTAGGAGTTTGGGTGTCCTACTGGTTACATGTAAATTCTCCATCCAGAGCAGGACTAAGCCAGTGAGCAAGATTCTAGGGTTTTATACCTACTCCCCATAGCCAGAGAAGACATCTGGTGTACTTGTAGGTTTCATGGCAGATTCTCGGTTAATTTCACAGTTAGGAGCTTCCTTCCACAGAATAAGAACAGAAAAGCTCTACAGGAAAAAGCCAGGTTTTAGACTTCCAGGTTAGAAGTAGCACAAGGATGGTCCCGAGGGAGCCACAGGGTTGGGGCCTTGATTGGGCAAGAAGGGAGTGACCTTCAGTAACCTTTGTGTTTCAGTTTCTCCAACTGTTTAAAAAAAAAAAAAATGCTACATATGCATATGTTCCATATCCCTGGGATGTGTTAATTCAGTTAATCTTTAAAACATGCCTGAGACCCTTCTGCCTCAGTTCTCACATGCGAAGTAGTTACAGTATCTACCTTCAAGGGCTTGAGAAGCAGCAGTTAGACCGGTGAATTGCTTAGTATTTTCTAGCACAGAATCTGCATTCAGATGCTAATTAACACTTGGCAAGTGAGAGCTCCGTAAGTACTAGTTCTAGGAAATAATATTCCCCTAAAACACCAGGGCATGAGATAGAACAAGCAGTGAGCAACACTAATCTGTACCCATAGGAGTTATCCAGATACTATTACCTTGGGGTAGTGACTCGCCTTCAGGAAGTGACCTTAGGGGGGCTTCTGGGGATGCCAGGAAGGATTTTTTTTTTTTTTTTTTTTTTTTGCTCTGAATGTTAATAAATGTTTACTTTGGAGATTCATCCAGCTGTATGCTTGATTACCAGGCATGCAGAAACGTGCACAATTTGTATGTATAAGGGTGTTCATGGCAGCCATATCCAAAGTGAAACTAGTTCCTTGCATCTACTGGTATTATAGAAAAGGAGAGGATTTCCCTAGGAGTCCAGCTGGGTGACCACTAAAGATGGTCAGGATGTAGAAGTCGTCCAGGGTCCTGACAGTTCTAGTTCTCTCTGGTGGTCATCTAACAGACACCCCTATTTACTGTCAACAGTATTCATGAATTAAGTTAGAATACTTTTCTGCTTACTAAGGAGCTCTAGCTTAGGGATACCACTGGGCCCTTCATAGGTTACCCACAGTTCCCAGACTGCTTTGCACCCAAGTGCACTGGGACTTGAAATGGCCGATGGGTAGGAGAATGAACATCAGGGGCTGATTTGCCTTACCACTTGAGAAGGTGTCAAGCAGCTAAGAATTGCCAACCTTTCTTACAGCTTTCCTCCAGTAAGTGTGCAGGATCCACTCAGGCTCTTCCCACAGGGACTGAGCTAACACTCCCCCCTTTAAAAAGTCCCTCAGCCAGTTTAAGGTCTTAAGAGATCTAATTTACTTTTAATGGCTTATGCTTAACATGGAGGTGGTCAGCTTAGGAGCAGCAATTAGAAAAGCTTAGAGGAAAATCAGAAGCATTTCATGGTGAACAGTATGGTAGGTTGTGTTAGTAATTAATGCTAGCCTTTTTAAGGGACCTCAGCCTCTGAGGCTGAGAAGAGGCTCATTCGAATCACTGACTGGGTACTCCTGGTCCCCTGGTTCCTGTGTACCTGGCCAGGGACTGGGGCTCCCTTCACCTTGGGGCTTGACCCTCCTCAGGGTTTACCATTAAACCAGCAGATAAGGGAAGAAAGATCAAGGGAGAAGTATAGGCTAGGCTCCCATGGGTAGTCTAACATTGCTGGGCCTGGCTCTACTAGCCAGAACTCCACACGGAACCATAGCTAAATAGAAGGGAGACTAGAAGCCGGTCAAGCCAGGGGCCCAGGAGGAAACCTGTGTGCTGAGAGCACTAGAAGTCTCAAGTATATACCCAGAAAGTATGCACTTAAGAGAGTCAAGTCTGATGTCTCCAGAAGCCAAGTATCTTTAATATACTACACTAAATCCTATTTAACAGAACAAGTGTTAAGAATCATCGACTCTAGGATATTAAGAAACTGGAGTTTTAACTGATAAGATCAGTAGGAGCCTTTTAAACAAACTGCTTCTCTGATTGGATCACTACAAGTATGAAATTAAAGGACTTTAGAAGTCAGGACTGATAGGTTCCCAGTGGCTCAGATTTTTCTGTTTTTCCTTAGCATTATAATCTTTACACTGGCATTTCAGAAAGTTCCTATTAAAAGAAGCTGCTCTTATAGGCACGCTTATAGGTTTTTAACCTGACCGCATTCTTTTGGGCAGCTTTCAATCACCTATTCTTTTCACAAAGACCAACAATTATACTCCCAGGCAGCTTTGACCTATACAAACACTGCTTTACAGGTTTCTAGAAGAACACTCCATTTTCTCTGAGCACCTGTAATGCCATGCCTTATCACTGCAGGCCCGGGGTCTCTGGGAGACCATGCTGTAGGCTTATCTGACCACCATGAGGAGGTTTCAGTCTGCTTCCATCAGATAATTATTTAGTGAGACCATTTAAGACACAGGAACTGGTAGGTGAAGGGAAAGAATCCTGCATTTATGCTGCTTTTTAATGGCCTAGCTCTTCAGATGGATCTCTGCCTCATTGCAACCCTTGGGTAGAACTAGATCCTAGTCCGTGGCTAGGATCATGCTCACCATGCGACAGTACACAGCTCTTGATGGTAGTATGTGACTCCCTAAGAGATGGTCTCCCCAAGTAGTAAACTTGAATCTCTTCTTTTAGAGCCAACCACAGACTTACAGGAAACACAGGAGAGAGGGAATGTATTAAAGTACACCACAGAGATGCAGTTAGCTAAGTCCCGAATGGGGAGGATTCTGTAGGACGAGAGACCCTGCTTCAAAGAATTGCAAGGAAAGATGGAGAAACCTATATATGGAGACAGAAGATCCCAAGCAGGATAGCATACAGACCCTATCTGGACCCTAGTTCCCACAAGGAGAAGGAACTATGGTGTAACTGGTAAAGTGTGAACTCTGAGTAGGGTCAGGGATTATTTTGTTTTGTTTGGTTGTACAGCCCCTGTCTGGGAACTAAGGTATTTATAGAAAGTTTAAGGAACAGATATTTTTAGAAATAGGTCTACTCAGTCTTCTGTTTATAGGACACTAGGACAGGAAATAGCCAATTCTATATGCTCCCAAGTCTTCGTGGGAGGGACTTCCTAGAACAGCACCTAGAATGTCACAGCCCATTCCTGACCTTCAGAGAAACGGACACCCCTTAAGCCAAGGTAAGATGGAAGTGGCTGGTTCCAAGCAAGGCTAGCTCAATGAAGCACACTATTTCTCGGTCTGCCTCCAGCAAGAAAAGTCCTGCTTCCCACCCCCTACCACCATGAACAAACAAGTAAAGGACCACCCAATAGAACACGTAAGAGCCTAAAGCCTCCTGGGAAGAATATAGCAGAGAGCCTCCTGGATCAAGCACTACCAGAGGCTAGTACATCTCGACCATCTTCCCCCATCCCTGGCACCCACCTCACATCTGTGACCAACGAATACACGGGAAGGCAGGTGGGAGAGCATACTGCACGTGTGCTGGCCTCCATTCTCAGACAACGGTCTGCTCATTAAGGTAGCAGGAAGAACTTTGTCACAAACCTACAGGCTGACCTATAATCTAGGCCTTCTTACACGATGTTCTCCTATAAAGGGGAGTTGTCCACCTGTGTCAAACCCTGTGTTTGTCTCTAGAATCTCATGCCTTAAGTAGTCCATCTGTCTTAAGGATAATGGAGGTGATCCAGTAGATTAAGAGGAAGTAGCTCTCATCTTGAGGGTATCTTATGGAGCCTCATCCTCCCCACCCCCACCCTGTTCCCCTCTATTGTTAGAGGGGTCCCTACTCCATCTCTGCTTCTTTATGTGGTCCAGTCAAGCTTTTGTTTCTACTATCTTAACAGCTTCTATGGACACTAAATTACCCATTTTGATAAGCGCAAGACAGGATCCCATTCTACTCTCTAAACACCCACCTTTGACTTGTCTTGCTTTCCTGTGATCACCTTGTCACCATGGTCTGTTTTTGCTCTTTAGTCTTCATGATCACTTACTTCCCAGTTCCCCTTTGCCAGTCTACCTGCCCAGCCATTAAGTGCTAGGGCTCCTCCAGACACCCCATTTTGGCGCGTGGGCAGTTTCAGAAGTTGTTGCATAGTTACGTGCTCCCTAGACGATGAATTCCAGGTTTACCTTCAGGGCACTGCCCTGGCTTTGGGGAGTTCCAGTTTTAGTAAAAGTGCTGCTGAAGCGAGCACGGGGAGTTCCAAGTTCAGCGGTCCAATTGCCTATTTGAGGTTATACTCAAATGTCTAATGTCTCACGGGCAATGCAAACCAAGCTGGCCCAAAGACGGAATAACCTTCCCCCATGAATCCTCTAACCAGACTCTGATATTCTCTAACTCATTAACGGAGCATATCCACATGCTTATTTTTGATTGCCTAGTATTTGACACTTAATTGTTCATTTCTCCTAAATTTACTACCAAGTCCTGTCGTTTCTACCATTCAAATCTTAAACCCTTCCATTTCTGCCTTGTTTCCATTATTTCTAGCTGATACAAGCTAGGAGGCCAGTCCTTACCTGCTCAGCCCCTACAGGGCTTTATCTTGCCACCAGAAAGACCTTTAATGTCACAGGACACTTACCCACTTCAATGGGTAGGCATTCTTAATGGGGGCTTAAGTCCCGGGTGGGAGTCAAGGCTTAAGAAACAAGCCATTCTAGCTATCTTGAGCAAAAATAAGTTTACAAGGTCTTTGAAGACTTTAGGTTTCTGAGAACAATTGTCAAAATAGTACCGTGGAAACTGCCCATGAGAAGAGCGGATATTTTAGCCATGACCTAGGTGAGGAAATAAGATACCCAAATTCCTTGACTCTACAAGGCTAGTGCCAATACTAGAACACCTCCGCAAAGGAGAAGATCCCCAGATCTTGGCTGGCCAAGAGCAGATGGACTCAAGTGCATCTAGTTGGCAGAAGCTAATTGCATCTACAGTCTTCACTATAAGAGAAAGTAAGCAATCTGAGAAATAAGTCTGCCATCTTCTGTAGTACAGGAAAGTAGAATGGTCAGTAAGGAAGGTGGATTTACCACATATATGATGGATGTGGACCTTGTCCCTAGCTGCTTTTAACCTCATTTTAGGCTTCCTTGTCCTCTAAGATGGGTTATACTGTCTACCACCACCACCCACCCTCTTATATCAGAGACCAAATGGAATTATTTGGGCTTTTGAACGGAGTGGACTGGCCTGGAAGACTGGAGGTAGATGTACCCAAGATTTGCCAGATAGCCTTCGGGACCCAACTGAGAGGTTAGGTCAAAGACCAGAAGGTCCTGGTCTACCTAGACTGGTCATCTACAAGATTCTAACAACCCCATTATTTGTTCTATGGCCCAGGGTGGTTGTGGCTCTATTACTCCTTAAGGTATAGGAGATATCCAGAGACCTCACACCCTCATGGTTAGACACACACAGATGCTTTCTGGTCATAGGACAACTGTTTAACAGCTATACCATCCTGTAGTTTCACTACTTGGCTCCCCCTACCTCTTCACCAATACTGGTTTCATTATCGGTCTTTATTGTCAACCTAATGAGTGAAGTTGTATTTGTAGATGGACATAGGCAATCCACTTGGGTCCTTGAGTGGGGTGGGTGTATGCACCCCTTTATTTCTGACCTTATCCCTGTTTTTACTGCCCATATTAAGCATGCCCCTGACCCCTATTCTTCCTATTCCTAAGGTAGTTCAGCTGATGCTTTTATTGGTATAAAGCAAAGCTGATTGAGTAGGATCTTGTAATACAGGTCTGCTAACAAGATAGCAGTATTTGGTAATATCTTTCTATGGAAGATTTTTCGAAGTAAAAAACCTAATTGTTACAGACCAGCATTGATGTAATGCAGTCGATTTGGTGGGGACCACAAACTTTGAAACCCCATCTCCAGAGACAAGAAATTCTGTTTTCTTGAGTAAACCTATACAAAGCTTTTGCACAGAGGTCAATTTTCTAAGTCTTGTGAAGCTCTCATTAGTACAATCTCAATTATTGCCCCTTAGCACACAAAACCTAAGATGTTTGCTATCCAGACCTTCATAGAAAAAGTTCGCCAAACTATGTTCTAAGGGAAAAGAAACCATTAAAAAAAAAATTAGCAACATAATTATCTAAGTTTTCTCTTCTAGAACAAGCTAGAGCTCGCCTGACCCCAGACAGGAAGGATATTGCATTTGAAATGTGACCATATGCAAGTCCAAGTGATCTTTGCATTTAACGGACAAGGAACAGAAACTGGCCAACAGCTAATTCAGGCTGGAAGGAGTGGTGACCCCAAACTTTAACATCCTTAGCTAACTTGATTGCCCTCATTTGCTGTTAAGCAGTCTCTTACGGTTTCCCTAAGCCTCTCACCACTAAGTATTTCCAAAGTGAAGGTTCAGTTATTAGCAGGCTGTGAAGATACCACGCCTGAACACACAGGCGTGGGAGGGACTGCCATCCCACGGCCCCTGCAGCCTTATTCACTAGAACAATTTTAAACTTGGGGGTTAATGCCAAAAGTTAGCTACTGGCTAGGTACTCACAAGATTAGCTCACTTGAAAGCTGGCAGTTCAAGTGGTAGGAATTAAGGGCTGCATAAATAGACTTGTTACATTAACCTTCAGTCACTAAGTAGATCTTGACACCTCTAGATCAGGCTTTCTCCAGGAGACTGGGGGTTTGGTCTTGATGGCTTGAAAAAGTAGATTCAGTTCCTTGCCACCTTCCACCCTGCCCCCAGTTACTCTACCAATTGAAGAGACTTATAGCCCACTACATTCAGAGATTGAATAGGGGCATAAAAAAAAAATGGACAAAACAGGCATACATTTTTAGGTCTTTGGACACAGTGAAGTAGAATCTGTTTTGAAAAGTCAGATTTATGCATCCCTCCCTACAAGTGGGATACATGTCTAATTGAACTCCTACTTGACCTATTAATACTTTCTAGAAAAGCTCCTAAGTCCTGAAGCCCTAGGATACCAAGTTCTTAGAGTTCAGAAACAGAAGCAAATCTGTAGTTCAAACATGGCATTTCAGGAAAGTCCTAGAAGCATAAATTTAGCATGCTTGAGACAGAACTCTGGAAAGTCTGAGATTGTTGGCATATACCCCAGACTTGATCGAGGCCAGGAGAGAAGCCCGGCATTGACCACAGCAATGGTTATGGCCCGAGGATGGGAGTAGGAGCACCAGCAGTTAGTTCCACAAGAACTTAATAGTGGGATGCCCTACTTTTGTAGGCATTTGAAGTTTCTGTACTAAGTGTTAAAGCTAGTAGGAAAAAAATGTTTGACTTGGAGGGTACTAACAAGTCATGAGTGATGGAACGAGAATATTTAGGGCTTATTCTTTATTGGCCATAAAGATTACACTGGTGACTGGAAAAGGATTAGCAGCATTTACAGAAGGGACAAGATCTAGAACATATGGGGAATTCCTCCTACCAACGGAGAGGAGAATGCTAATAGGAGAGATTAAATACCGCAACAGGTAGTTCAGGAAAGGACTGAGAGATCTGGTAGCCTGTTCTAGTCAGAAATAAGTTTCTAGTGGTCATCTTTTACTGATCACGAAGGGGGTGTTGGGGATACATGAGGTAAGAACACTTTGTGCTCTGACAACTGGTAGCCCTTAGTGACACCGAGTACAGCTATGCCCAGGCATTCCAAGGTTAGGTACATACCTCAGATCTCAAACACCGAAGACCTTTAGGTGCTCCAGTCCTCACAGCAGAGTCAATCAAGCATAAACAGGTGATCTGCACGGAATGGCGGGCTACGCTATTAGCGCTTACCACCTGGACTTCTATAGCAACAGCATGAGAAATTCACAGAAGTGACCAGAGGAGACAGATGCACAGTATCATTTATGTAGATACACATTCTAACCACTCTCCAGGATAACCCACTCCCCCCAGCATAGAGATTTCCGCCCCCCACCCCCCAGATACGAGCTTCTAATTATTATTTCCCACCCCAGCAGAGGGAGGTGGGAATCTCTGCTATTCCAAGGTGTCAAGGACACAGCAAGCCTCAGAGACGCTGCTGGCCTTGCCCATGACCAAAACACAGGTCAAGAGACAGCCATGCTCACTGATCAGGCTCTGGAGAAACGTATCCAATCTCTACAGACCCAGGCCCAACGTTCCAGGGTCACAGGTCATCAGATCACTTGTTTGGTACTGGAGGTTCTCCTGATGGCGTACATTCCTGAAGCTTCCACAAGCATCTAGAAAGAGCTAGCTATTTTAAGTTGACATAGCTGAAGTAATCCAGACAATACCACTCTGTTCCAAGGAGCAAGACCCCAAAACAAATTCATGTGCACCATGGGCAAGAAAGCCTTCTACCTATTTATCAGCTTGAGTCACCGAGTCCCTGGAGTTACTAGTTTGTCCTCTATGTTTAGGGAACTCATCTAGAATTCAGGAAAACACCGGGTCAGCAGGGAATAGCAGGTCCTCTGAAGAAACCAAACCAAGGCAGCCAACTCCAGCCAAGCCAGAGATCATTCTTCCCCACAGTGTCCTGAGAGGTTAGAATTCCAAACACAAGGTCATAGAGAAAAGAACATACCCAAAGCCCTCTTTAAAAAAAAAAAAAAAAAGATAAGGTGGCCATGGAGCTAGGTACCTGGCAGAGCCAGAGTGGGAAGGAGACAGCTTGCCTCCCCAGTGTGCAACCTCCTCTTAGGAACGAGCCAGGCAAGTGCTGTGAGGGCTCCAGGGTTCACAGTATGCTGTACACGAGGCAGAGCCTCAACCTACACTAGGGGCAGGGAAGAAGGGAACCTCATCTCCTGGCTGCACTTAGCCTCAGCCACAGGTCCTGTCACAGTTATGGCTTCAGCTCAGACACACACACACACACACACACACACACACACACACACACACTCCTCATTTCAGGTCAGTGGAAGGGAAGAGTTACCTTTGTGAGATATGCACAAAGCAACCTCCATGACAGAGGCCGGTCTTCCAAGGACAGCTCCATTATCAGAGTCTTACGTGACCCAAGAGAAGTCTAGTTGGCCAGCTCCAGCCCTTCTAGGCTTCCCCTCCTAGGGGAGGGGAGGCCACACTATACTTCTGAAGTTCAGCCTAGGCACTCAGGCCCACTAGAAGTTCTGAAACTTAATCCTGGGACCATACAATGCTCCCCGCCCCTACACCTTACCCCTACACCCACAGGGCTCTAGTGTAGAGTGGCTTACAATGGAGAGCCACAAGACCTAGACCCTATTTAAAAAGGAGTGCATAGGGAAACTGAAGAATAGAGAAGGATTAGAGGAAACCAAGTCCTCTGGCCCCCACAGCTACCCCCGGGTAAGTATGGCCCAGCCTAGTTATATCAGCTCCTACTTTCACCATCCACCACTCCCTTACATGGCATGCCAAGAAGACATGCCACACAATCTGGAGTGTGAGCACCAGTATCAGATTCAGATAGACAGATTTATCAGATACAGAGTTCAAGATCACTGGTTAACATGTTAAGGGCTCAAATGGAAAAAGGCAACATGCCAGAGCAGAGGAATAATGTACACAGATGAAACCCCAAGGATTAAGAAGAAACACTGGTGATCAAGAGCAGGAACAGAAGAATGGTAGAAGGCTTTGTATTAAAAAAAAAAAAAAAAAAAAAGACCCAAATTCCTGACTAGGTGTTTAGAATCCTCTTCCCCAGATTTAAGGGCAAAGTGTTCAGAGTGAAGGGGCTCCTAGACCAGCCACACATCAGTTACTCTATCCTCAGGTCCTATCCATAGCCAACAGGCAGAACTCCAGAGGATTCTCCATTCTCTACAAATCACTATTTCTCTGGCTGCACATGGGGAGCAGCCAGGCTTCCCTGCCAAGCCTTAGCTTCTGGTTTGCATTGGTGCTGGCCCCTCTTCTGCCAGCCTGCTCTCTCAGGAGGAAAGGGGAGCATGCTAGGCCCTGGATCCCTGCACTTGTTGCTTTCCCCATAGTTGCAGGGTGTTCTTGAGCTCCCAGAACCTTAGGATTACTGCCAGTTCCAGCGTGTGCCAATGCCCTTAGTTCAAGGCAAGGAGCTATTAGAAGCACAGATCTGCCACTTTTCTTCATAAGGACTCTTACACGGAGGATTATTCTAGATGGCCAGCTGCCCTAGGCTTGTTAGCCCCTTCCTGAAGCTTCCTCCCCTGTATGGGGAGGCAGGGGAGGCCCAGCTGCCCTCTCCAAGGCCAGTTGAGTTATCAACAGGTAAACCAGGTACTCTGCCTCATGCCCTGCCTACTCAATGGCCCCAGCTAGACCTTGTCTTTCTTCCCACAGCCCCTGGTCAAAGCAAGGGAGGATCAGACAGTCCAGAATCACCAAGAGAACCCGAAGTCTTAGCTAACAGTTTAACCTGCGTTCCCCCGCCCAAATACCTATGCTTTAGCCACAGGAATTCACCCTTGTCAGGAGGGCAGCATCTTATTCACCTAAGATCAGACTTTAAAAAACTAGGAATTCTTAAGATGGAAGATTCAAGAGAAACCAGGCAAGAATTAGAAGTTTCAGCAGCATAGGAGGTTAAGTAAACCCAGCCTGTTCACCAAGAACAGGCAAAAAGAAAAGCCAACTTTCTTCCTTCGGGTATTGAAAGCAAAAGGCAGCTGACAGTGATGGATTGGGGCCTCCTGAATAGGCATCAGGTGGCTGTGACTAGGGGTTAGGGAACAGACTTAGGAGCTCCAGGTAGTGGCCAGATGTTTGTGAGCCTGTGGGTTAGTCCTTAACATAACCGGAGCCTAGGAGGGGCACGTGCGCAGGAACATCTTCTGAGCAGTACAGACACCCACAGAGAGGGACCAGGAGGTTCAGGTGGCTTACATTTTGCTGGATAGCAATCCACCCTGACTTAATCTAGGACATCTTTCTGATCTTGATAACCAATACTGCCCTCTGGCCCCTTCCCCCAGAAAAGCAACCACAGGGTCTGGATGAGGGACCTTGGTTTTTCTCCAGGTCAAGACTCCAAGTCCCACAAAGTATATAGTGTTTATCCCACCTGTTTCCTCGAGGTTGTCTGTGAAGCAGAAATGGGTAGATAAGGGATCAATCCTTCCAGTCTCTAGAGGCACTGGCATCAGCCTAGAGCCGGTGTGGTTTCCCTTCATGCCCTCCCACGGTGGGAGATACCGGCTAGTTAACTGTACCCTCCAGGTTCCAAAGCAGCTGCCCCAGCTCGAGGCAAAGCTTCCCACCTGTTGTCATTTGTATTAGAAACTTCACTGCCTCCTGCTCAGGGTGAGAGGTTGAGCAAAACCTAGAGTTGAAACTGCCTTCAAGACTCCAGTCATCTGTTGCCCAGAGCAGGGACTTGTGGAATCTATCAAGTGTAGTCCGACTCTAGAGACTAGGACAAAAGTTTGGAAGTGCCAAGAAGTTCCCAAATAAGACACAAGCCCAGAGATCTAAGAAGTTCAAACTTCAAGCAGATTAAAAGTGTAGGCACAACAATTTTGATAATCATGGAGATAAATCCCAGAAGCAGTCAAGAAGGAAAAGACCATGAAGGTTCGTGACGGATTTCTCAAAAACTAGAAAAGCCAGAAGGCTGGAACATCTTTACAGTCTACAGGGAAAACAGCAACCCAGAACTCTGGCTGACAAAGCTCCTTCAATACTTAACATGAAATAAAGATAGACAGAAGCTGAAAAAGTCACCAGCTGACCTGCACTAAATACCGTGGCAAATTAAGCCAAAAGGCAAGGGATTTCAGATGGAACCCCAAGCATATAGAAGGAATGAAGTTCACAGGAAAGGTCTAGAGTCAGAAGGGTCACGATTCAGAGGAAGTAATAGGCCTGTGTAACCAAAGCTGAAAAAAAAGCTAGCGTGAACTCAGCAATCCCTGAGTAACACTAAGTTGAATATTCGATTAGCCAGTTACTAGAATGGCTCCTCCCTCTAGGATTGGACGACCCGGAAGAACCTCAACAGGTCTTTTGACACAAGAGACTGTAGTAGGCTTTCAACAGTTAAGGCTGTTTTTAAGTCCCTTGGCTCTTGTGAAGGAATTTGCATCTTCCAAAGAAGAACTAGACCTGGCTGTACAGACAAGCCCTATATGGTGTTCTTTCTGGGCTTTTCCACTGGCCCAACATCAGCCATTGGCCAGTCTTTGCATTTGGCTGTGAGGATACCAGGAGTGGGTCTGGATATCCCTACAACTCAATACTCAAGTAAAGATTGGAACATGGGAATAAAGCAAGGAAAAGACAGACTTTAGGATCAAGGGTAGACAGCCTTACCAGTGAGGCAGGCAGACAAGAAAACCTTCTGAAAACATGATTGAAAAGGTAGTAGAGCAAAGCGGCGAGGACTTAGGAATTTCAAGGTGGACCTCTTAATACATTCATATTACATATCTGGTTAGTTTCCACTTGCTAGGGAGGCCACAACCAGCACAGTCACGTCGTGTAATTCTTTCTTCAACTCCTTTAGGAAAGCAACGAGGAGCTGGGTCTCATTCCTGCTCTAAGAACCTATATCACAGCTGCTAGCTCCTCGTTCCAGGATCAGGCCCACAAAGATGAAGGACCATGAAGGAACAAAGATGAGCACCCTCAGTGTGGGGGCTGTTTGGACCTGTTGGGCTGGCTCTCCTCCAGGGCAGGAGGCAGCCTACTGACTGCAGAGGTTAGGAACCAAGGTCATTTGAGTTTTGCTCCCCCTTTTACCTTGGGACAGGGCCTGCCTCCTGCCTGCAGCAACTCTCTCCTCTGGGCCAGGTGTCTCCAGGAATAAAATCAGGACCTGGCAGAAGCTCTGAGCTAAGAGAACAGGTGGGGAATTGCTTGGCAAGAGAACCTTCCTCCCCCTCCCCACTGCTCTGCCACTTTCTCCCCATGGCCTAAGGCCCTTCTGCCTGGCAGGCCTTGCCCTAAGAAGGCCTGGGTGGGGTGGAGGAGGAGGGTTCACTGGGTTCCCAACACCTGGGTTTCTCCATCCTGGGGTGCTTTTCCTTCCCACCGGCCACCCACCCCAGCTCGGTGAGCCCTTTGAGCGTCTGACCTCCCCTGCCCACCCACAGACCTTGCCAGAAGTAGCCGCCACCACCACCAGGGACAAGGAGTTCAACTAGGTCAAAATGGTTAATTAGATCAGATTCCAGAGAGCAGGGGTTTTTAACAGTGGGAGCTATATTAGAGATGAAAATGGTTAACAAAGGACACAACAGATCACAGAATGGACTCCACTAAGCAACACACAACAGTAACTTGAAGTCCACGTTGAAGAATCTCCCAGAAGGGCAAGAGTAGATAGAGAAGCTAAGACCTGGAAGATGGACAGGCCAAGATCCAGGGAGACCGCTCAGAAAAACAGAAGTATCTGGAGGGAAACATCCCGAGGCAGAGATGTTGAAGACAACGAACCTGGCCACAAGGAGGGGAGAGAGAAGGAAGACCCAAGCCAGAGGGGAGTTGGCTAGGATATCTTCTTACTTTACTATGAGGTCAGAATCTGGAAGAAGGCAGATCACACACACAGGAGCAAAATCAGACTCCCACCATGGCGGCTTTGGGTGGAGGTGAGGAAACATCTGGAGGCGGCGACCTTCCAGAGAACAGAGCCGGGAGGCAGCTCCCCGGGTCCACAGAGTTACACCTGCTTGAGGCCATGCCTCCCGAGGGAGGGCCAGGGAACGGTCGAGACCACATCCAGACACCTGAGCAAGGGCTCATCACAGCAATGCTACGGTCAGAGGGGCTGGTCCTGGACCAAAGCAGGAGCCCCCTGACTCCTCATAGCAGTTACGGAGACAGCCAGGGGTAGTGTGAGGAGAGCAGCCCAGATCGTGGGGGCCCCCACTACAGACCCGAGCCTGGGAGGGCCAGGGCAGCCCGGCTGAAGGGTCTGCTTAGCCAGCTCAGGAGGGGCACCCTCAAGACATTTGAGGCCATTAAGCCTGCTGCTTGCCCTTAGTTTGGGACCAGCCTCACTCCTCCCCTTGCCATAACTTGTCCTTTCACGTATGGTCTACCCACTCCCTTAGTCCTTAGTTCTTGTTCTAGACAGACCCCAGCAGGGCTTCAGCTAGGTTCTGCATCCACCACAGCCTGGCCACTTTTCACAGCGAGGGGAGGGGGCCTTAACACCCTTCACTGCTGCCAGGGAGAGAACACGCTTTTCCCACCTGCAGCCCATGTTCCTACTGCTACCCACCTCCTCTCTACTCCACGTGGAGGACACTTAGGCCTTCCCTCCCCCAACAGCTAGCATCCTGCTCACAGGTGCTTCCCCTGCTAGACCAGAGGCCTCACGCAGAGCAGGCCAGCCCTGTTCATCTTTGGCACTGGTACTGGTCAGGGCCAGGATCAGGCTTCCTGGAGGAGGAAGCCTCAGAGGCCCAGGGGGATGGCTGGAGGGTGTTCCTACCACATGACCTTCACTGGGTGTGGGGGGCTTGGGGGGAGCTGCGGCCAGACAGTCCTCTCAGGAGCTCAGTCCTGGATCCCAAGCCCAGCTTATGAGCTTTCCCAGGGCACTGTCCACCGAAACACCACTGTAGCCCATTGGCACAGCCAGGGAACCCAGAGCCATTTTCTCCTTCCCGGCAGTCAGAGGACCTGCCCTGGGCTGGACACCGGAGACCTGGGGAAGGGGGTGATAGACCCCCATCCAGCATCTGAAGGCTCTCCTGCCAAGGAGGCTGATGTATTTGGCCAGGGCTGTGACAAGGCATTGCAAACACAACTGTAAACCTCAGCGCTGGGGACCCTGTGGCCTAGTCTCCTCTGTCAAGCCCTCTGGTTTTAGATCAGAGGCGTTCCTTCGAAGCCACAGCCCAAGGAGATCCTCAGTATATCCACCTGGGGGACATTTCCTGGCCTCAATCGCGCGGAATAAGAAATCCTCAGGCCAACAGGATAAACTTCTAAGCTTCAGGGCCTCCCTGGCCACAAGCTCATCTTCCCCAGATGGCACTGGAGAACAGATTGGGGCACTTGGCCAGCCCCAATGTACTGAGCCCACGCAGCTAAGCCTGGATGTTGGAGGAGCAGATAGTCCAAGACTGGGGCTCCCACACAGGAGACGTACACCTGGGGCTCCACGTAGCCCCTCATTTCAAGCACCAAGGCTCCTAGTGCCTACACAGATGTGCTGAGCTTTTGCTCATCAGCTCCTTCCTGAGCCATAGGCCACACCAGACCGGTGCCAGATGGGGGTCTTCAGGACAGACCCGAGGGGGTTCAGGGGAAACAGACTGCTGGGGAATTCCAGGACCACCTAACCATCAGCTCCTTAACAAGCCAAGTAGCTGCTCAAAGACACAGATCTCCTTTTTCAGAAGCCAGCCCTGCTCAGAGAGGGTTTAGCTCCACCAGCCAGGCCCAAGTGTGGCCCCAGGTACAACAGTGGCATCCTCTGGGATCCTGCCTGGGACAGGACTCGGACACCTGAAGCAGCAAATGGCAGCCCTTTAAAGAACAGGAATGCAGGGCCTAACACCAGTCTCATTGCAGTGGCCAATGTCAAGACTGCCTCTCTTCCCCAGCCAGCCATCTGGACTGGCCCAGCCCTCCTTAGGGGGGTCAGTCAGCCCCATGCACCCAGAGTCCAGGGCTGGCCAGAGACCGTACCCAGCAACCGCCCCCTCCACTTCTGGGGGCCTGTCCCAGCCATACACTGTAGCCAGCGGCAGGCTCTCTCCCAGCCCAAGCTCCAGCTGCGTTTCTCCTTCCTACCTCTGCCTTCATCAGGTGGGAACCCTGCACAGCTGCACCCTAGGGCTTGCTCATCTCTGCCGTACTTTCTTCCAAGGTGGCTGAGGGGCTGGGCATCTCCACCTCCTCTCCTCTGAGCACAGCAACCTCAGAACCCCCTCTCCCCTAAGAGGGGCTGCCAGGTCCCATCCAACCAGAGCAATGTGGGAGGGGGGGCAGGGTGTGGACAGAGGCAGGACCCACACCCCTTGGCACCTGTGTGCAGGCTGGCAGCCTCCCATCCCGAGTGATGGCCGGCAGGTAACACCACGGAGAGCAGACCGGTCCTCAGGGTGCCCCCAGAGTCCTTGTCCCCAGTCCAACTCAGAGAGGCACAGCCAGGCACCAGGCCCAATCTTCTCCCAGCCCAGAGCAAGCACATCACCTAGAGAGGCAGCCTTCAGCCCCTGCTGTCAGGATACCAAGTCCCACGGTCCGAGGCTTCAGTCGCGTCTTTATCTTCAGTATGCATATATCTAGGTCATGGCCATCCTAGAGCCAGGAGTCCTCTTCAGCCCCAGCTAGTCATGCTCCTCACCCATTGGCCGTGGAGCAAGGGAGGGCTATCATCTTCACTCAGAGCACTTCAGCCCCTCACCGGAGACCTGCTATCAGCCTAGCACTCTGGGGGGCAGAGAGATGTTCCCTGAAAGTCCTGGTTAGCCTAGCGGGCAACAAACTCATCTCTCAGCCCAAATGAGACTCTGCCTAGCGGGCAACAAACTCATCTCTCAGCCCAAATGAGGCTCTGCCTAGCCGTTTTTATAGGGCTCTGACCCTGCCTCTTCTAGAACGGTGGTTCTCATGCCCTTTCACATATATTAGAATCACCTGGAAGGCTTGTTAAAGCAAGATTGCTGGGCCCCATCCCCAGAGTTTCCGAGTTAGTGGGTCTGGGAGAAGACCCAAGAATTTGCATTTCAAACGTGTTTCCAAGTGGTACCAATATTGTGAGTGTGAGGCCCACACATTGAAAACTGCTGTTCTAGAGTTTCTGGAGATATAAAGGGCATGTGTCTCCCTCTTTCATGAAGATACGGTGGGGAGCTGGATTTATAGGAAGAGTTTTAATGCTTTGGGGTTGATTCCTCAGGGTTGGATAAGAGAGTGGCCTGTCTTGGGTTTGAAGGCCTTTGGGTCCCTAACTCCACAAACAGCCAGGGGCTACTGATATCTCTTGGGAACAGGAAGGCAGTGCTGGGCCTCCTGGAACAGAGTCATGGCAGAAGGGAGAAGACAAGCAAAAGAGGGTGTGGGGGATATGGGGAGCACAGTCGGGAAATTAGAGCAGGTGGTTCCTAGGCCCACCTCTGCCCCCAGCACCCCGGGACGTGGGTAAGTCACTTGCGGGGTTGGACCACATCTGCTATTAGTTGGGCCAACATTTGCTGAGTGCCTGTCGTGTGGTGGGTACTGTGCTGGGTGCCGGGAGGTGGCAGGAAAAGATGCAGCCCTTTGTTGCCTGGGGGTAGTGAGAGGAAAATGGGCAAAGGCAAGCAGCAGGGGGGAGCCCCTCCTGTTGCCCTCTGTGGGTCCTTCCACACCGGAACCTGAAGAGAAGGAAAGGCAGCCAGAGGGGAAGGCCAGCCCAGTCCTTGTGAGGCAAGCCATCTCCCCAGCTCTGGAAAACAGGCACACCAGCTTTCCAGGGGAAAGGGTGATACTTTGATGCAAAATCCAGCTTTGGAAACGTATTCTCCCTACCCCAGCTAGGCTCGTTCTGAGGAAAATTGCAAACTGTGTGTTTTATTATTTATTTGGCGCTTACAGTGGACCACGTGTCACACCGACACCCAGGCTCCATCCCAGACCAGTGCAAGCAGACTCTCTGGGGGCAGAATCCTTGGTTGGTTACTTGGAGAATCACTGGTCTAGATTAGGAGGAAAAAGATTCCCAAAGAGACGAGCAGAGATGGGCAGTTCCAGTGCAAGGGAGAGGCAGGGGCAGATGGGGGTCTTGGAAAGGTGAGACCACCCCATGTGACTACTGGCGGGGCAGGAGTGACAGAGAGTAGAAATGTGGGTCGGGCCCAGTTTTGCCAAGGGCCTTCCTTGCCCAGCTGAGGAACTTGGCTCTATCTTCACGGCCAGTGGGGAGCCATTGAAGGTCTCTGAGGAGGGGCGCTCCGTGTCAAAGCTGAGTACCAGCCGCAGCAGCTTCAGCTTCCTCCTGCCTCTTCTCTCCCTCCTAGATTTTACTGTTTGTATCATGTGATTAAAAAAAACAAAAAGGGCTTGGTCTCAGGAGCCCATCCTGTCAGGAGATGCCAGTTTAGGAGGACACAAAGATCAGAGGATGACGACTGTCAATGCTGACTCCTGCCCCTTCGAAACCATTAAAAATCTCTGGTGTGGCCGTAGGCAGGTGGGTTAGCGTCTCTGAGCCCAGTGGGCACAGACGGCTCATCCTGCCTGCCCAGGACTCCAGTGCATGTGAAGGAGCGGGCTTTGAAAAAGTGGAAGCAGGGCCCTGAACAAGATACAGTCAGTATCCTTTGCAGGAGGTGCACAGGGGCCAAGGAAGGGGACGATTGGGAGAACATTTGAGCAAGATCACCTCCTGCTAAGTCCCAAACCTGGGGAAAAGCGTCAGGGTGGGTGGAGTAAACACATCTATTTTTCATGATCGTGAGCTCAAATGTGAGAAAACAGTAGCAGGGGTGATGTGGGATAGAAAGCAGCTGAAACATTGATAAGAGCCAGATTAATATTGCAGGAGGGCCAGGCCGCAGGTGTGGAGGCAGGACCCCAGGGTGCTCCTCCCACGAGAGGCTTACCTGAAAAAATACAATTGCCCACGGGGCTGTCAGAGGAACTACCTGAGGACTATGGGCCTGGGGCTGTGCAGGGCATGTGATGAGGGGTGTACCTTTCAGCATTCAAGCCTCCATTTTGCTCTGTGACCTGAGCACGTGGCATCCCCTCTCTGGGCCTCATCAGTGCTAATTCACCTGCTCCCCCTAATTAGGCTAGACCTCGAACCTTCACTTGGGTTATTAACTCATTACTCTGATCAAGTTGGCATCGATGAGGGACTACACGGTATAAAGTGGTAAGAAAAGTCTAAAATGAATGATGAGAAATAAAAGAGCAATTTAAATAACCAGAAGTCTTGAAAGTGAGTCCCCAGGCTCCCTGCCCCACCTTAGCCAGCAGGGTGCTCCCCAAGCAGCCAGCCCCAGGACAGCCCTGCTTCCAGTCCTGCCTGACCTGCCAGAGTCTAGCTCCTGGCCTGGGATGAGTCCTTTGAGGCCTAGCCCCACCAGGAGGCCCCTTCCCCAGGAGACCTCAGTCCCCACCCCATCCAACCCCCACCCTCAGCTCCCTCGCTCAGAGTCTGGGAACTAGAGCCTCACCTCGGCTTTCTTGTTCTTTCTGTCTCCTTTTCTAACATTGGGGTTTTTTTCAAACCAGTATGTCACATCAAACAGCCTAGCAGGTCACCTTCTTTTAACAACTGCCATGTTTCTGTCCCCAGCCAAGACATCAGGGAAATGGAATGGTAATCAAGAAACTTGTCTTCCCTTTCTACTCTTTCTCCGTTGCGCAAATGCTTCCTGAGACCCTAGCATGAGCCAGGCTCTTCCCGCTATGCCATCCACCTAGATGGTCACAATAGCCCTCCCAGGAGGAGGAGACCAGGCTCTGAGGGTCATGATGTTGGCAGAGCTAGGACCCCAATCCAGGCTGATGGTGCCCAGAGCTGTGTTCTTCCCCAGTGGCTCCACCACTATGGGGGCAAAGCTCCACTGTGGCCTCACTCTTCCCCTCTGGGCAATGGCTACGTTTGTTCTACCCTGCCCCCATCAGAGTGGTCTTGAGGATCTTGGGAGGCGGTGACCTTGAAGGCCCCACCAGACCTCCCTGTGGCTTCATCCCAGCTTTGCAGATGGTGCACAGGCTTTCCTCCATGGAAATAACACTGTTCCTCTCCAACCCACGGGAAGCCAGTCCCACTCCAGACAGGATAAGAAGCCGGAAACCGGTAATCTAAAACCTGCCTTGGGGAGGAAGAACCCAATGAGGGATTGAAATTTGGAACTTGAGACACTTAGGTTTGAATGATGGCTCTCACATTCACCATCTTATTGTCTGTGTGACCTTGGGTAAGTTGCTTAACTTCTCTGAGACTGAGGAGTTTTTTGCTTATTATTATTTTTTTCCCCTCTTAAGTAGGAATCTCTCCTACGTGGGGGATCTCTTTGCTTGTTTTTCCTCTCACGGGATTGTAGGAAGGCTTCAACATGACTGTGAAATAACAAGCTCAGCAGGTGGAAGGCCCACCACTAATGCTGGTGTTGGCAGCATTCATCTCTAGACAGAATGGGGCCCTAGAGCAGTTGACTTATACCCCGTCTGCAGGGCCTCATTACCAAGGGCCAAAGAGGCTCAGGGGGCCCCACATGTGAAGGGCTTCCAAAGAGTGAACCCACCCGAAGAGTGACCTACAGACCCTGGGGAGACACGTGTGTGTGTGTTACTGTCCCTTCCTTTAACTCCCGGGAGGCGCATCTGAGCCCTTTCTTCTCCAACCCCAAACTGGCTTTACATCTGCTGAAAGCCAAGCCCCTAGACTCTGCCACCCTGTCTGGAATTTAGGAATATTTCCACACTAGCCATAGAGCTGGCAGGAGCCTCATCAAGCATGTAGTCCAGCACTCCTCTTGTACAGAGGGGACATGAGAGTCCAGAGAAGAGAAAGCATGTGATTCAAACAACCGGGCAGGGCCGGGACTAGACCAGGGTCCCCAGTTCCCATTCCAAAGCTCCTTTGGTTGCTCTGTGCTCACTAGAATTGTTCTTCTCTTGGAAAAACACAGAGAAATCTACCACTTCGTAGGCCAGACTAGTAGCTGGGGCCGCTGATGGACATGCTTTGCCAGCACCCATCCTTTCGGTATTTTAAATTTTTACCCCACATTTAGAATCCAGAGATTTTTCATAGAAAGCCACAGTTGCACGTCTCCTTGATAGCTAGACCTGTACCCATGTGACATCATTTGTGGTAGTCAAGTGGTAGCCACCTATTTGAGATGGGATGTGCATCTCTACTTCTCCACAATCCCCACTACTCCCTATAGCCTCACACCCAGCCAGCTTCCTTCACTGGACATTACCTGCCCGTCCCCCAGAGGAGGGCTTTTGAGGGCAGGATCTGTGTATTCCTTTGTTCTCTCCCTCTCTCTATCTAGCCTCCAAAGTGTCTGGCCCAGGGCAATAGGGTATACCCTCAGTCATGTGTCTCCTCTGCAGAATGCTTACAAAATGCTTTCCCAGCTTTCCAAGGCGATAGCACACCTGCATCCCAAACCACAGCGAAGTGTGGTGGCAAGGGGTGCAGTGGGTGGTAGCAGCCCCATTTTGCAGGTGGGGAAACTGATTGGCAAGTGGGTGTGGGATTGGAGCTGAATAAACTGGCAGGTGCCCGTTGGCATAGGCTTTGGGGGCCCTCCTTACCTGTCGGAATACCAGAACTGAGAGGCAGGCTCTGCCTGCAGGGGTTGAGGCGAGGCCTGGTCTGGCTGCAGGATCTGGAAGAGGCAACTCTGTGAGGCAGGCAGAGCCGGCCTTCCAGCCTGACACCATCCTTTCCCACCCTGGCCAGCCCAGCTCTTCTCTGGAGCTACCGGGGGGTCCTGCTGGGGGAGGAAGGGTGAGCAGCTCAGGCCAGGACCCAGCCCCGCATACATCAGGAGTAACACAATTGTGTGAGATTGTAGAACATTACTGCCCGTGCATTATTGATAGTCATTGTACCCTGCAAGCCATAAATTATTGACGGGACCGAGAGAATGGTGAGGTGGGGGCTACGGCCTGGGCCGGGGGCTGGGGGGCGGGGGGGACAGCACGTGCACAATGCCTGCCACAGTGAGGACCCAAGCTGGGGGGAGGAATACACCTATGTGCACCCCCAGGTGGGAAAGTAATACGTGTGTCTCTCTCTTTCCTTCACTATTCACCCATCTTTCCTCGATTTCCCCTTCCTAGGCACCTTCACTTCCTCCCTCCTCCTCCCCCTGCTCTCTGGCCTGCTCTCTCTGGCAGACAGTTGACATCTAGAAGAGGCCTCAAGGACAATTCCAGGTGCTGGCCACCCAAGTGTTGGGGGCAGAGTGGCCCGAGATGGGGAAAAGCTAGGAGATGGGGAAAAACAGACGTTTGGCTGTTCTCGCAGGGTTAAGTTTGAGAAAACTGTCAGCCATCCAGGTGGAGGTGGAGAGGCGCTTCATTACCACAACTGTGGTGATCACTCAGTGGGTGCTGAGAGCTTTACGGGTATTCCCTTCATCCTCACAGCAACGATGGGGGGGAACTACAGAGGGGTTAAGGCACAGGTCCAAGGTCACATTGCTAGTGAGTAGCAGAACCAGGAGCAAAGCCCAGGTAGTTAGACCCCAAGCCTGGGCTCTTAACCATCCCACCGGGTATGTGAGTGACTGTCCCTGAATGAGGAGATTAGGAGGGGGTTTTTTATTTGCTTTTTGTGCTTATCTCTATTTTCCAAATTTTCTACAATGAATATGCATTGGTTTGTAATCAGAAAAAACACACACAACAAATTACTTTTTTAATAGCATCTCCCCTCCTCCCAAGTCCCTTGATGCCAGTAACCTATCCCCTCCCCAACTGCGTGGTAGCCCCCAGGGCCATTCTCCAAGCAGGCGGGAGGAGGGGGAAGGAGGCAGCTGACCCCACTCGGACCCCCTCTTGCACGCTGGAGGGGGAGGTCAACACGATGTCACCACCTCCGTCTACCTCATCCAAGTCCAGGGCCGGGAGCATGGGTACCGGGCCCGGGGCGCCTCTGGCCTCCCTGCCAGGCCTGGCAGTTTCTCCGTTGGCCCCTCAAGGACTGAGGGTCAGCCCTACCCTCAGCTCTATCTGCCTGCAGCAGCTGGGCTGACAGCTGGGCCCAGGGCCAGGCCGGTACTGCGGAAGGTACTCTGTAAGCCACTGCCAGCCCCGACTCTGCCCCCCGAGAACACCATTCTCGTCTCTCGGTACTGAGTTCCCTGGATTAATTAGTGGTCCCAGCCTGGAAGTGCAGGACCTTGACTCTCATGCACACAGCTCCAGGAAAGAGAGTCTCCTACGCCTCACTACTCCTGGCTCTCCCTGGGAAGACGGCGGGTCATCCGGGAGGGAGTGAGAGCCTGGGGCGGAGGCTGTTGCTGGCGCGCACCTTCCCAGCAGTGGGCACGGGCCCGGCACCATCCACACCTTCACCCAGGCCTCTCGGTGGGCGTGGCAAAGCGTGACGTAGATCTTTGTGTGCTGACCTCAAATAGTATCAGTGTGGTAATGTTAAGTGGAAAACCAAATTGCATCCCCATATAAAGCATATACCCATTGTGTTTTTACAAATAGGTATTTTAGCCGGGTTCATATAAATGACATGTCTGCATCCTCTTCGGATTGGAGAAGCGCCCCCTGAAATGGCTCACAGGGGTTAGGACGTCGGTTGTCTGCAGTGGCTGGCTGGGTGAGGACAGCAGTAAGGGAGAATGAACACATCTTGTTTTACATAATCCAAAAAAAGAAGTGATGACATTATGGGTTATTTTTTTCCCACCCAGAATAAATAAAACTTTAAAAAGAACTAAACATGGTGGGCACGCTTCTGCCTCCAGACTCTAGCAACTACTCGCCATCCTCGTGTCTGGAGAATGAGCACTCCGGTGCTCCCGCCTGGGAGCTGTGTCCCTCTCCGGGGAGGGTCGGCCACACCCTTGGCGACGGCTGGCCAGCCATCACGGCAGCCAGGTGGCTCTGGGCTCCTCGGCAAGACCGGCCTTGGCTCTGGGAAGATTCAGTCACTCCTTCAGCTGTGATGTCAGAGACACTCCCTAGGTCCCTGCCTCTCTCCCTGGATCCTTCTATGGCATTGCCATCCAGTGCCTCAAGGATCCATGCTGAGGGCAAGGACTTCGGTCCTACTCATAGAGGACCAAGTCTCTGCCTTCCTCCGACTCATCAAGCCCCTGATATGTGCCAGACATTATGCTGGGTGCTTCCACTGCAAGATCTAAACATGCTTATGTCACTCTTCTCTGGGGGGGAAGGATGAGACAGATAGAGGCACAGCCAGGGATGAAGTAGACCTGTCCGGTTTGGAAATGCACAGGAAACATATCTATTGTTATATATATGTGTCTGTCTTCCCACAGAAGACAGAGGGAGAGGGAGGGTTTTCTTGAAAGGCTTGGAGACAGTGATCCATCCATTCAGTGTTTGGAGCTGGTAAGACCGTATAAGCTCATAGGCCAGAATGGGGCACAAAGTCCCCCAAGGGGAAGGAACTGAAGGAGGCAGTTGGTCCTTGTTGGACGGGGAATTGATGGAGGAGGAGCTGGTGGTGCTCTGGGGGCGTACACATTACAAAAGGGCCTCAGCTTCCCTCTGGGTTGAATGGGACATCTGTAGCAATGGCCTGGGGCAGGGCTGAGCAAATGCTCCAGGTGTTCAAGAGGCAGCCGCAGGTGTGTGCTGGATAGGGCATGCCTACCCTGCTGTCCCCGCTCAACGCAGGTCACCATCTGCAAAGAATGAGAAGATCCCACTAGAAAGATGGAAAGACTGAAGCCTGGAAAGGTTGTTGTGGGGGAACTACCACACCTCTCTGGGTGAGCCTCATGCCTCCCGTGATCCCCCACCGTGCCCCTCGCTGCTCCTCTCTCTGCTTCTGAGTTCAGCCTTCCGAAGGATGGGAGCAAGCTGTGTGGGCCGTCCCCCTCTGCAGGCAAAGCTGGAAAGCCCTAGAGAAGGAAGTGCATGAGAGTGCCCAGCTCTAGGTCTTAGAGCATCGTGGCTGTGCCTGCCTCCCCTTGTCTGGCCCAGCTCCAGGAGGGTGCAGGAGACGGGGCATGGGATGAGATCTGGGGAACGGGAAGGGAACTCTTGGTCCCAGCTCTGCTGCCAACTTTCCATGTGGTGACAGAGGGCACTGGCAGGCTATCGGGACAGGAAATGACAGGCCACAGTGAGAGTCAGGGACTGGTCAGGGTGGGGGTGCACGTGCCACGCCCCCTGCTGGTGGGGGTGGCCAAGGTGGGGGCTGGGAAGGGGGCCAGGCTTACCCGTGTGGAAGGGAGGAGAGGGAGCACCTGTGTGAAGGGACAGGAGGGCTGGGACCCGGGCACATTCAGTGGAGCCGAAGGGAAGGGGCGCGTGAGCAGTGAGCCGGAAGCAAACGGTATCTGGGTCGTCCCACGCGGCAGCCCCTGACCACAAGTGGCCATGGAGCACTGGAAACGTGGCCACAGTGACTACGGAACTGAAACTCCAGTTTTCATTTTAGTTCGTTTTTTTAGAATTTAATTTTAATTCATTTCCATTTAAAATTGAATTTAAATTTTAAACCTGATACTTGATTTACTTATTGGAAGACTTTTTAGAACGTTTACAACAACACAGGTACTTCGCCGTGGTAAATTGTATGAACTATAAACACTGATCAAGTATTTCAGTTGAAAATGTAGAGTTCAAACTGAGACATACTTTAAGTGTAAAATACACGCCGGATTTTGAAGAATTAGTATAAAAAAAAGAATGTGATAACTATTACCAATTTTTATATTGGTTACACGTAGAAATAAAAATGTGTCAGGCATCTCGAATTCAATAAAATATATCAAATTAATTCCACTTGTTTCTTTCTACTTTTGAAAATGTAGCTGCTAGAAAATTTTAAATTACCTATGTGACTTGCGTTATATTTTAGCTGGACAGAGCTGAAAATCTGGAATGCTGGCCTAAATTTAGCAGGAGAATATGCATTATCCATTATGTGGCTCTGATGTGAGTAGCCTGGGACGTCATCCTTGCTCCCTAAGACTGAGTAGGGCCTCTCTGTGTGCTTCCAGAGTACCCCATATGCATCTCAACATTGAAAAAAAAAAAAAAGCGCTATGACTCTAAGACTTTATAAGTGTATTTTATTCAAGACACGCAGTCTGTGTGTGAGTTGGGGTTCTGCTTCTAGGCTCTGGTGCCCCGCACCACCACCCTGAGCTGTCAGCAGGCCCCGTGCCCAGAGTGTCCTAAATCCAGCCAGGCGTGAAAAGCCTCTACCTCTCCCGCCGCCCGGCACAGACAAGGCCAGGGCAGAGTCATCAGCCCGGGACTCTGCACGCTTCCAGTGGCCGGGTGCTGGCAGGGGGTGGGTCCCAGGGGAGCACAGCACGACACACGTCAGACCTGTCAGCTCTGATGCTGTAGAGGGACATACAGGCCAGTGAAATAGGACCCCAATTCCTGCCTTGTACTATCTGGGCTTGGGTCACCAGTGTGCAGGGCCCACTCAGGCTCCCAAGCCTGCCAGAAACTCCCTAGATCCTCATAGATTTGCCTGAGGGGAGAGGACCCTGAGAGATGAGGAGGCTGCACCCATGTCTTCCCCAGGCCCAGGGAGGAACCAGATCGACTTGCCTGTCTTGTTACATTTCTCTCTGTCCCTAGTTCTGGATCCTTTTCATGGGGCGGGTTTTCACACTGTCCTTGAAACCAACTTTGACCTGGTCTTCGTCATAGAGAGAGAACACAAAGGCCAAAATTCCAGACCAGGCAGTTTCTCGGGGCTGCAGTGTGAGACAGGAATTGCTGTGTGGCCTTGGGAGAGTCACTTTGCTTCTCTGTGCCTGTTTTCCCAAGTGGGAAGACAATCCTGGAAGCCCCTCGTCTGCCCCACACCTGAGGTGGAGCAGACCTCTATGGAGAGAAGAAACACTGGGGAGGAAGCCCTGCATGTGCAAGCACGTAGAGATAGGAGACCTGAGCCCGTGGCTGATGACCCGGTCCCAGAACCATTATGCGAAGGTAGCAGATACTCCGTGGAGAGATGGTTTTGCCAAGCAAGGTGTTACGTGAAAGCTACAAGCGACCAACTTCCCACTTCTCTTCAAAGACTCCTCTCTCCTTCTTTCTTTCTCTCTCTCTCTCCCACTCTCCCCACTTTGGGCACTTACCTGCTTCTCTGTACAGGAATAGACTCATCTTTTCATTTATTCAGTCAACAAACATCAATTTAATATTATTATGAAAATTGTCTGGTACAACGTCGAGAGCACGCTAGATTTTATAATTATTATAATCGTCATCTTCTTCTATGTCAGGTGCTGAGCACGCTCTGCCCCTGTAGACCAAGTGCTTCCCTGAGGGCTCTCACCTACTAAATATCCTCTCCCTGGACCTAACCATCCCAGGGATGATGAGGATGGTTCCTGCACAGCCTCACAGAGGGGCCCCTCCTGCCTCCTCTATCTTTGCAAAGATTCCCCCCATGCATGCCCCCTAACAGGATCGCTGTGGTCTCCAAACTTCTCTCCCTAGGAGTGGGACCCTTTCTTTAAACAGACGGCCTAATGTGTAAGCCAGCTCCTGGTGAGGGGGTGGGGTTCTGGAATCCTCCTACTCAACACCCACCCCCATCCCACTCTGTAGCAGCTTCTTAGATACTGCCGTAGAACCCTGGGACTCCCCAGAACACAGATCGAAAGTTACTGGGGTGAGGAAAGCCTGGGAGTCAGAAAGATAGAGCTGCATAGAACAGGCCATTGTCATGCTGTGCAACTTCAGGCAAATTACTACCCTCTCTGAGCTTCCGGCCCATTTTGGTCCAGTAAGGAGGTTGGGATGGGTGAGTCAGAAGAGATGGCCACGATCCTACAATGGGGTGAAGAGAGAGAGTTAGCATGAGTAGGGGTGAGACAGCCGCCCCTCCCTTCCAGAAACAGGTGACCAGGGAGCAGCCACATCTCTTCCCCATCGGGAGTGAGTCTTCCTCTGGAGTGAGTCACTGCACACCAGGAAGGCTTTGAGGTCCTGCTTAGACACTAACTGCCCCAAAATATGTCTCCTCTAGTCTTTCACAATGTCTAAAATTCCACCATTAGCACCGCATCCCTTTGGATCCCCGGTACTTTATGTTCCACTCAGATCTCAGGAAAATACAAAAGGCTATATATAAGAAACCGAAATAGCTCATCAGATAAGACCTTGGTGAACATAAGCTGGCAGAGATGGGCTTGGTTTGGCAGTCAAGGGGGTCAGCCCAAGAACCAAAGCCCAACTTCGCCAACTTCATCATGACCATCGGGCAGACCAGCTTGGCCTTCTGCCCTACTTCGAGACCCACGCGGTGCAGCCAAGCTTGCCCTGCAAACTCACCTCCCACCGCAGCCCTGTTCCTGTCTCTCTGCCCAGCCACCACGCTGTGCTGATGGAACCGTAGTTCTAGCACCGAGTGCTGGCCGGGTGCCATCCTCTGTGCCGGGGATTGGGCCGTGAGAGGACAGCCGGCCTCCTGAACTCAGACACACGGTAAACAAGTAAGCAAATAAACAAGGCTGCTGCAGATTGGGCAAGTGGTATGACCAGGTTTATGCTTTCAAGAGTCACTGGTCGCTGGATGGACAAGGGATTTGTAGGGGGACAAGAGTAGAGCCATTTGTTCAGGAAGCTGGAAAAAGGGGCTGACAGCTGCCTAGTCGGATCCCCATTTCACAACGGGGGAGACTGGGACCCAGAGAAGGAAGTGGCAGCAGGCTGGTGTAATGAAAACAGTCTGGGCCGATTTGCCTCATCTGAAACCCCAGCCTGAATATTATTCCCCGGGTGGCCTCATTGAAGTTCTCTAGCCTCCCCGAGCGTCACCTCCCACATCTGCTAGGGGGGCTCCCACTCCCCGCTTTGGGGGCCGTGAGCATGAATGAGACGACGCGTGCGGAGAGCCCAGAGCATAGTAGGTGCTCAGTAAACGGGGCTGTTAGCATTGCCATCAGCATCAGGGTGACCCACCCAAGGTCACACAGGGAGTGAGCAGACAAGCCAGAACTGGACTCCTGACCTCCCAGTGCCCTGTCCACCCCGGCGAGATCCAGCCAGCTCTCAGTGGAGTTTCCAGGGCAGATGACGGAAGGTGGAAAAAATTAATAGGACGTTATGCAATTGACTAACATCAAGATAAGCGATTTTTTAGAAGTGGGGTGGGGAGGAAAGTGCCTCAGAGGACACGCTCTCTTCACGAGCTACTGCTCTCTGTCTCCCAGTGTTTTTCCCTGAGGTAAGCTCAGTGAGAAATACAGTAAATTACTGTTCAATAGGGAAAGACCATCCCAGCCGGGGGGGAGCCCTCCTCCCTGAGCACAACCACCAGGAAGGGAGCTCACCTGTCCAGCCAGAATGCCTGAAGTCAGCAGGAGAGTCCAGCCAGACCCGCAGGCCTGCAGGGACAGCCTCAGGGAGGACAGAGGTCCAGTGGAGGGGCTAGCTTGCCTCACTGGCACCTGCCTGGGGCCGTGTAGAGAGGAAGGTGTTGAGTGAGTGTGGGGCCTGACTCCTGACACTCCCGTCATGAGCCTGCTGTCTTTAGCCGGTGACCCAACTGCTGTGAGCCTCAGGGTCTCCATCCATAACCACCGGGCCGGTAGCACCCTTCGGTTGATGCAAGGAGGCTGCAGGATCCCATGGGACCATGTATTGAGGTGCCCAGGAGCCCAGGAGGGACTCAAGGCTTGCTTGCCTCCCTGTGGAGGGCCCCCCTTTGGAGAGTGAGGGGAGATGTGGTTCCTGGAAGGTGAGAACAGGATGGGACTGGGGAGTGGGAGACGAAGGAGCAGGATGGGGGTAACTGGTAACTGCTTCTCTGGGTGGGCCAGTGGGGTGGGGGGCAGCTGCCGAGCCCCTACTAGAAGGGACCTGGAGGGAAGAAGCTCAGCTATTGAGGGAGCACAGAGAGGGGAGTAAGGGACGTGTGGTTGGTGGTATGTTCGAGTTCATAAGTAACACTTTCTCAAGGTGCTTGGATTAGCTTCCAGGGGCAGCCACAACAAAGTGCCCCAGACTGGGGAGCTTAAAACGACACTTATTGTCCCACAGTTCTGGAAGCCAGAAGTCTGAGATCAAGGTGTGGGCAGGGCGGTGGTCCCTCGGACACTGGGTAGAAACCCTCGTGGGTTCTGCATTGCTTCTGGGGGCGGCCAGCAGTCCTCGGACCTTCCTGGCTTGTGGCTGGGTCCCCTGATCCCCCGTCTTCACAGGGCGTGCTCACAACATCTGCCCCGTGTGCATCTGTGTCCGGAGAATTCCTCCTTCCTGTAAGGACATCGGTCATGCTGCGTTAGGGCCCACCCAAATGACCTCATCTTAAATTGGTCACACCTGCAAAGACCCTATTTCCAAATAAGGTCACACTCTGAGTTAATGGCAGTTAGGACTTCAGCATACCTTTTTGTGAGGCTAGGAGGACACAATGCAACCCATAACTGTACTCTCAGACACACTGATCTAAAATATTTTATTTATTTATTTATTTATTTTTAAAGATTTTATTTATTTATTTGAGAGAGAGATAATGAGAGACAGCACGAGAGGGAAGAGGGTCAGAGGGAGAAGCAGACCCCCTGCTGAGCAGGGAGCCCGATGCGGGACTCGATCCCGGGACTCCAGGATCATGATCTGAGCCAAAGGCGGTCGCTTAACCAACTGAGCCACCCAGGCGCCCTAAAATATTTATTTATCTGACAGAGAGAGACACAGCGAGAGCAGGAACACAAGCAGGGGGAGTGGGAGAGGGAGAAGCAGGCTTCCGGCAGAGGAAGGAGCCCGATGCGGGGCTCGATCCCAGGACCCTGGGACCATGACCTGAGCTGAAGGCAAATGCTTAACGACTGAGCCACCCAGGTGCCCCTCAGACATACTGATCTATAAGCTTGGGGAGAAGGGCCAATTGTCCATATCAAGCAATATTCTTTGCGTGACAGCTTGGACGAGGGGTAGGTAGCTATTACGGGGGGGGGGACTGAAGGCCCTGCAAGGCCTCCTTTGTTGTTGCCCCTACTAAGGGACGGGACTAAGGCAGTCCCTCCAGGAGAGACGGGGACTCTGACCTCGGAGGCCTAGAATAATTAAGACTGAAAAGAGTTACTGTGTGTCAGGCCCCTACTCGTCATATCACAAAGTTCATCTCATTTCCTTCTCAAAATGACCCCACAAGGCAGGCATTGTGCCCACTCCCCGAATAGGGAATGGAGGGTGAGACAGGCTAGGGGTCGTGATCAAAGTCACACAAGTGTTTGTGATGATGAGCACCAGGGGATGTATGCAAGTGTTGAATCACTATATTGTACACCTGAAACTAATGTAACACTGTATGTTGACTCTACTGGAATTAAAATTAAATTAAATTAAATTTTTTAAAAATCAGCCCAAGTGTCAAGGAGAGGAGCTCGGCTCCCAGCCCAAGCAGCCTGGTGCCACATCTACGGGTTTCACCCCTGAGCCCACCGCCTTCCCACAGGAGGAGCCCACTGGGCGGTCCCTATTCCAGGCCTTCGGTGTCAAGGCCTTGCCAGAACCACATCCAAAGGTGAACCAAAGACCATCTGAAAGGGCAGCCAAACCCTCTCCCTGCTCAATAGCAAGATCCAACAGCTGCTCATCGCACTTGAGGTTGGGGAGAGCTCTAATCGTAGGTGAACTCAATCTAATGACCGCTAAAGCCCAGCACCCATCAATTCAACCTGAGAAGAGTATGGTCCTCACCCCAAGACAGAGGAAAGTGTTGACCCGCTCTATGAAAGATACAAGCAAACAGAGTAAAATTATATTTCAGTCCTCACATTTTTTCTAGGTAGTATTCATAAAAAATAAAAGTACTTTATACCTATGAGGAAGTAGGAAATCTGCAGCACTGTGCTGGGACCAGCTGTGCTCCCGAGAGCCAGTTAGCACATCTTTTCATAACTCTGCTCAGATTTCGTTACTATGTAATGCTGATAACTTGAACTCAGCAGTGGGGGGAGTATTTACACAACCGACGTTGGCAAACACTGCCAATCAGGGCTGCTGGGACTGTTTGTTCTTCTTTTTCTTCTCCCTCTAAGAGCTGGCTTTGGGCTATTATAAATTATATGTTTTAAAGTTTTGACTTACAATTGTTCATTGCCAGTATATAGAAATACAATTGATTTCTAAATATATTGATCTTATATCTGGCAACCTTGCTAAATTTACTTCTTACTTCTTGTAGCTTTTTTTTTTTTTTTTTTTTTTTTGAGAGAGAGAGGTGGGTAGGGGAGCAGCAGAGGGAGAAGGAGAGAGAGAATGTTAAGCAGGCTCCACGCCCAGTGCAGAGGCTGGCACGGGGCTCAGTCTCACAACCCGAGATCACGACCTGAGCCGAAATCAAGTCAGATGCTTAACCAACTGAGCCACCCAGGTGCCCCCATTCTTGTAGCTTTTTTATAGATTCCATCAGATTTTTGCAGAGACCATCATGTTGCTTACAAATAAAGACAATTGTATTTACTTCTTACCAATTTGCTTGCCTTTTATTTCTTTTCCTTGCCTAATTGTACTGGCTAGAACCTATATAATTTTTCAGCTTTATTGAGATCTAATTGACATACAAAATTGTGAAAGTTTAAGGTGTACAACCTGTTGATTTGATATACCCTTTATTGCAAAATGATTACCACCTTCATCATGTCATATAATTAACGTTTCTTTTTTTATGGTGAGAACATTTAAGACCTTCTCTCTTAACAACTTTCAAGTATATAATATAGTACTATTAGCTATAATCACAGTGGTGTACATTAGATCTCCAGAACTTATTCATCTTATAACTGGAAGTTTGTACCCTTTGACCACCATTTCCCTGTCCACTCCCTCCGCAACCCCCACCCCCCGCACCGCAGCCCCTGGCAACCACCATTCTACTCTCAGTTTCTATGCATTTGGCTTTTTTAGATTCTCCATGTAAGTGAGATCATGCATTATTTGTCTTTCTCCGTCTGACTTATTTCACTTAGCATAACGGACTTAAGATTCATCTGTGTTGTTGCAAATAGCAGGATGTCTTTTTTTCTTAGCCAGTGCATATATCATATATATATAAGGTATATATATATCTCAAAGTGTATATATATTTCAATTATATAAATGTATGTCTCTCTCAAATCTCAAGAGTAAGAAAACAAATAGCCAATTGAAAGAGGAACAAAAGACTTAAACAGATATTTCATCATACCTAGTAGAATGGCTACAATTAAAAACAATGACCATAGGGGCGCCTGGGTGGCTCAGTTGGTTAAGCGACTGCCTTTGGCTCAGGTCATGATCCTGGAGTCCCGGGATCGAGTCCCGCATCGGGCTCCCTGGTCAGCAGGGAGTCTGCTTCTCCCTCTGACCCTCCTCCCTCTCATGCTCTCTGTCTGTCATTCTCTCTCTCTCAAATAAATAAATAAAATCTTTAAAAAAAAAAAAAACAATGACCATAACAAACATTGGCAAGAATGTGGAAAAACTGGAAATTTCATGCTCTACTGGTGGGAATGGAAAATGGTACAACTACTTTGGAAAACAGTTTATCAGTATCTTTAAATATACACCTAATGTTTAATCAGATATTCCATCCCTATATATTTACCCAAGAGAAATGAAAGCACATATCCATACAAAGACTCGCACACAGGGGCGCCTGGCTGGCTCAGTCAGTACAGCATGCAACTCTTGATCTTGGGGTCATGATTTTGAGACCTACATTGGGTATAGAGATAACTTAAAAAAAAAAAAAAAAAGACTTGCATACAAATTCTCGTGGTAGGTTTTTTTATAATAACTAGAAACAACCCACACATCTGGCAATAGGTGATTAAATAAACAAATTATGGTATATCCATATAATATGTTATTACTCAGTAACAAAAAGGAACAGACCACTGTTACACTTAACAACATGGATGAATCTCAAAATTAGTATATGAGAGAAAGAAACCAAAAAAAGAAGAGTACATTTTGTGTGACTCCATGTTTAGAAAATGCAGACTAACAGACAGTAAAAGGAAGCAGGTCAGTGTTTGCTTGGGAGGCTGGGGAAGACCGGGAGGCAGGAGGGAGGGATTACAACGGAGCAGAAGGAAACTTGCAGGAGTGATAGATACAGTCACAGTTTTGATGAGATCATGATTCCATGGGTGTATAAGGGTCTAAATTTATAAGATATACATATCAAATATGTGCAGTTTATTATACATTGACATATATTTAGATTTCAATAAAACTGTTCAAATTGTTTAGAGTATATGCTATGGTCCATAGGTACAACAAATATGTAGAATTTATATTGATTAATTTGATAGATTTGTTTGCTTTTTCTCTTATTGCTCAAGGCAACTATATTTTCTATTTTCAATATTGTGCTGTAACATATAAAACAAGTTTTTCTTATCATGTAAGAAAAAGTTGTTGCTATGGTAATACCAGACAAAGCAGTCTTCATAACAAAATGTTACCAGCAATAAAGAGACCTAACGCCATGATAAATGGTCAATTTATCAGGAAGACTTGACCTTCCTAAATGTCTATGTTCTCAATAATGGAGCTTCAAAGTACATGAAGTGACTACTCAGAAAATTAAAGGAAGAAGTAGAGAAATTATATTTGAATGTTTTAACATTATTCTTTCAACATGTGAATAAGTAGATTAAAAAGGATGTGAACAGGGCGCCTGGGTGGCTCAGTTGGTTGGGTGACTGCCTTCGGCTCAGGTCATGATCCTGGAGTCCCGGGAAAGAGTCCCGCATCGGGCTCCCTGCTCGGCAGGGAGTCTGCTTCTCCCTCTGACCCTCCTCCCTCTCATGCTCTCTGTCTCTCTCTCTCTCTCTCTCAAATAAATAAATAAATAAATAAATAAATAAATAAATAAAAGGATTTGAACAAAGGAAATAGATTTAAGCACAACTGTCAATTTGTTAGTTGCTTTCAATAAACTACCTGACATTTACAGAATACTCATAGAATATTACATTTAACAATTACAGAATATACATTATTTATATATGTACACAGAATATTCATCAAGATATTATATATGATATATTATTATTATAGATATATTCATGAAGAAAAATTATAATAAATTTTAAAGGACTGAAGTCATGAAAAGTTTGTTCTGTGACCATGTATGGATGAACTAAATATCAGTAACAAAAAGGTATCTGGAAAATACCACATACTTGGAAATTATACAGCACACTCCTAAATAATTCACTGGTCAAAGAATAATGCCCCGGGAAATTAGATAATATTTTGAACTAAGTGAAATTGATTTGAGATCTTTTTCTCTTTCCCAACATAAGTATTTAGTGTTATAAATTTCCCTCCCAGAACTGCTTTAGCTGCATCTCACAATTATGTTGTACTTTCATTACAGTTCGGTCCTAAGTATTTTTTTTAAGTGTTAGGAGATTTTTCTGTTATCTTTCTGTTATTGATTGCCAGTTTGATTCCCCTTGTGGTCAGACTACATGGTTTCAATTCTTTTAATTTGTTGGGATTTGTTTTAAAGACTAGGATAAAGGAATACTTTTGCGAAGTTTCCATGAGCACCTGAAAAGAACGTAATATTCTACTATTTGGGTAGAGTGTTTTATAAATACCTATTAGATCTGTTGGCTGATCCTATTGCTCATTTTTTCTATATCCCAATTGATTTTCTGTCTGGTAGAGAAAAAGGGATGTTAAAGTCTCCAACTGTAACTGCAGGTAGGTCTATTTCCATTTCTCCTTCCAGTTTTGTCAGTTTGTACTTCATATATTTTGCAGCTCTGTTGTCTGGTGCATACACATTAAGGATTTCTATATATTCTTGGTGTGTTTTCCCTTTTATCAATATTTAATGTCCTTCTTTGTCCCTGGTATTTCCTTTGCTCAAAAGTCCACTTGATATTATTAATATATTCACTTTGCCTTTTTAAAAATATTTTATTTATTTACTGAGAGAGAGAGAGAGAGCACAAGTGGAGTGGAGGGGAGAGGCAGAGGGAGAGAGAATCTCAAGCAGACTCCACACTGAGCACAGAGCCCAATGCAGGGCTCAATCCCAAGACCCTGAGATCACAACCTGAGCCAAAATCAAGAGTTGGACACTTAACCGACTAAGCCAACCGACTAAGCCACCCAGGTGCCGTTCCACCCTGCTTTTTTAAAATTAGTGTTTGCACAGTACATTTTCCCCTTTTTACTTTCAACCTACCTATATAGCTACATGTCAAGTGGGTTTTTTGCAGACGCCATATAATTAGGTAATTTTTTTTTATCCACTGTGCAAATCTCTTTTAATTGATGTATTTAGATGACTTACATTTAACGTAATTATTGATATGTTATGGCTTACATCTACCACTTTATTATTCGTTTTATTTGTTCACTCTGTTTCTTATTCCTTTGTCCCCTCCCCCTTTTTTCCTCCTTATAAGTTATTTGAATAAACTGAATGAAATTGAAAAGAAAACATATCCAAATTAATGGAATGCAAATAAAGTGCTGCTAAATAGAAAGTATAGCTTTAACTGCTTATGTTAGATAGGAATAAAACTAAATATCAATGATCCAAGCAGCCACGTTAAAAAGAAAAGAAGAGCAAGCAAGCTCCATACTAAGTAGAAGAAAAGAATTAATAGAGTGAAAAGCAATCATATAAAAAATAGATAAAAGAAAAATTCATCACAGACAAATATGACCATTTGAAAGATTTAAAAAGGTCTTATCAAAAGATTGACAACCCCTTAGCTAGGCTGAACAAGAAAAGAAAGAGAGAGTCAAGGACACTCAAATTACCAATACCAAAAACCAAAGAGGGCATATCATTATAGGTTCCGTCCTAAAACCCTACACAAATAAATATGAAAATTTAGATGAAATGAAAAAATTCCATCAAAGTACAGCTTATCAGAAGTTGCCCAAGAAGAAGTAGCAAATATTAATGGGCCCAAGTCTGTTAAAGAATTGGATTAACAATCAAAACCTCCAACAAAGAAAACAGTTCTCTCAAGTGGCTTCCCTGGTGAAGTCTTTCAACTATGTAAGGAAGAAATGATACTAATCTCACACAAACTTTTTCCAAAACTAGAAAAGAAATGCTTCCTACTCATTTCACAATACCAGCATGACCTTCCACTGAAACCTCACAAAAATATCACAAAAAATAAAAGTACAGATCAACATTTCCTCATGAACATCAGTGTAAAGATTCCTTAACAAAATATTGGCAAGTTGAATTCAGAATGTGGCTTATCCCAGGAATGAGAGGCTAGTTTCTCACTTGAAAATAAATCACTCGGGGCACCTGGGTGGCTCAGATGGTTGGGCTTCTACCTTTGGCTCAGGTCGTGATCCCAGGGTCCTGGGATAGAGCCCCGCATTGGGCTCCTGGCTCAGCGGGGAGTCTGCATTTCCCTCTCCCCCTGCTCATGCTCTCTCTCTCTGTATCTCTCTGTCTCAAATGAATAAATAAAATCTTAAAAAAAAAAGAGAGAGAAGAAATCACTGTAATTCACCACATTAACAGAAGAAAGAGGAAAAAATTATGATCATCTCAATTGATGCAGAAAAAGTATTTGACAAAATCCAATACCCATTCATGATACTTAAAAATCTTAGCAAAGCAGGAATAAAATAGAAGGGCATTTCCTCAATATGGTAACAGATAGCTATGGAAAGCTGACAGTTAACATCCTACTTAATGATGAAATATGAATGCTTTCCCCCCACGATCCAGAACATGTGAAGAATGTCTGTTCTCATCACTTCTGTTTAACATTGTACTGAAGGTTTTAGCCAGTACAATAAGGTATGAGAAATAAACACAATTCATAACGATTGGAATGGAATGAGTAAAGTGCTTTTTATTCACAGATGATATGTTTGTGTATGAACAGAATCCAGAAGAACTGAGAATAAAACAACTAGTATTGATTGAGACTAAAACCATTTTAATAGCATAAAAACCCATAATATTTATAGGGATAAATTTAATAAAAATGTACAAAGTCTTTACATTGAAAATGACAGGTTAATACTCAGAGAAATTAAGAAAATGAAGAGATACGCCTGATTACAGATTGAAAACTCCGTGTTAAGATGTCAGTTCTCCCCAAATTGGCCTATACATTTGATGACATCTTATCAAAATCCTAACCTTTTTAATGGAAATTAACTAATTGATTCTAAAGGTAATGGAAATGGTAATGATCTACAAGATCCAAAATAATATTGAAAAAAAAAAAAAAAGAAGAGGGTTAGAGAGCTCACAGATTAACTGTAAACCCCTGGTGGTAAAGATGGTGTGGTATTGGGGTAAGGATAGGCAAATGGATTAATGAAACAGAACAGAGGATCCAGAAATAGATTCACACTTACACAGTTCAATGATTTTTGATAAAGGGGACCAAAGCAATTCAACGGGGAGAGGAAAGTCTTTTCAAAAACATGGTGCTGAAACAAATGGATAATGAGATGGGGGAGAAAATGACCCTTGACCTCCACCCCACACTATACATTAAAAATAATTAGAGACAGATAATAGACTTAAACATAAATGCTAATTACTATAAACCTTCGGGAAGGAAACAGGAGAATATCTCTATGACACAAAACGCAATAATCATAAAAGAAGAAATGTAAAGCACGGATCTTTATCAAAATTGAAAATGTTGGTTCTTTAAAACACACTGTTAACAAAATGAAAAACCAAACAACAGACCACTGGGAGGAAATATTCACAACACATCTAGCTGACAAAGGATGTGCATTCAGAATGTTCAAGGAAGTCCTATAAATCAACATTAAAACATGAGAAACATCCCAATAAAGATTGGGCAATAGGTTTGAACAGATCCTTCATAAAAGAAGACATACAAGTGGCTAATAAGCACATGAAAGGTGACCAGCATCACTAGTCATCAGAGAAGCGCCAATTAAAACTAAATTGAGATACCACTTCACACCCACTGGCTTCATTAAAAACACTGACAATATCAAATGCTGGCGAGAATTGTGAAACTGGAGCTTTCATACACGGAAGGTGGGAGTACAAAGTGAAATAATCACTTGGGAAAAATAGTTTTGGCAGTTTTCTATAAAATTAAATACATACTTACCTGAGGACCCAGCAATTTCACTCCTATTTACTGCAGGAAAATGGTAACAGGTTTCCAAAAAGAAAAAAATTTGTTCAAGAATATTCACAGAAGCCTTATTCATACTAGACTAAAATGGGAAGCAATCCAAATGTCCATTACAAGAGAATGAATAAACAAATTATGGTGTGTTCAAATAATTAATACTATTTAATAATAACAAGGAACAAACTTCTGTTACCACAACAACCTGGAATGGATCTCAGTCATTATGGTGAGCAAAACGAGTCAGTCGCAGAAGGCTACATATTATCTGATTCCATGCATGTGCATTCAGGAATAAGCAAAGTTCATCTACGCGGTTAGAAATCAGGGTGAGGATTGACTGGGAAGGAGGCAAGGGAATTTTGAGATGATGGAGATGTTCCTATCTTGATTGGGATTGTGGTTACTCAGTGTGTTCACTTGTCAAATGTCATAGAACTCTACACTCCAGATCTGTGCATTTCATTGTATGTAAATTACATCTCAACCAAATTCTTTAAAAGACAGAAGAGGAAGTAGTGAGCAGGAAAGTGGGTATACTGCTAGTTCTTGAACCTCCGTTTCCTTGTACTTGAACTTCTCCACCATTTGGGATCTCCTGGTTCCAATGGGTCACCCCAACCAGGCAACACTGGTCTATTTCCAGACTTCTGCACAGATCCTTGAGTGATGGTATCTGGACAGCAATCACTGGAATGTTTTACAGCTCTCTTAACTGGGAGCAGAAGTTTTGACCTGTTTAAAAAATCTCTCACCCTACAACTTGCCTAACTACTTAAAAAGCTTAGCCATTTTAAGAAAGAATGTGTATACACACATGCACACTGACAGAGTCTGCTTAAAAGTTGCCGACGGTAATAAAGAGTCATCAGGAACAGCAGACCTAGAAGCAACCAATGAAAAGCTAAATAGGTCCAAATTCATAGTTCATGGTGGAATAGATTTTATGGCAAAAGAGTGGAACAAAAAGAAATCTAAATATCCAGAACCAGGTGAGCTGACTGCTGATATTGCAAAAAAGATAGAGCAGAGGATGTGACAAGGAGTGCTCACCATATGGCCTTTCACTGTAGCATCAGCATTCAACAGAAAGGAAAGATCTACACTATCCCTCTCCCCAAACACACAACACACACACACACACACACACACACACTCAGTCTACTCTACTCCGCTCCCATATTCTTTCCTTTCCTTCTTCCTCTAATTAAGATCTTTGTGGCCCGTGCATCCAGTTCACGGGAGGACCACCTCAAGAATACTTTCCACTGAAGAATTTCTTTGGCATTTATCCTGAAAATCATAGTGAGTTACCTTCAAAAGAACCAGCTACTGAAAATCCATAAGCACAGAATCCCAGAAACATGGGAATGTTGTCTCTCTTACAAATTAATTTTGAATTCTCTCTCATTTTTGGTTTAAAGAACTGCTAGAACTTAAGCAGTTCTACTTTTGCCCCAATGAAACTTTACAGAGTTATAATTATCAAGATAGTGATTTGTAAATAAAGTTGATTTAAATATTAATCTCAGCGAGTGAATTATCTTGTGCTCTCTGGATAGGATAAATATAGCATTCAATTCGATTAGCAGCCCATTATTACATGAACAATACTGGAAGCATCACATGAGCAGTTCTGAAATTGGACATATTTGAAATGGCAAGAGGCATTTCTATATGCTAAGCGCTGTATTGTTATAGTTTTAAGACAAACGTGGAGTGCCTTGATGTTTTCATTAGACAAAGTAACCTGGTGTTACCTGGATACATTTAAACTGGAATGTTTAAAACAGAGTACAAGGAAGTTTAAAAGGTCTATCTTGCTATTTTAATCATCGCCTTAGACGGTACCTTCTCTTCTTCCTCCTCCCTCTACAGAGATTATTCACCACTCATAACTCCAGACAGGATCAGAAGAGGCTGGTAGTGTGGACCAGTCATAGAATGTGGGTGTAACGCTCAAGGTCAGTCCTGACCAGCTGTCCCTGGCTCTCCCCCCAGCCTCAGTTTCCATTTCAATAAGTCCAGGATCAACAATGACCTCCAAGAATAATGGAGAGGAACAACAGGAAATCACGTTGTTGAAAGAACTACCCAGGGGAACTGAGGTGGTCCCTGTGTTTTTCAGCCCTGCAGGCTCTGAAACCAGACTGCCCGGGGTTTCAGTCTGGCCTCTGTCTCCCGCTAAGCAGGGAAATCTGAGTCACGGTTTTCTCATTTTTAAAATGGAGATAAGCAGAGCATCCACTTCACGGGTTATCATGGAGATTGAAGGAACTGATTCGAGTAGAGCTCTCGCATGGCGTCTGGCTCCCTGTAATTGCTTAGTGTTCGTTAGGTGGCTTTGTTCATTTTTAAGACAGTAGCCACTCCCGTAAGCACTGGTCAGTCCTGCATTCACACAGGTATGTTGGGAAGTCCACAGGCACCCCTAACTCACCACATCCAGATTCTCCACCTTCTCCCCAACCCACCCCTCCTCCTCTTTTCTCTATTGCTCTCATTGCAACCCTGCCTTCCCCTGTTAGGCTCCCCCAGCCCCCATTCTCTCCCCTACCCCCAAGTTCCCATACCCAAAGAGGCCCAGAGTCCAGAGTCTTCTTTCTCCCTCTGAGTCCTTACCCCCTGCAGCCCCAGGCCGGGTCTCCTTGCCCCAGGCACAAACCCCACTGGCTTCCCTGCCCTGGGCTGTCCCCCTTAGTCTGCCCCTACAACACCCCAGCCTGAAATATGCTCCCACAGCTGGGCTCCCATCAGGCTCTCTCCAGCTCAGTCAGCACCCATGACTCCCCATGTCCTACAGAATCAATCTCTAGCATAGCAGGCCCTGCCTTTGCTGGGAGATTTCCCCTCCTGCTTTCTCTGCTCTTTTGTCCCCTGGTGGAAGGACAAGGGCCTGGCCACGCCCTGACCACACCATCCACATTCCTGACCCTACATCTTTCTCACACATTCCCTGGAATGCGAGCCTCTTCCAGGTTTATGGTTTCCTTCCCACCCTGGGTCTGGAGTCTAGCACTCTCTCTTCAGAGCTGATAAATCCCCTCTGGGCAGTATTGAGATTTGCCAGCCAGACTGGGGCATATCCCAGGCCCGCTCCACATCCTTTTCCTTCTCCTGTAAGCAGGACAGGTTACCTAATTTGTAGGACCCAGTGCAAAATTATTTTTAACAGGGCTCCTTGTTCAAAAATTAAGAATTTTGGGGCAGTTGGGTGGCTCAGTGGGTTAAGCCCCTCTGCCCCTCCTCCTGCTCATGCTCTCTCGTGCTCTCTCTCAAAAAAATAAAGTCTTTTAAAAAATTATTAAGAATTTTAAGATGGACAAACCCCAACTGAGTGACATTCCACAAAATACCTGATCAATAAATCTCAAAACCATCAAGATCACAAAAACAAAGTCTGAGAAACTATCACAGCCAAAAGAAGCCTTTGAGGTCATGATCACTGTGTGTAATGTGGCATGCTGGATAGGATCCTGGAACAGAAAAAGGATATTAGGTAAAAACTAAGAAAATATGAATGTTTAGTTCACAATTATATATCCGTATAGGTTCATTAATTGTAGCAAATATACTACATACGGATATAAGATACTAATAGTAGAGGAAATAAGGTGAAGGCTATATAGGAACTTTCTATATTACATCTGCAATTTTTCTGTATATCTAAAACTGTTTTAAGATTCAAAGTTTTCTTTTTTTTAATTAACAGCAACAACAAAGAATTTTGAGAAGGCAACAGCAGAGAAAATGAGTAAATTGTCTAAGACAGAGCCAGGATTTAAACCCGGATCTGCCTGACCCCAAGGCTTTTGTGACTAACTGCTTCTGTTGCCCTAACCCCAGGGAGAAGGCCCTCCCCTGGGGACAAGAGAAAAGATGTGTGTGGGGTGGGGAGTGGGAGGAGGGCTGTCACAGTATTTAGCTGAGGTTAAGAGCCCAAGCTTGACGGTCACGTAGTGTTATGATTCCATTTATATGAAATTCCCAGAATAGGCAAATGCACAGAAACAGGAAAGTAGACTCATGGTTGCCAGGGGCTGGGAGAGGAAAGAAAGAATGCACAGGGGAAGCAGGAGAGGGAACTGTTTCATGGTGTGGGACTTCTTTCTGGGGTGATGGAGATGCTATTGAATTAGATAGTTGTGATGACCCTACAACATCATCAATACGCTAGAAAACACCAAATCGTACACTTTTATTTACTTATTTATTTTTTAGTAAGCTCGACGCCCAACATGGGGCTTGAACTCATGACCCCAAGATCGAGAGTTACACGCTCCACTGGCTGAGCCAGCCAGGCGCCCTGAATCGTGTACTCTTAAATGGTAAGTTTTATGTCACATGGATTTTTTCTCAACTGAAAAAGAAGAGTACAAACTTGAGAATCCATTCCATCTGGATTTGCGTCCCCACTGCACCACTAGCTGTATGTGACCCTGGCCAAGCAACCTCTCCGTGCCTCCGTTTCTTTATCTGGCAAATAGGGGTTGTAATAACAGTACCTATCTCAGAAGGTTGTTGTCAGCATATAAAGGACTTGGGACAGTACCTGGCACATAGAAAGCACTCCCCATTAGCTATAATAATAACATGGTAGAGCTTCAAGGGGCTTCAACCCTAGGCGCCTCCCTCCCCAGGGTCCAGGCGTTTGGACTGGATGGGTCAGGGGAGGGATTATGAACTCATTCTCAAACCTTCCCTCCCAAGATCCTCCAAACCGAGTCGTCTGAGAGCCCCCCTCCCCCAGACAAGCCGGGGGTCCAAGAACCACTCCTCGGGAGGCCCCCCAGGGTAGAAGCCAGGGGCGCTTCTCGCTTCCAGACCCACAGCCTGAGGACGGAGGTCGCCGCGGCCGCGGGGGAGGTGCGGAGCTGCAGCGCGCCGCCTAGTGGCCCCTGTGAGCACACGGGTCCCGGCCGCAGAGGGAGGTGCCAACCCAGAGCGGCCAGCGCCGCCGCCGGCAGGGAGCCCAGGGTATTGTTACTAAAGAAGTAGCCTGTATTCAACCAGATAAAGGGCTTTCTGTATATTCTTTTCAATTCTAGGAGGTAGTTGGTGTTTCCATTTTACAATTGAGGAAACCGATGCTAGGAAAGGCTCAGCAGCCATCCCACCTTCTCCCAGCCGGTTAAGAGCTGTCCCTGGTCCATCTCCGAATTCCAGAACTCTTTATCTCCCACGTGCTCTTCTGGTTTGGGAGAAATGAGGATAGCCCATGGAAGCATCTGCAGCCCCCACTAAGGGTTAGAACTGGCTCTGGGACTGTTTCAAAGCAGCTGTGTTTCAGGAAGGCAGCCCCACCTCCTTGCCCCAGACCCCAAGCCCCCAGGAAATGGAGGGGGAGGTGAGAGGCTCCTTCTAGGGCTGGTTGACAAGGCTAGGGGCCCTTTGCTCATTAACCCCTCTTTTTCCAGCCTCGTTGATGTTGCCGCTCAACCAATATTGATCGTAGGCCTACTGTGTGCAGGATGAGGTCTTCCAAACTGGATATATAATGATAATCCGGAAAGGAGGGGCCCTGACTCTAAGCAGCTCACCACCTCCCCCTCCTTCTTAACTCACAGCAGGACACCTTTGCTGTGAGTCTGATGGCACTGGGTTTGGGAACACCTTGGTAATTCTTAATCCAGTTACTCCAATGAGTCATCCCAGGGCCTGGGCCTTGCCTGCTCTTCACCCATCCTAGGAAAAGGTGGGGGCTCAGGGTATTATGACTCCCTCTGAAGTCCTTTCCCTGGCCCTGGCTGAGGACCAGCACTCACACTGTTACAGCATGGGAGAGGGGCAGGGGAAATTCGGAGGGATCCCCAGTGTACTAAGTTCCCCACCCTGATGTTGGAGTCCTGGAGGGAAAACAGGGCCCGGGACCCTCCCCCCAGTCTCCATAGGCATATTTTAAGAGTTGAAAGAGTTTTTAGGCTGGGGAGGAAAGTGGGGCAGACACCTGCAGGAGAGGGGGAAATAAATAACCACTCTTCTGTTGCTTGCCCTCCCATCCCCCCTTCCCTGCTGCCAGGAATTAAACAAAGTCATAAAACCTGACATTGGACTAGAAGGGCCTACCTGGTGCAACTACTGGCTGAACAGCAAGTCCAGAGGACTGTAGTTTTTGGAAAAATCTGCAATTCCCACTGGCCTCTGATGAAGAGAGAGAGAGAGAGAGAGAGAGGGAGGGCACCAGCACCAGCCCTGTGGTCCCCGCATGCATGCCATGTTTCTGCTGAGGTCCCTGCTGAGTTATTTAGCATAGTGTCCTTGACCATGTGTCTGAATCCAGGGGATGACAGTCAGCAGTGGGTCTTGGTACCTGTGTTCCTGTATGTGTTTCCTCCAGGAAGTTAGGTATCTTAAGTATCAATTTGTCTTTAGTGTCATCTTCTTGAGAGTATATTTGTGCTTTTGGAGGTGTATGTCTGTGTATGTGTTTGTGTCTGTGACACAGGGTACGTGTGTGCTTTTTGGGAGGGTCCCTTGTCTTAGGTATATGGTTTTCTGTGCAGTTGGATGCCTACCTGTAAGTGTTTCTAGGAGGGTCCTTTTGCACCTGTGGGTCTTTGCTGCACGTTTACCTATGCATACTTTTGTAGGTGTCTCTCGGCGAGGAGTGCTTGTAACGGTGTCCAGGGTTCTGTGTATGTATGTACGCTTGTAGTTGTGTGGATGCGTGCAGTTGGCTTGGTGTGATGAGCTATTGACTCTCATCCACCGCCCTTGCCGGCTGTCCTGGGCCAAGCCAAAAATAACCCAGCTACCTTTGCCCACAGGGACCTTTCTCAGTTGGCCAAAGTTCTTCCCAGGGAGTCCTGCTCCACCCAGATCCATCCTCCTGATCCTGAATACCCAGCCAGAGAGGGCAGGGGAGGGGGCTGACTACAAGCACCCTGCCCCAGATGCTCCAGACCCCAACCTGTGCCGGACCGTGTGGGGAGGAGGATATTGGGCAATACTTACTGCTTCTCTGCTCCTACCAGGTCCCCTTCCAGCCTGCAGGGTCGGTCCCCAAGTCCTTTCTCCTCCCATCTAGGAAGCATCCCTGGGGACACTTGGCCCTCTTCCAGCCCATCCCCTACTGGCTCCTGGGCCTGACTGGACCAACCTCTGAATTCTTTCACCCCTTCCTGAAGCAGCCCACTGCACTCGTATTTGAGGAGCGATTCTAGATCTCAGCTCCAGAAAAATCCCAAGTAGAGAACAGATCAGAGCTAAGGGGGAGAGGCATTCCCCCTGGCTGCCCAGTGCAGCCCCAGAGGAGGGGTAGGGTGGATGCTCCCCAGCTCAGAGAGTTTCTTTCCAATCCCATCTCCCCTGCCCCCTTCACAAAGCCGTGCGATCTTGAGCAAATGACTTTACATCTCTGTGCCTCCATTCTATCATCTATAAAATGGGGATACAATTGGTATAACTCAGAGTTGTTGTGAGGACTAACTCAGGTAACGCATACAAAGTGCTTAACCCCTTTCCTGGGGCACAGGTCTTTGCCAGTGTAGCTGGTTCACCCCTCCTGACATCTCTTTCAATCTCAAGACACTACCATCCCTCAAACTCCACCTAGTTCCATATGTCTTCTAGCCCACCCTTGGGTGGCCAGGACTTTCCCCCACAAATCAGACTGGCAGGGAGGCGAGATCTTGGAAAGAGAGATTACTGACGTTTATGCAGTTTCCATACATACTTTTTTCATTCAACTCTACACCCCCTTATGAGATAATTATAATTTTTCTCTATTTTAGATGATGATGAAGGGAGTGTCAGAATGGTTAAGTAACTTGCTCAAGGTCACACAGAAGGTGAGGAGCAGAGCCCAAAGGCTGTTCCTCTCCCCTCTGCCCCACTGTCCCTTGGAGGGCAGGTTTTTAACATTAGCACCTAAAGTGCTACAGGAGGTTTAGAGGGGTCTGGTAAACAGTTCTGCCTAAGGTTGCAGAGCCATCCAGGATGATCCACATCTGTACCCACCTTCACATAGCTGTAAGCCCCAGCCTAACCAGGACTTGAGTATTTGAGATTTTCCCATTTAGGGAGTCTTTTTTGGACACATCTCCACAGGCTGAAGGCATAGGGACGTAATACAGACCAAGGGAGCCAAAAGTGAGAGTCGTCAACTTAAGCAGATGATAAAGCCAACAGCGCCAAGCCAAAGGAGAGCTTAGATACATTTCCTTAGTTTTTGGAAAAGAAAATTGGGCAGACTCCGTTTCCAGATGCTTGCCAGTGGCCGGGTTTTCCAACTCGCCAGGCCCAGCATCTCGCGAGGACCCCCACCCCCGCCCCCCCCCGCCCCGCCCCGCCAAAGGCCCCCAGCTCAAGCAGCGGCGCCGCCCAGGTGGCCGTCGGTTTCCCCCCTCCGGGGGCCCCCTGCCGACCCCGCCCTCGCCCGCCCAGGCCCCGCCCCGGCCGCGCGCCGTCCCCCTTTGCTCGCGGACTGACTAGGGCGAGCGAGCGGCTGCGCTCGGCATTGTGGCAGGCGGCGGGGGCCGACGAGGGCGCCGGGGCCGCGGGCAGCGGCGGGGCGCAGAGAGGCGCGCGCGGGGGTTCTGACGGCGCGGGGCCAGCTGCTGCGAGGGCCGCTGAGTGCACTCACCTTCCGTCGCGTAACTTCGAAGCCAGGGCGCGGGAGCCCGGGGAGCGCTCGGAGCCCCAGAGCCTGAGGAGCGCGAGAGGGGCGCGCCGGAGCCTGGTTGGAGAGCGGGCTCTGGGCACCCACTGCGCTCCGAGCGCCGGGCAGCCCTCTGCGCAGCGTGGCTGCCGCTGCCCCCACGGAGGGCACGGGCTGGCGCGGCCGGGCGCCGGGGAGGACGGCGAGGAGGAGGCGGCGGCGGCGGAGACGGCGGCGGCGAGGCTGGGGCCAGGGAGAGAGCCCCGGGGGAGAGGCGCCCGAGCCTGGCCGCGGGAGCATGTGGGCCCGGAGCGGAGCGCGGGGCGCGCTGCTGCTGGCGCTGCTGCTCTGCTGGGATCCGAGGCTGAGCCAAGCAGGTAGGGAGCGATCGGGCATGGGGGCGGGGGTATAGGGGACCTTTGCGCCCTAGTCTGTCCCGAAGTTGAAGTGGTCCATCACGCGTCGGTGTGCACAGGGAAAGCGCAAGGGCACCCAAGTTAGAAGGTAGATATCTCCGCCCACCAAAGTGGTCGATGGCGCAGCCACCTCGCTGGGGGCGCCTGCCAGGTGGTTCAGAGTAAGCTTTCTGCCTCCCCTGACCCCCTCCTAGAAGGAATTGCTTCTTTTCCTTGGAGTGGGTGTCCGAGTCGGGGTCTGCTTCTCCCGGAGGACTGGCCTCCAGGGGACCCCGGGCTCCCCGCGCACGGCGGCGGCAAAAAAAGAGAAAAGATAGAAAAGACTGTTGCTGCTCGGGCCAGGTGTGTGCTTGCTTGCCTTTCGCCGGCAACTTCCTAGTCGTGGTTCCCGGCTCTTCCCAACCTCCTACGCGCTGCACCCACCGGAATCCGCAGACGGGAGGGAGCGAGACCTGCGGAGCACGGGAAGCGCGGGTCGGCTCCGCGAGCCGGGGGAGGCGGCTTGAAGGGCTTTGGCTATAGAAGGGGGAAGGGCTGAATACTGCCGTACAGTTTGCCCCGCGACCGCAGGATCCGGTCTGGAAGGATTTTTTCTGGGGTTTGGTGTGTGTGTGTGTGCGTGTTGCGGGGGGGGGGGGGGAGTACATAATGATCCTGCCAAGTTCCCTTTTAAATGGGTCACTGACATTCTCCCCCGTCCAGGGAGCAGACAAGATGCGCTTGCCTACGGTGGGCCTGCAAGATGCCTTAAGGGGGTTGGTGGGCTCCTAAAATAAAGTCACCACCACCACCACCACCACCCCCTCGCCCTGGTTGTGTACGCCTCTTGCTCGTCTATAGCTGGGCCCCGCGTCGCTGACTGGGTTGCGTCTTCTAGGCGAGCCAACCTCTCTTTGGTGCCGGAACCCAAGTAGGTGGGCTGGCGGCGGCCGCTGGACACCTTGGCTCCCGGGGCGGGGCAGGGTGGGGTGCAGGTGGGGGGGCGTCCTGCACGGAGTCCTCGGAGTTGAGGCTGAGAACGGGGCAGGAAAGCTGGCGCAGAAAGTAGACGAGGTGACGCAGCCCACCCCCGCCACCTTTCGCTGGGATGTTGGCATCCGCCCCCCACGTACACTCCAATAGCCAAAGATTCCTCACTCTGGAATTAATGATTCCCACGGCCTAGGAGCGAGGGCTTGGTTTTAGCACATCCTCCGCTTTTTTTTTTTTTTTTTCCAGCCCTCTGTTGTAAAGTTACGACACAATCATTTGATCCAAGTTAATTACGATTTGGGCAGACTCAGGTATTTAAAGCAGTGTTTTGAAGTTGGAAGGTAATGATGGGGGGAGGGGGCAGGCTGCTGAATGACCAACCTTGTTTTAAAGAGTGCAGTTGAATGTGGGAGTTGCTGGGCTGGGTGTCGGTTTCTGGTTTGAGGGTGTTTGAGGGGAGGTGATTGAAGGGTAGGGTGAAGTCTCTGTAAAGGGCACTTGGGCAGGGTTGGGGCTTGAGAAACTCTTTTAGAACCAGCCCAGCAATGGGATCAGGAATAAATACTGAGGTTACTGAGGGTGGGGGGAGGGCCTCCGCTGGGCAGGAAAAAGACAAGATTGGTTGGCCTAGAGCTCTCCAGGGCCAGGTTCAGCTGGGGAGGCTGGGGGTGGCCTGCCTTCCCTGCTTAACAAAGCATCCAGTCCCCACCTTCCCCAGAGGAAACCCCAGGCCCAGGGCTTTGATGGATTTGGGCACAAACGGAGCCCAGCCAGAAATGGCCTCTAATACCGGGCTTTGATTTCTCACTAGTGAGCAGAACCCGTGTTGAAATTGTGCTCATTACTTAGCACGGCAGGGGCTGCCTGCCCACCAGCCTAGAGAGGGGCCAACTGGTGGGGTCGGTGTGCAGTCGTCCCTCTGCCCAGAATGTGAAGCCCTTAGAAATCTGCCTTCAGGAGGGAGAACATGCCCCTTCCTCCTACGCAGCCCGTTTTTCTAATGCCACAGGCACAGAACATCTTTCAGAATGTTCTTTGGGTCTGCCCAGTGAGTCCCATTTCACGGATGGGGAAAACCAAGGCCAGAATGTTGGCTTTCCTCATATCTTGCCTTCACTTGACCACAGACTGTGGACTTGCATGCAGGGCTGCTCCTCTCTAACAGCCAGGCTGGTTCAGGTCACACTGGACTCCTCCTCGTGGCCCCATCCACCTCTGCCTTGAGGCTTATATCAAGCTGAGGGAGACAAGGCTGTCTCCACAGAGGGGGGCTCTTTCTAGAGGGTGTGCAAGCTCCCGTCAGGTGGCAGGCACTTCTGTCTCTTTTCCCTCACCCCCCTCCCTAGTGGATATGGGGATGAGCTCCCTTTACAGCACTGAGGATTTTTCAGCCATAAAGTTTGATGGTGGAAAAATCAAACCCAGAACCATAAAACCCCAGACCCTTAGAAGGAGGTGTCAGCAAGTGACTGGCCAGCAGAGGCCACTTCAAAAGCCCGGTCAGCCCTGAGGATCCTCTCACCCCACCCCTTAGCTTTCCTGGAGTTTTTAAAGAGTCTTGCCTTGGCCTCTGACTGGGGTGGTTGAGAAGGGACCGTGGTATCATGATAACACTTCTTTTTTTTTTTTTTAAAGATTTTATTTATTTATTCATGAGAGACAGAGAGAGAGAGGCAGAGGGAGAAGCAGGCTCCCAAGGAGCAGGGAGCCCGATGCGGGACTCGATCCCAGGACCCTGAGATCATGACCTGAGCCGAAGGCAGACGCTTAACCATCTGAGCCACCCAGGCGCCCTGATAACACTTCTTTTTAAGATGCAATTAAAATCAGAGTTTTCCCAGTGTCTCTGCTGTGTGTGCAGGTGTGTGTGTGCATGTGTGTGGGTGTGGTGCGGTGGCCCATCCTGTGTCTCCCTCCACGCTATATAGCAAACACCCATCTCAAACAAATGGAAAATCAAGAGTGTCTTAATGCGCTTTCTCATTAAAGTGAAAGTATTACTACAGGGGAGAAATTTCGGAGGTAATTTCTCCCCTCCCTCCCTCCTCTCTCCAACCCGCCCCCCCCCCCCCCGCCCCCAACTGGGAATTCCAGAGGACAAAACAATTCCCCTTTTCCAACCCCTTTATTTAACTGCTGAAGCTTTGGGACAGGCCCTGACATGTCCGGGGGTTACATGGGGACTCAGGGATAGATCTGGGATCTGAACTCGGGCCTCACAAACCTCAGGCTGGTTCTGGCTCCTTTCTACCGCTGGGCTGCAAACTGGCCAGCATGGGTCTGGCACTGAGCTGCTGAATTGAGGCCCGAGGGTAAGCAGGCAGCTAAAGATAAGGTTTGTTTGATAGTTAGGTCAGACTGGGACTTGTAGCAGGATGGGGGGGGGAGAGGCAGAGTCAGGAACGCAGACCCCAGACTGGTGGAACAGGGCTGGGCCAGAGGTCAGAGGTAAGGCCTGAGACTAGCCAAGTGGCCAAAGGCAGCTCCACCCTGGTCCTAATCTGCCCTAGGTGAGAGAAATCACAAGCCAAGCTCCCTTGGGCTGCGGAACTACCTGGCTCTACATTTTAAAGCTCTCCCTTCGTTTGTACAGGTAGAGCAGAATATATTTTTACCTTTTATTTTGAAGTTTTGGGGAGCCCATCGCCTCCCCACCCACGTTGTTGAGTTTCTGGCTGTCAGGCCTAAGATGAGACCTTCCCATCTCCCCTTGCCCTCTTCACCACTGTCTTCTAAGGAGGCTGTGGGCTGCCTAGGACTTTGAGAATGAGGGTAGAGAAGGACCCCCTCCTTCCAAGTGCTTGGAGAGTAAGGTTAGTGATTCTGAATGGTCCGTCCTGGAGCGCCCTGCTCCCACCCCCAGCATGTTCTTTTGACCCTCAGCCCTGCAGTTGGGGTTGCATGGAGACCCCTTGGAGGCCACCGAGGCCTGTAGGAAAGGGAGAGAGGCGGGGTCACGGGTTGGGACTGAGGAGTAGAGACATCCTGCCCCTTGGCTGGGTGGACCCCCGGCGACAGAAGGGAGGGGCGCTGGGCATCCGAGGCCACAGCCGGAGCCTCTCCTGGCCTCTTCTTCCTTCTCCTCCTCCTCACCAGTTTCCTAAACAGCTTCCACAAACCGAGTCATTCAAGCTGTGAAGGCAAAATGAAACCAAACAAGTGCCTTCTGGGCTTTTCTGTTTCTGGTCTTAATTTTTTTAAAGGGAAATTTACAGTACCGTAATTAGAATAATACGAGGAAGGGCCGTTTCGGGAAGGTCCAGGGCATCGGGGCAGGGCCCCTTGGATTTGCTTACCGAGTTGGGGCTGGCGCGCCCCTCCCGTCCCCCCGCCCGTGGGCCTGCGCTCAGCCAGGGCTCCGGGCGCCTGGGGGGATGTCTCCGGACCCCAACACTCACTTTGGGGAGCCGGGCGTCCCGGAGCTGCCCTGGGCTCCGGGCTGAGTTGGGCGGGCGTGCAGGATTCGCACTCGGCCCCGTGCCGTCGCCGCCGCTGCGCCCCCACCGGGCAGGTCCCGCCACGCCCCTTCCTCTCCGGCCGCGGCTTTTTTCTCGCTAAGGGCAGCGAGAACACAGGCTGAAGTGCGCGCATAAATCAGCCGCGTCCCCGCTCCCCCACCCCTTTTGTTCCCCGTTCCTTCTCTCCGAAAGCGGCCGCGTGCTGGTAGCGCCCCAGTTGACCCTTGCCGGCCGCGCAGCCCAACTGTGATTAGCGCCTCCCCGTGCGGGGGGGGGGGGGGGCGCTGCCACCGCCCCGGCCTTGCTTACCTGGGGCGGCGCACCTGGACCCCCGCTCCTCCTCCCTGCGCCCCCCCGCACCCCTCTCTCCTGCTCCCTGTGCCTCCCAGCACCCCTGTCTCCTCCTCCCTGCGCCCCCAGCACCCCTTTCTCCTCCTCACTGCCCCCCTCCGTGTCCCCCTCTCCTCCTCCCTCTCTCCCTGCATATCCTTCCCTGCATCCCCTTCCCTCCCCTCCTGCGCAGAGTTGAATCCGTCTGCTGGAGCCCCCGGAGCTCCAACGCCTTGGCGCCCAGCCTCCGTCCTCACCTCCCAGAAGAGGCTGCCCCTAGCACCTCACAAGTTTCCCTGCCCCGCGTGGCCCGGGGGAAGGCAGGCTGTGGGTGTGAGAGTGTGTATTAAGGAGTATGCGTGTTGCCGGGGGGGGAGGGGGGGGTGAGAATGTCTATTAAGGAGGTGGGCAGAGGTGGGAGTGTGCAGTGGGAGGTGAGGGTAGGTGTGGTGTTGCATTAGGGTGTTAGGTTATGGAGATGAAGGGGCAGGACGATGAATAGATGTGTCCGTGAGGGTTCTACCTTTTGTATATTGGTACGTGTGAGATAGGTGGCTACGTGTGTTTGGGTGTGGGGGCGTGTGCACTGTGCATATGGGCACAGCTGTGGTGTGTTTGCGTATAAATAGGTATGTGTGGTGTGGGGACAGTGAGTCACCACCAGGCAGGAGAAGCTCCATCCATTGTACTCTGCTGGGGATGTCTCTTCCTGATGGGACCCAGGTCATTTGCCCTTCAGCACTAAGGAGAACTTACTTTGCTCCACGCTGGGGGTTGTGGGCAGGATTTGGTCCAAGTTCTGGAGTTGGAAGGGCAGAGGCCAGGTGTCGTTGTGGTCCTGTCTTACCCCCACCCCACCCCCTCCCTTGAGGGCAGATAGGACAGGTCCTGCTGCTCCAGAGGGAGGAAGGTCAGCCTTAGATAGGTCCTAAAGCCAGTCCAGAAGCTTGACTGATGGCCCCCAGGACCAGGGTCTGAGTCCTCGGGTCGCCTGCAGTTAACTTCCAGCTTACCAAGAACCCGTGGCGGCACCCGTGATTTGGAGATCAGCTCTCTGACCTGGGTCAGGCTCATGGTGCAGCCCTCTAGGGGCAATAGGGTCTCCTCTGGAATTTGCTAGGGAAGAGGCAGGCAGAGCTTGAGTGAGTGGCATCCCTCATGGAAAGCAACGTAAACAGGCATGGCTGGGGCTGGGACTCTCAGTGGAAGCAACTGAAGGTGGCCACGCATGCACACAGACACACACGAGAGCCATACTTCACTGTCCTTACCACTTCCTTGGTCACCAAGAGTCCCTCTGCTTTCCCACTTCTGCCTATACTGACTGCCATCCTTAGCGCTCTAGGATAAAAGATGTGCCTTTGTGGACCAGGGAGACCTACAGGAAAGTCACAGCCCCAGGGCTGGGGCATAGTGCCTTAGTTTATAAAACCCGGGACCTCACTTGGTCCTTGTAAGAAACCCACTGGGGAGGAGGAGGCCCACGTAGGAAGCTGACCTGGGACCCAGGTCAGATCCAGAGCAGTCCTGGCCCCAACCCTCCGGGTGGTCACTATGCTGGATGCTGATGTCGACTTCATAACTGGGATGACCTTCAGAGAGTCTCAGATGCCAAGTGAGGGCAGCATCAGTGTATGTAGGGGGAACTCAGCAAAGAGCGAACTTTCTTAGCCTTGGGGCTTCCTGGAAGGGGTGATGGGAGTCAGACCTTGATTCTCTCTTTTTCAGGTCTTTCTAAGAGCCTGTCCTGAAAAGACAGGGTGGGGGCTAGCTAGCTGGGGTACCTGGGCAGGGGTGCCCAGCCGCAGACCTCTCCCACTCTCAGAAAATTGGCCCTGTTGGCATCTGCTCAGCTACCATCTTGGGCAAGCCCAGTCCTTGGTCAGGCACCCCTGGTCACATTTCCATTCCTGGGCCTCCCAGCCTCATCTGAAGGGGTGCATCTTGGGGAACTGACCCTCAACTGCCTCTGACTATAGGCTGGGACCTGGGTGGAAGCTGGAGAGGAAAAGCTATCTGACTCTTTGATTCTCTCCCTGTGTCTCTCGAAGATGGAGGGAGCCCAGAAAATACTTGTTACGCACTAGTAGGCATTATGCTGGGGGTGGGAGCATGGGGTGGTATCCTCCTGTGTCTTCTGCCATGCCCCCACCAGAGTGGACAAGGAGGGAAGGACAGAATCCTGGGCCCAAGAGCTACTGCGAGCCAGTCAGAGGGGGAAGGCTTGTTTGTCATTACTTCCTGTAGGAGCCCCCCAGCGCCTCTACGCCACCCCTCCTCACAGAGGCCCCTCTCCAAGGCCTCAGCTGCAGGTACGGAGGGTGCGTGGCAGGGCTGACTGGGATTTCGAGGAGGTCAATGTAGCCTTCCAGCATTACCACTTAATAACTGTGGCCTTGGCGGCCCACCTAACTGTGTTGTGCCTCAATTGCCTCATCTGGAAAGTGGGGGTAGTAATACCATCCTCGTGGGGTTGTTTTAAGGATCACATGACCTGATTATGATAAAGCACTAGCGTGGAGACAGCCCTGTGATACCAAAGTATCACTTCCTCCAGGGGCAGGGGCAAGGAGAGAGGAAGGAGGCTTAGGGCCTGGAGGCCCAGCAGCTCCTGGCCTAGGAGTTAGGAGACTCTAGTGTTTGTTCTTCTACTGCTATATGACAGCTACCTTTTCTCCTCTGGGTCCTGGTTGGTCTCCCTTTCTGGAAGTTTGGGGTGGGGAAAGGTGGAAGGATGACCTTTAGGGGCCTCGGGTTTTTGTTTCTGTTTTTTTTGTTTTTGTTTTTGCTTTTTGTTTGTTTGTTTTGTCTAGTTCCATCTCAAGAGGCCCCAGCAGCCAGCAAGAGACAGAGGTAGCTGAGTCCCAGAACCACTTGTGTTTATAGAGGCCCCTCTAGAAAGTCAATATATTGACTGGAATGCCCTTGTGAGCATTATGTGGCCCTGGGTCTCTCTCTCTGAAGCCGTAAATCACCCTTCGGAACTTCAGTCCCATTTTCTTGCTCCATAAGTGTCTCCTGTCTCAGAGGCCGGGAGCCCCAGATGCCAAGCAGGGCCCAGGGGCAGAGAAGGACCCCACTGGCAGAGGCAGCTGGAGTCTTCGAGAGAAGAGGCACTCAGTCCCCCCACCCAGCAAGCCTCAGCGGGGGCCTTGTGGAGGGGGTGGGGGGAACACACTCTCAGACCTAGTCAGACCATTCACTGTTTCATTTTGCAGGGGTGGAGGGTGGCTGATCTTGCAGGTGGGGAAGGAGGGATCCTGTCGGAACACCAGCCCAGCCCTGAAACTCAGTGCACATGCATATATTCTTTCAATCCGAGCAAGCACTGGGCTCTACAGACGAAGGAGGGTAAAGCAGGGGCCTGACCCTTGAATTGACTCGTGTCGCTTCTTGAGGCCCGAGCCATGTGCCCGGTGTGTGCTGCTGGGGTGCGAGAGTGAGGGAGACGGTGCGGCAGAGAGGAGCCTCTCACAGGTGGCCTGGGAGGGATCCGGTGCGCTGCTTGGAGGGCAGGCCGTGCAGTCAGACCACTTGGGCCAAATCCTGGCTGGGGCCCCATCTGGCTGCGTGTCCTGGAGCGAGTGGCCTACCATCTCTGAGCTTTAGTTTCTTCGTTTGTAAAATCGAACTGCTGATAACGCGGCTTGCATCCAATTGCTGTGGGGAAGAATGAGGTAATACAAACAAGCGCGTCACACATTCTCAGGTGCTCAGTGACATTCACCATCCTCATCAGCATCGTGATTACTGATGCCACGTATTTTGTGGTACAACAGGAAGTGCTGAGGCTGTGGAGAGACGCCTCCTGTGGGCCTGCAGGGCTGGTCAGGGAGGGCTTCCTGCTGGAAGGAGGGTGTTGTTTGGCCTTTGAAGGATGAGCAGGGTTTGGGGAGGCAGAGAGGGCATCCCTTTTAGGGGTATATTTGGGAGGGCATGGGGGTGGGCACATCTGGCTCATCCACCCAGGAAACAAATTGCTAATTCAGCCACTGACTTGGATCTGATCATCTGGTACAAGATTTCTGGGGCTAGAGGTCCCTTCGTACTGTGGAAAGAGCCAGGCTTTGGGATTAAAGCAGCCCTCAGCCCTCCATAGCAACTGCCACCCCACTCACTGAGGACTTGGGCCAGGTGGCTCAGTGTCTCTGGACCCGTGCATCCCCACCTGCGAGGTGACCTGCCCCCTTCACTGGGCAGCGCTGTGCTGTGAAATGGCACATGGGATCCTGGCCCGGAGGAGGTTCTCTTGATTTCTGTTGCCTTTCCTCCTTCCTGCCTCTCCCCCACCCTGATCTGGCTGACCCCTGGCGGGGGCTGTGCCTTGCCTTTTCTCCCTGGACATCTCTGGGCAGGAGAGCAAGGAGACAGAGAGTAGCTGCTTCCAGGTTGACCAGAGAGCCAGGGAGAGGGGCAGAAAGAGGGAGGCTGCCTGCCCATTTTGGTCCCTGGGGCTCACCTAGGGCTGGTGGGTACCAGGAGGCATCCCCGAGGTCTGGGAGGAACATCTACTGAGATCACCCAGGAGCCTGCAACCCCCAGAGGCCTCGAATGGCATCTAGAGGCATTACTGGAATCAGGAGACAGAGCTGAAGGAAAGCAGCTCCGTAATGCGATCAGAGGCGCCCGCCTGCCCAGCCTGGGGCCTGAGCACCCATGGAGGATGCCGAGCTTACAAGAAATTGAGTCAGAAATTCCAGGAAAGTTGTTCCTGGCTCCTTCCCCCATCCCACCTTCGGGCATTCTGTGACACAGTAGGGCAGAGCGAGACTCACAGCGTGAGCAGTGACCCAGGACCAGGTGACAAATACTGCATGGGGCAGCCTCCCACTCTTCCCTTTCCTGGTCACTGAGCCAGGGCCCTGGGGACCTGGGTGGAGGCAGGATGGGGTTGAACAACTAGGTAATGAAAGAGCAGCTATGACACTAGGTGACTAGGGGACTGGGTATGATTTTGCTCCCTTGCACGTCCCTGGCACCCAGCGCAGTCCCTGGTGCATAGAAGGTGCTCGATAAAACACTTGTAGAATGGATGAATGAGAACTCACGGTCAGGCCTTCTTCACCCAGGTTGTTGCTATGATTCGGTCCCTACTGTGCTTTGGGCTTGCTGCTGTGGATGTAACCAAAGAATCAGGACATTCTGGTTGCTTTGCCTGCATCCTCTCCGTCTTTGCCTACCTTCCTCCCTTCATTCTCTTCTGCTTCTGTCTTACTATGTACCAGATGTGATGAAAGTCAGAGCTAAGTCTTTGATGGTCAGAGCCCCCAGGTATGAGAGAGTTTATTCGCTAAGTCCAGGGGAGCCACAAAGAATTAACCAAGTATCGTCATCAAGTGCCTTCTGCCCAGGCCCTTGTAAAATGTTTGTTTCCTACTTGCATTCCCAAGCCCATTGATCATTCCCCTCCAGCTTGCCTTCTCATGGTGGCTCAAGAGAATGCCTGTTGCATGCACATGAGCTCTGGGGCCTGGGACTGTGTGTGGGCTGAGGGGCTATTTTTTGAAGGCCTGTGGGCAGGGTCTGACCGCAGCCCTCAGCCCTCCATAGCAACTGCCACCAGTTCCTTGGCAGGAGCTGGATTTGGTGCAGGGGAGCAGTTTTGGCTGCAGGGTCTGACTGAGCCAGGTTCTCCCTGGCACTGTGTTCAGTGCTAACATTCAGGGAGCCTCCCTGGGAGATTCAACCCCCTTGGGCCCTTGGCCAAGGCAGTGGTAGGTCTGGCCAGTACCACCCTCCCAGCTGGGCACCCACTGGTTCTTGCCAGGAGCCCCTATCACAGGCTGAGCTGGAATTCCTACCTAGCAGCCAGACAGCCAGGGCTGCTAGGCACAGTGAACCCTGCTGCAAATCTGATCTGGCCCCATATTTTCCGGCTGGCGCACCCCACTTCTGTACACACGTGCACAGACTCAGAAGAGACAACAGCAGAAAGAGCCCTGAGCTAAGGATTGGGAAGCCTGGATTCTAATCCGATCTGCACAGCTAATCTGCTATGTGGCACTGAGGTAGTCCCTTTCCCTCTCTGGGCTTCAGTGCCCTCTTCTGTCCAAATGAAGAGGGTCTGCCCTAGAATTAGAAAACTGGGTTCAAATCCTGTCTCGGTCACTAACTATAGTTCCCCAAGCCTGCACCTCCTCACTGTAAAAAAAGGAGCCCCAACTGATTGTTGGGGAGACCAAACAAGATAGGGCATGGTTAGTAAAAGCTGGTTTCCTTTTCTTTCTACCCAGGAAGAAATCCATCTGCAATCTGCTGGTTTCAGCCCTCGCTTCTTTCTAGTAGTCCCCTTTTGAAGGGAATATCAGACATAAGGTTCAGGGTGTCCTGCTGGGGACTTAGTGATCCACCTGGGGTTATAGCGAGGGGAGAAGCCTGCATAATCATATGCATTTGGAAGGAGCACTGGACTAGACATCTGGAAACTTCAGCTCTAAAGCCAATTCTGTGACAGAGAACTCACTCACCCTCTTTGAGCTTTGGTTTACCCATCAGCAAAAGGAATAAAAGAAGTGGCATGTCAGGTAGGGCCAAAGGAGAAAACACCCAGAGAGATGCTTTGGAAACTATTCTCCAAACCCGAGGAGCTGATCTGAGGTAGGAGGCGGGCAGAGTAGGGTCTGTTGTCCTTCAGACTATGCGGTTCCTGTGAGAGCTGTTTGCTGGGTGGCAGGGAGGGCCCACCATTTGGTTTCCTGGCTAGAACCTCCTGCTGGTTGGTGGGCCCTGGCTTCTCCCCTAGCCTGGCTGGCCATGGCTGTTGAGCTACATGACAGAGTTTGGGTCTCTTCCCACCCCTCTCCATGCTGCACACCCCAGAGCAGAGGAGGCCAGGGTGCCACGTCAGGGAAGGTTAGTGTCAGTGCCGGCTTTGATGTGTCTGAGCCAGTTCACCATCTGCCATGTCCACCAGAACTTACATAATCCCTCGGCCGGCTGCCCGTTCTTAGAAAACAGGGCAGGCAGGACCAGCAGGGCGTGGAGGGGTAGGGTTTTCTTCTCTGCCCTTTATTCCCTGGCAACCCACACCTCCCCGAACTAGCATTCCTTCTCTGAGCTGCTCTTAACACCATCCGGAGCCCAAGACACGAATGCAAAGTCAGAGCAAGGCTGAGGTTGGAAGGGGACATGGCAGGCCTCGAGGGCTGCTTGCTGACAGCACGTGGCCCACGTGCTCGCCAGTCCCCTCGCACAGTTCCTCCGCCAGGCTCCAAGGGGGAGGGGCGAGGGGGCAGCTCAAGCTTCCGGGAAGTTAGGGCAGACCCTCCCCCATTTCCTACAGAGACCTTCCCTTTCCCACATTTTATCACGTCATGAGCATGGTTCATACATCTAAGTAACAGCCAAATAACACTGCCCACTTATGCCCGAGATCTAAGATCCAGCCCTGTCTTTTTTCTTTGCTAGCTGCATGATGTGGGCCTGGCCGCTTCCACATTGTTGGTCTCCGTTTCCTCATCTGGGAAATGAGAATAATAAAGCCTGCTTCCATAGCTTCAATCTTGAGGATTGAATCAGTTAATAATGCATGTAGAGGACAGAGAAAGGGTTCTATAAATGCTAGCTGTCATCCTTGGTACCCAGTTCCATTCTCTTTTTTTTTTTTTCCCTAAGAAAATGATACAGAATGACCAACTCTGGGTCATTCTCGGAATGCAAGGTTGGTTCAAAATCCATTCATATTAATAACATGCCAAATGAGTATCATGCACCAGATTAATGAGTCTAAGAAAACAAAATCATGTGATGATCTCTATAAATGCTGAAAAAACCTTGGTCAAAATTCAACACCCATTCATTGTATAAACACTCAAAAAAAATAGCAATTAAGGGATTTTTTTTTTTTAGCCTGATAAAATATATACATACTCTAGTCCTACAGCCAGTATCTTATCTAATGGGGAAACAAACACTAAAGGCCTTTCCATTAAGATCACTAATGAAGCATGGATACCCACCATCCCTTCTCTTCAATGCTGTGCCAGAAGCATTCGCCAGTGTGATTAGAGAAATCACTTAGAGGCCCCAAAACGGGTAATGACAAGATAAAACTATCCCTACCAGATGTTAAAACATACTGTAGCGCCTCCATAATTAAAACTGCAGCATGGGTGCGTGAATTGTCGGACAGACCAGTCAAACCTAATAGAAATTCCAGAATGAGACCCAAGTGCGTAAAGAAATGTAGTATATGACAAAGATGGTATCTCGGCCCATGGGGACGAAGACAGACTTTGAAATAAATAGTGCTGGGACCACTGGGTAGCCATTTGGAAAAAAGTAAGCTTTGATTCACATTTCACACCATAGGAAAAAAAAAAAAAAAACTCCAAATGGATTGGAGATCCAGATGAAGTAGTAGACGAAACTGTGGGTGAATTCCTCTGTAACATTGGGGTGGGAAAGGCTTTCCAACTTTGATTCAGAATCCAGAGGCAATAAAATAAAAAATTGATCATGTTTATTACATAAATATTAAAAACTTTTATTTACAGTAAAGCACCCCAAACTAGTCAAAAGACAAAATATTTGACAAACCAGGAGACAAACATCTCGCAGGAGATGTTTATAACATATACCCCAGACAAAGAACTAATATCCCCATACAAAAAGCACTCTAAAATATTGAGGAACAAAGGACCAAAAACCTGGTAAAAAGAAAAAGGAAGAAAAGAGACGTGAACAGACAATTCACGGAACAAGATATAAGTGACCCTCAAACACATGAAAATATATTAAAACTCAGAGTTCGAAAAATGCAAAAGAAAACAACCCTGAGATACCACTTCTCGCTTTATAAGACTGGACAAAATTAAAACTTAGGACTCCACCTTCTGTTGGGATGCTGTGTGATGTCCACTTGGCAGACATTGCTGGTGGAACCGCTCCTTGGTGCAATCCTTCAGATAGATAGTCGGCCAATATTTCACAGCAGTGCATTACATACTGTTTTCTTTGGTCTGGCAGCCTTACTTCTGGAACTCTTCCCTTCAAGTACAGCTTCATCAATACAAAAATACATATGCACATTGTTTGTAATTGCAAAATATTGGAAGTCACCTGAGTGCCTTGGAGGAGGAGTTCAATTCGCTACGTACCGCACAAGCTCACATCAGCAATGACGGCACTGTTGGGGAGCCGAGAGGCTGGGACTCCCAGGATGTTCTGACCTGCAAAGGAAGTACAAAATAGTATCTAGAGGATGCTACCTTTCTCGTAAGAGAGAAGTGGGTGTGAGATCAGGCCAGATCTGGACCTCTCTTCTCTTTCTGTTTTCATGGCTGCTTGGATGTTCTCTGCTTCCTCATGCACACGCCTTCTACTCTGCTCACGGGTCCAAGCAGTGGGCTGTTCATGGGGCGATGGGTTCCCCGTGCTACTCCCAGGGAAGAGGGAGAGGGCAAGATGCGCAACTGCTGTCCCTGCCCTGGCATTAATTGTGACTCCTGGCTCCGTGTGGTCCTGAGCACATCCCTTCAACCCCCTTGGATTCGATTTCCTCTTCTGTAAAATGGGGATAATGAACGCTCTACCACTCGCCTCACAGAGAGGAAGTGGGATCGTTGTCACAGTTCATGTGTGTGCAAAGGGCTTTATTTATTATTTACCTACAGGGTCTGCCGGCTGCTCTTTGGGCCTCAGATAAGCCAGTCCCTTGCCACACACATGCACACACGCACACACACACACACGCACGCACCCCTCCATTCTTTCTAGAGCTGTCAGACATGCTGAGGTGGCTGCCCCGTTTGCCTTCACCTTGATTAGCGAGGGCCCTATCCACATACACTCCATCTGTGTGCCAAGTGTGTTGTAGGCCCTCCGAGGCCGCGGCCGCCCTCCTACTCTGGGTCTGTTCTCTTGTCCACATGGAGTATCACTGAGCCCTTGTAAGGATTCTGGGAAGAAGGTCTTATGGGGCTCAGGGAAGTGCAGTGACCCACCCCAATCTTCCAGATTTTATGTCAGAGCCTGGTCAGGTTGTTACCTAGTCTCTGGACTCCAAATTCAGTGTTCCTTCCAGGAACCCATTCTGCATCTGCGCCCCGCGCTGGGACCAGGTCTTACCCCACATACACCTCCCCGGACATCCCCGTGAGAGCCAGCTACACAGCGGTGACTTGGGGAGTGATTGCATGGTGACTGCACAGGAGCCCTGGGCCACCCTTGTCAAATGCAGCTGCCCCACCAGTGGGACTCTGGTCTCAGTAAAGAGCCCATGGGCAGAACTGGGCTTTTCCCACAGACCAGTCCCAGCCAGCATGTCAGCCTTCTCTCTCCAGCCTGTGCCATTTTAAGGGTTGGTCGGAGAGGGCTCACCTGCACGTGGGTGCATGGGGAGGAACATTAGCAGCCCCAGGGGCACCTTGTCTGCAGGCCTCAGGCCTCTACAGGTCAGGGTGGGGTCTGGGGGGAAGGGGCCCAGCTGGACCTGAGCCTCCACAGAGAGGGAGGGGTCCTTGGGCAGGCAGTGGAGGGCATAATTGCCGGAAGGTCATGCTCCCAGCCCTGAGAACTCTGCTTACCAGTCAATAAGTCGTTTATTACACCCTTGACAGCATCCTCCTTTGCCTCCGCCCTGGGTCCTGTGCAGCTTGCGGAGGGAAGGGCTGGGCCAGCTGAGGGTCTGGCCTCTCCAGGGAGAGGGGCCACTGGAAGCCTGAAGTCAGCTATCTTCCTCACCTTCCCACCATAGCCTACTGGACCAGAGTGCTCGCAGAAGCTCCCCCGCCCCCCCCGGGGTGGGGGTTGGGGGGCTGATCACTGCTGCAAAGAGCCAGCTAAACAAGTTCCCAGGTGCTTGAGCATCTCCACCTCACTGCCCTGGACTTCCTTTCCAGGGGGCCTTCTAGGGAATCCTAGTGCTTGTGGGGGAGGGTCAGTCCTCAGAGCTTCTCAGAAACCACGGCCTGGCAGAGTTTGTGAAGGGGCACACGAGGACCCGTTTCTGGCTTGCCTGCTCAGCACTTGTCAAGGCCGTGCCCGTTGCTCATAGGCATGGAGCACTTGAAGCAAAAAGCACCTTCACGCGTGAATCTCAGCTTCTTAACACCCCGGGAGGTCATCAGGGCGAGTGTTCGCACTTTCTCTTACAGGTGGGGGAACTGGGGCAGAGAGAGAGGGATGACTTACCCAAGTTATCTCGGGACTTACTTTATGGCTGGCTGAGTTTTCATTCTTATCAGGCCCTTTCCACCTTTGCACGGCTGAGAAAGATGAAGAAAAGAAGCATTTTAGACTGTTCTAGATTGTCTTTCCAGGGCACCCTGTCTTACCTCCAGGATTTACCTCCAGGGAACTCAGCCAGAGATTGAGAGGAGCTGTCAGGGCTTTAGCTCTGAGTGCTCTGAGAGGGTAGGGGTGTGCGCCTGTTCAGGGCCTGGGGAAGCTGGTGGCCCCGCAGCCTGGCCTCTAGCCCTCCTGGTGACACCGCATTCAAAGGCGGAAATCAGGCTTGAGCAAAGAGCAAGCCAGTGGCCACGTTCAGTGGTCTGTCCACACACAGAGTGACCTGGTTGACCCAGCTTACTTCTGGGCAGGAATGCTCCCGAGATAGCCCCCTGCCTTTCCTCTGCCCACTCTGCCCTCCCTGCCACATCAGGCCTCTGACTCTGGGTACCTGGGCCACCTGTCCCCTCCCCAGAATATGTCATACCCTTCCCTTGGATGTTCACCATGGGTGGACAGCTGGGACCAGCTTTCCTATAAGGGAAATTCCAGATCCACTAAATTCCAAATTCCACAGCCTTATCTGGCACCATTCTGTCTGGCCTTCGATGGGCTTCCTGGTGTGGGAGGAAGGACCTCCCTAACCTCAGAGCAATTATTAGGGGGCGCCCACACTTATCCACCACCCAAGCCCCCTGGGTGTGTCACGGGTTTAGACCATGGCTGGAACACACAGGGCGCTGATATGGAGAGCAACAAACAGCAGTTTGGGGGCGGAGGGACGGGGGGAGGGATGGACAGTGGGTTTGACAGTGGCAAGCAGGCTCCGTAGTGGGGTCCCTGTCTCACGCAGCCCTTTGAGAGCGGAGATGCCACACCAAAGCAAATCAGGGCCTCTTGCTAAGCCTCAGTTTCCCCATCTGTTAACTGAGGGGGCTTGAACCAGTGAACTCTGAGGCCCCTTACAGCTTTCAGCTGCATGTTTTCTAAAATCCGCCTTAGCCCATCAGCCTGTAGAATTTCCTGATGTCCCAAGAGGGCTGTTGCGACTCTGACTGACTCTTTCCCAGCATTTCCTGTCTAGCCAGGACCCTGTAAACAGAGGGGCTGATGAGAGTGGGTCCTGCAGCTGCAAGAGCCTGCCATCCCCGTTCAGTAGATGATGCCTCCACGCAAGTGTCCCCCCGAACCCCCCATGCTCCTTCCTGTCATCCAGGTCTTGGCCCAGATGTCCCTTCCTCAGAGAGTCCTTCCCTGATCCCCTGCCCCTTTTACTTTCCTTCTAGCACCTCCTACGAGCTGGGATGAATATTTGTGCACTTCTGTGCTGGCTGATTTTTTATGTTACACTCTAGCCTGGAAACTCCACGCAGGCAGGCCATGTCACTCACCCAGTAACATACCCACAGGGCCCAGAACAGTGCCTGGTACGGAGTGGGCCCTCGATGAACAGGTGCTTGGCAAATGAATGATCAGGGTTGTACATGTGAATCTCCTAGAGTTTTTTCAAAATTCCCATGCCTGGCCTTCACCCCTGGCAGTTCTGGTTTAAGAAGTCTGTGCGTATGAATTTTGACCTCTCAGATGCATACCCCTTGTTAAAAAGAGACCCGCTCAGTGGTTCTCAACCTTGACTGAATGATGGGATCACCTCTGCCTGGATTCCCCCAAGAGATTCAGACTTAATTGGTCTTAGGCTCTGGACGTGGGCATTGGGAGCCTTAAAAGCACCCCAGGTGATCTGCTGTGCCGCTAAGGTAGAGGGCCCCAGGATCCAACCCTCTCCAAGGCCTTTCTGGTCCAAAGTTCTGCCATTCTTAGAAAGCCCTGCAAGTTTAAACCATTCTGTGTTCCACGTGACAAGCCCAAACCTCCAGTGGGGGGAACCTCCTTGCCCTCCCCTCCTGCGCAGATAAAGAAAGAGTAGCCTTATTTGACCCTCATGGGCAGTCCATCGGGGGTGTGCCCGGGGCCCTGTGGCCCTTCTCCAAGCGACTTCCCAGGAGCGCTGGTGGCTCTTTGCACAGCCCAGCACCTCCCTTTCCTGGCAAGAGGGCTGAGCTGTGTTGGAACCTGTCTCTTCCCCTCCCTTGATAGCATGCAGTTTTAAATAAGATCTTCATTTACCAGAAGTTCACACCACAGCTTATGTGTTATATGAGAAGCAGCAATCTTGTGCTCATGGGGAAGTGCACAGAGACGCAATCGGGGGGCTGGAGACGAAGTGGCCATGGGGGGGGCGGAGCGTGGGGTGTGGGAGGAAGGAGGAACCCGTGGAATCTGAGCTGGCACCCGGCCCCGGGCCTGGCAGTGCCATGCTCCTCTTAGCTCAGCGCGTGGCGGGTGGGGGAGGTGCCCCGCTCTGCCAGCTGACCTCCCGGCTGCTGGAAGGCTTGGAGCTGGGCGCGAGTGTGATGTCACCGCCAGCTCTGCCAACTGCCCTTCCTCCCTCTCCCCCCTCCTCCCCCCCCCCCCTGCTGCTCTGGATCACGTAAGTCTTCAGTTGCTGGAGCAGGGGCTCTTGCCATTGACCTGCTAGGTGCCTCCGGCCTTGCCTTGGAGGCTGTGATAGGAAGGGATTTGGTGGCCGTGGACAGATGCCCCTCCTCCCCCGCCGTGTCCTGCCTCATTTCTCCCCCCACCCCAGGCCTACGCAGCATTAAGATCAATAAACAAATTCCGGTTGTACAGGACTTGACAGTTTCCAGGGTGTTGTCATGCGCTCCTCCCAACTGCTCCTGACGTGGATATGATTACCTTGCTTGTGCAGAAGGAGAAACTGAGGCTCGGGGGTAAAGACTCTGGCAGTGGAGCTACGGCCTTGTGCCAAGCTCTCTGTGGGCGCTGCCTGGGCCCGGTGGGGGACTGGAGGGCAGGTCGTCGTCATGTCTCAGTGTGGTCTGCAGTGTTTTTACTCCAGTGCTGTTTGTCTCTTCTGGTGACCTGAAAGCCAAGAGGTCAAGGGTCGAGTATCGGAGTGCCTGTGACCTTGAGCCAGGCTGCTTCCCTCTCTGGGCCTCAGTTTCCCCGAAGGTAAACCAAAAGAGTTGGATTAGGTGGTTTTTCAGGAAGGTACTACCCTTCAGCTCCTACTTGCACGTCGTCTAGTGTGCCCTCGCCTTGAGGAGATGGGGCAAGAGGGCCTTGCCGTGGCCCTGTCAAGGGATCCGTGGTACAAGGCCGATGTGCATGTAATAAATATCGAGCTGACAAATGCTAAGCCGCATCCCCAGCCTCTGAATAAATAAAAAGTTGCCCAGAATAACAGCCCGGAAAATGCTCGGGCTCCAGCCAGCACTCACCTTCGCCCCCTCCCACTGGCCAGGCCTTTGTGCCTCCTCAGCCCACTGCCTCCCATCCCCCTCCCGTCCCCTGTCCATCACTCACTCCAGCCCCAAAGGCAGGCGCTGTCCGAGACTGGCCTTAGTTCAGGGCTCTGCAGATGACAGCTGGAGGACAGCCCAGCCAGGCCCTCATGGGGCTGGGGGTGGGGCTGGGGGGGTGTACTTTTAATCCCCACTGCCAACCAGAAGTCTTTCCTTCTTTGTGGGACCCTCACTAGCATTTCTGGCCCCCTCCCTGAGAGGTCAACTAGCCAACTCCAGCAGAGGCCTTCTACTCTACCTGCCCCTGGCTGAGGCCAGCAGGAAATTAGGGCCAGGGGACGCCTAGGTGGCCTCAGGATGCTCTAGGGTACACTGGTCACACTTAGTTTGGTATTGCTTTGATGTGTATATGAGCGTGTGTTTCCTGTCTCTTGGTGTTACAGCACAAGGTTTATAGGGGCAGAGACCCAAGTGTCAGGTCAAGCATAAAGTCACAATGTTAGAGCTGAAAACGCATCTCTCTTTTCACAGACAAGGAAACTGAGGCCCCGGGTGGTCATGTGCGGGATGAGGACACCTGCCCAGGGTCACACAGCTAGAGAGTGGCCGAGCCTGGATTTGAACCAACATCTAGGGCCTGTGCCCTTAACCCTACTGGCAGTGGCCTCCTCCCAAGGCCAAGATGACCGCTCATCCTTGGGATCCCATCTGGCCCCAGAGAAGTCCAAGCCAGGGGGATCCAGGCTCCTTGGTCCTGTTCTTGGTTTATGACCGTTTCCTGTCAGAAAGCCTGCTTTCCGCTTTGTGAGAGGAACCACTGTCATGTCGTGGGGTTTCCCTGAAAGTGTAGGGGCCAGTCCCCAGACGTAGAGCTTTCCTGTGGGCCCCAAGCTGTGTGAGAAGCAGCCGACAGCCTCTTGGAGTGGAAGGCTCTGAGCATCAGGCAGGACACACACCCCATTTTCGTGGCCCTTCTTAGTCTTCACAGACAGTGTCTCCATGGAGGGTTCCAGTAGTTCCGTGCAAGAGGCAGCGGGGGTTTTAATCCCCATTCTACAGGTGAGAGCACCAAGGCACAGCTAGTCAGGGAACATAGCCAGAGTCTGGTGGCTAAGACCATGGCCCAGCCAGTTCAGGTCTAAGTCTGGGTCCCCTGCTGCCTGGCTGGGAATTTGGGAGACTCGCTTAACCCCTCCTCCCCTGTCCTCTCATGGAGGTCCCAGGGCTGGTCTAAACTTGTGGGGCCTGAGAGCTGGCCTGGAGACTTGGTATCTAGGAGGGGCAGGGCCAGATTCCCATTGGTCCTCAGGTTCTGCAGGCCCAGAACAGACCATCCTGCCCCCCTTCCTCCCCGGCACCCAGGGCAGGTCCCCTCCTCCCCTCTGGCTGTGAACGCAGGGCCTTTGTCGCAGGACTCCTGGCCTACTGCTGCAGCCTCTGACATTCCGCCCCAGAAGATAAGGATCCGTCTGGCGCCTGAGTGCTTTTTTCCTCCTTCTTTCCGAATCTGTTCCCTGATTATCTGCAGACAGCTCCTCAATGGGGGGCCACCAGGGAGAGGGCCCAGCCCACAAAGAAAGACAGGAGGGGGTGGCGACCAGGAGGCCGGTGGCCACCAACAGGCCCTGCTGGTCAGACCCCGCTCACCGCCCCCTGCCCCCGCCACACCCTCTGGGGGCTTGGCAGCCATTGACTAAGCCCCCCAGCTTAGCAGAGAGCTGAGGGCAGGTTTCCCTCTGCAGACTGACCCACTTTAGTGGGAAGAAGGGGTATGTGGACGGGGGGCCGGGCCAGAGTGGGCCAAAGGGTTGGGTCGCTTCCGTGGTCAGCGTTCCTCAGCACTGGGCCTGGACAGTGCCCAGAGGGGATGTGGTAGCGGCTACAGCCAGCCAGACAGCCACATCCTGTGGGAGACGCTGGCCCTTCCCTGGCCAGACGGGGGCTGAGGACACTTAGGGACAGAGGAGGGAGAGTGCTCACGGGTTCCTAGAGCCTCTCCCCCAGCTCTGGGGACTGGTCTCATGAGGCTAGCATGGCCTCCTGGCTTCAGCCTGGAAATGAGGGACTCCGCATCACCGGGGCCCAGGACCTGGCTCCATGGGGGGAAACCCTGCCTTAGAGTGCCAGGGTTGCCCCTAGAGAGCATCTGGTCACATTCAGGCAGTGTACAGATAGGGAGACCTGTTCAGAACAAGAAGGGATCATGCCATCTCACCCACTGGCAGGTCGGATGCTCCTCCATCTTCCAGGGGTCAATAGTCTGCATCATGGGCCCCACCGCACTGGGAGTTGGGAGCCCTAGAGTCAGGTCAGTATGTTACCGCTAACACGCTGTGTGACCTTGGGCAAGTTCCTTTTCCTCTCTAGGCCTTGCACTCTTCAGCTGTAAACTGGGAAGGTAGCCTAGGTGGGATGAGGACATACAGCCTCACGTTGGAGGTAATACTCTGGCTTGGAGCGCGTGCCCCATAAATATGATCATGTCCAGCCATCGGCAGCTCTGGCTAGGGACCTCAGGACTGGCAAAGCCCTGCCTCGGGAACCTGGGCAAGGGGTGTCAGGAGGCTGAGGGGTCAGCTGTCTCTCTCCATGAGTATTTGCTTGGGCAAGTTCTGGAAAAGGCCCTACATCTTCCCTGCTCCCAACCTCCACTCACTATCCCTTCCCCCAGCCCCCTAAAACCATTTGGGGGAAGGGAAGCGATGCAAGATCATTTTTTATGGCTTCCTGGCCCTGGAGCCAGAGGGCTGGGGACTGGGTGGTGTGGGCTGAATTCCTGAGCCTCCCCGTCCGGAGCCTCCAGCTCGTAAATATGAAGCCCGGGGCTGGGAGGATCTGGCCGTTAAGCTGTCAGCAGAGCGCCCACTTAGAAAGTCGTAAAGTGGTTCTCGGAGCTCCTCGGAGCTGGGCACAGGGCTCTCCCACCCTACCCTGGTGGGCAGTGGACTCCTCACTTGCAGGTGTGGGGCTCCCTCTGCCTGAGCCTCCATCTGAGCCACCAGTCTCCCGTGCTTCTTCCCCGCTGCTACCATTAGCTGTGCCTCAGTTTCTCCTCTGTGCAAAGGCAACCTGTTTGCTTCTCCTCTGGGGGGGATGGATGGGAAGTCCAGGCCTGGGGCTCCCTGGAGCTCTTAGCGGGCCAGTGGAGGTCTCCGAAGGCATAGAGGGGCCCTGTTCCTGGATGTCTCCTGAGAACAGGGAAGCTCCCGTATTTCTAACTCCCTTCTCTGTGTCTAGCCTAAGGAGACCCAGAACCTGCCCCAAGGAGTGCACAACATTGCAGTTAGGGAGAGAAGGTGGATGCTTATGAAGAAAGAGCTCATGTTTTCTCTAGCTCAGAGGTGGAGGGTCTCCATGGCTGGGATGGGGGAAGGCTTCCTGGAGGAGGCAGACATGTGGGCGGGACTCAGGGAATATGGGAGTGGGAAGTGGGGATGGGTGGGCAAAAGAGCCTGCCTGGGGTGGAGCCCAGGGTGGGTGTACAGTGCAGTGGCAGAGGCCAAGGAACCAGGACTTGAACTTGGGGGCGGGGGCGGTCTGTGAGAGCCATGGGGCTTTGTGAACACATTGCCCAGGGACCCTCCTCTCTCTTGGTCACCAAGACGCATGCTTATGTGGACAAGCTCTGGCAACAGAAGGGGCAGTTGCCACCTTTCCCACTGCTTAGTCCTGTGTCCTTGGACAAGTGAGCCCATCTGAATCTCCACTTCAACCTCAACAAGGAATTAATAGCAATCTACCCCCATAGCATCCGTTGTCATAAAGTTTAGATGACACGTTGCGGGGGCGGATCACTCAGTGGTTAGGGGTCTCTGGAGTCTGGTCGCCTGGATTCAAAACTCAGTTCTGCCTCCTACTGACCATATGGCCTTGGGTGATGACTTGACTTCTGGTGGCCCCAGTTCTCCCGTCTGGGAAGTGGGGTTAAGGTAGTGGGGTTCCACACCAGCTGCTACTACATGGGGATGTGGGGGTGCATATACGGGGTCTGTTGCACGGTAGGTGCCTCCGTCCTCAGCCTGTGGCCTCTGCAGGGTCGGGAAGGGACGGCTTTATTGGGAGCAGGAATGGTCTTTATTAGGGCTCTTTAAGTTCTTTTTTCAGTCTTGAGAAACGTTTTAATGCTTACCTTAAGGCAAGTAGAAACGATAAATGCCAGTCCACTTTCCTCATTTGTGGGGTGAGCTGGGTGGGTCCGGGGAAGACGGATGGTAACCTGAGCTGGGGAGGATGAGTGAGGGGGAGTGGCCCCACCAGGCAGGTGATCGGGGCTGGAGGGGACTCCTCTGTCTTCCCGCAGTGGGTGGGACAGAAGGCGGCTTCTGTGTCGCCTCATTAAACTCCACCACAATTAGCCCAGCTGCCTGCAACTCCCTGAGGCAGAAATCGGGGGGGGGGAATTCAGCAACAAAATAAATAAATAGGAGTGTGATCATTAAAAATAAGCCGCTCTGGGGGCCCTGCCCCAGGTGGAAAGGCCAGTCTCCCAGCGACTTGGAGCCCCAAGAAGGGATTGCTCACAGCTTTCAGGGGGTCGACCTTTCTGCAGAGCACCTGCTGCTCCCAAAGGGGACACGAAAGCCAGGACACTGGCCCTGCACCCTTGGTGATGGCCCAGGGAGGCCCTGTTCCTGGGCCACTCTCACCCCCCCACCCCCCAAAGCTCTTGTCTTCCCGAGGCTTCCACCTGACTGCAGGCTTTGCTGCTCACTCTCACTCTTATCCTCCGTCGTCCGCACTTGCCTTGACCTTGCTCCATGCGTTCCTTCCCCTCCCATGGCTTCTAGTCTCCTGCTGGGCCAGCTGGGCTCAGACTTAGAAACTGAGGCCTGATAACACCTTGCCAGCTTCCCTGCTGCTGAGCCGTCCTCGCTGGGGACTGGGGGCTGGGGGATGATGGTAGATGGTGGATGGTAGCGGAGAGGGCAGGTTCAGGTGTCAGTGGCCTGCCCTCCAGCCACCGTAAACCTACTCTATGTCCCCAGGGGGCCTCTGACCTCTCACCGCAGAGACGCTGAGCAGCCCAGGCTTTATAAGGCAGCAGATAACTTGGCGGGTGGTGCTGTGGGTTTAGGAGCAGCCGTGGGCAACGTCTTCCACGAATGTAAGGTCAACAGAGACCTCCCCCAGGAGGACCCGCTAATGGGAAAGGGGCTCCTGAAGAGCAGTAGCCATCTCACGTGCGGGGTGGGCAGAAGGGGGAACAGCAGGTGGCAGGCTGTGGCTCCTCATCGTGCTAAGCGGTTAGGAGCCCCCACAGGTGTCGCTGGGCGGATCGCCTCACCTTGTGCCCTGTTTCCCCCTTACCAGCAGCACCTACCTTATGGGAGGCTGTGAGGGGTCGAGTGGAGGATCCCTGAGAGGTTCAGCCCAGGGCTGGTGAATCGGAAGTGCTCGGAAGTACACGCCATGCTTCTCCCGACGCTGATATTAGTATTTGGTGCTAAGCTAGACAGGACCCAGCCACCAGGTCGCCAACTCCGCCCCCCTTAGCCCCTCCCCGCCCCCACCCCACCCCATTCTCTGTTCAGCAGAGAGTTCCCCAGGTGGGCAGTTGGCAGCTGGCTCCCGGGTCGTGAGTGATAGCTGGTGCCAGAGGGTTCCTGGGTGAGTCTGAAGCCCAGATTCCTCAGGTCAGCTTCATAGGCTCCTGGCCTGCTTCTCCACCTGCGCCTGTATACACAAACCTCTGGGCCTGCCCACGGGCGAGACGGGCCTGGGGCTTGAGCAAAAATAAGCAGCTGCCCTATGTGGGGAGCTTGGAGGCGGGCACAGCCGGGCTCTAGGAGCTTCAGACAGGTGCTGGAGGGTGGCACGTTGGATGCTGAGCCAGCCTCCCTCCCGCTCCCCGCTCCGGCACTGTGGTCTCTCAATCCCCGCCAAGAAGCTCTGCTTCCAGAAGAGTGCCTGAGATTGTAAGCCATCCTTCTCACGTCCCACACCCCTGAGTGGCACTGTCACTCTCCAGCCATGTGGCCTGCTCCATTTGGGGATGACTTGGACAGCTGTTGGTCAAGCCTAAATCGCCTCCTCTGGCTGCCACCCCCTGGTCCTGGGCCAGCCACTTGCCACTATAATTCCTCTGCTGACATAACCTGCTGATCTTTAAATTCCCCTTTGCCCAGGACCCGAATATCGCCAGTGAGGAAGGAAGGCTCTCAGGGCATGGCCAGGGTTCCCAGAAACCAGTGGTCCCAGCCACGGAGGTAGTATGTGCAGCCTGCCTCTGGAAGGCTCCAGCATGGTCACAGGGCCAGCACGGTGGGTGTGGGTGGGAAGGCCTGGAAGGGCCAGCTTTATCCCTCGTCCTGCCTTCTGCTCCCTCTGACTCCGGCCTCCCACGGGGCCCACACATTGCTTCCTGTTAGGGTCACAGCAAGCAGAGGACAGCGACAACAACGATTTCCTCCCTGCCCAGCAGATGCCTGCCTTCTCTCTGACCCAAGCAGATACCCACCCCCCTCTGCCCTCCCATATGCCCCCCACCCCCCCTCCTACTACGTGGTCCCCTTTCTAGGAGATGAGGGACAATGGGAGCCGGGGCAAGCTGAAGGCATGTTGAGTATTTCTGGCCAACCTGTCTCGCCTGAGAATGCCAGTGGCTGAGAAATCAGAAAAAAGTTCCTTTGATGGCCCTTAGAAGTAAGAGGAGGCAGGCTCCTGGGTACCAGTCCCCAAGAGCCAGAGACAACTTTGGTGGGGATTCCTGCTTGAAGGCGGGTGGGGGTGGGGGATTCAGGATGACCTGCTAGGCTGCTTTTCCTTTGACAGCCTGTGAGTCCATGAGTCTCTGATTTTCTGGCTTTGGAGCTGGATATTTCTGAGTCCACCGTCACACTGGCCCCCATGTATGCAAGGGACTGTTCCACGCACTCTATGTGCATCGACCCTATTCATCCTGAAAGCCTCTTTAAGCAGGAGTTCCGTCCCCATCTTCCAGAGAAGCCGAGTGACCAGCTGGGGTGTCCCACTTTGGCAGCGTGCCTCCAGACCCCACCCCATAATCATTGCACTACTCCCGGGTCTTCCATGATGCCTAGCTGTCTTCTACGGCCCTCAGAGCCTGTTTCTTGAGATTCAGTTAGCTGTGATTGGCTCTAGCCAGAGGAGAGGTTGCCCAAGCATCCTTGAGAAGCCTGGTGGGCCACAAGTGCCCAAGGGGCCCCCTAGAGAGACCATAACTGCAGCAGGAGGCCCCCCCGCCGCCACCGCAGATGTCCTAGAGATTGCCTCTGCTTGTTGCCAAGGCCTCCTGAAACACTCTGCATCTGTACCGTAGCTCAGCCCTCTGGAGTCAGAGGCTTGCGTCATGGAACCTGGTGGCTGACCACGTCCAAGGTTAGTGCTGGCTCCGGTGGCCCTGCTCTGCTCAGGGAATGGGCCAGAGGACACAGCGAGCACGTGCAGCCTAGGGCCAAGAGCTGCCCTTGGGAATGGCCTTGCTGTCCTTCCTCCCCCCGCCCCCTCCCCCCCCCGCCCTTCGCTGAGTGCTGCCCAGGTAGCCCCGTATTATCTGAGTAGGGGGAATGTGCTATCAGGCTATCTAGCTCTGTCCCTGGGAGCATGGGCCGGACTCGAACAGCAACAGTAGTAACAGGCACCCAGACCCGAGGCTCGCCTTCTTCTCCGCCTGGCACTGCACCAGGAGATCTCTATCTTTAACCACAGGTTGTCAGAGCTGGAAGGAGCCTCCCATTACCATGGCCCAAGTCGAGGCCCTGAGCCTCTAAGTGCCGCCCAAGGACGCGAGATCATAATGGTGCTCCTGGGCCTTTCGAGTGGGTTAAGGCCGGGTTAATCTTAATAATAAACCTCTAAAAATGGAGATAATAACATCCCAGGCCTCGGCCCGGGCCCTGTTATCTCGCACATCACCTCCGATGAGATTATAGTGCAGAGAGGATGTGGGGCTGGCCCAGAGTCACAGGACGGGGAGATGAGACTTTCCCTGGAGTCCCTGGCTCCTAGGGAAAGGCTCACACGTGGCCTGGTGCTCCAGGAGGCCACACAGAGGAGTGGCCCGCAGTGTCGGGCGTGTCCTCTACCTGCATGGTCTTGCATGGTAGCCTTAGCTGCACGAGGCTGTTGAGCACAGGAAATATGGCTGTGCAACTGAGGAACTGAATTTTTCATTTTAATTAATTAAAGATTAAACAGCTAGTGGCAGCCGTGCTGGATGGCATGGCTCTGGAGGTTCTGGGAAGATGCCATCCATCATGTGTCTAGTACAGTGTGAGTATTCCACCGGGGAGTTAGTCCTTCTCCTGCAGCCCAGAGGGGCTCCTCAGAGACACCCCCCCTCCCCCGCCACCTGAATGGCCAGGGCAGGAGGACCAGAGAGGCCTGGACGGGCTGGAAGTCTGTCTGCTTGTCTCAAGAAGGCCTTCTGCGGCTTAGAGGGGAGTAGATGCCGTGGCACCGGGGACCGCCTACGGCGGCGGCTGCTCTTCAGGTGTTCAAATCTCACCCGTGCCTGGTAGTAACGACATTTGCTGAGCGCTAACCAAGCAGCAGGTACCGTGTGAAGGGCCTGACCTGTCAGGCCACGTCAGCTAAGCATTGTTCTCCCCATTCTGTAGTTGAGGACGCCGAGGCCCAGAGAGGTGAAGTCCCCAGCCAGAGGGCACACAGTGAGCGTGCAACAGCACGAGGATCTGTACGCAGGTTTTTGTCTGTCTCCAGAGCCATGCCCATTTCCCAACCCTCCCATTGCTCTATTTACCATCTACCTATTCTTCTGTGGCCAGTCCCGGGCCAGGCAGCTTTGGGGACACAGAATTGTACAAGGCAGGGTCCCTGCCCTTCAAGTCTCCTCCACACATCACTCGCAGTACATAAAGGGTGAGGGGTGCCCCAGTGCCCAGTCAGGAGTCTCTGAGCCCCAACCTTCACGGGCTGTGGCAAGTTTTCTTGTCACCCGGGCCAAAGCCCGCCCGGTTTGAATGCTCATCTCTGAAAAGGGCACCCAGCACCCAGCAGTTTCCTGGCACTGCAGAAGGCTTGCAGCAAAAATCAGTTGGATGAATATTCTCTAGTGTTCTCTCCTCAGTGAGCCCGGCAGGAGAACCACATCTCATTTTTCAGGGGAGGAAACTGAGACTCGGAGGAGCCTCAAGGCTTGCCCTAGGTCATGCCCTTGCTCAGGGCAAGGCAGGAGGGCCCCCAGCTCTCCTGATGTCTCCTCCAGGGCTCTGCTACCTCCTGCAGCTGCTTTTCTGGGAGAACCAGGGAGCAGGTGGAAGGAAAACACTCAGCTTGCGTAGAGAGGCAGCCATAAATATAATAATATCCAAGAGGAGGAGGAGAAGGAGGGAGGGAGGGCGGATGCTGAGAGTAAGGATGTCCGCTTCCGAGAACCTGTGTTCTCCGGCCCTGCTGTGAGCAAGGATCCTGCAGGTCACTGGGACTGCTTTGAGAGAGAGAGGAGAGAGAGAGAGTATGCATGTGCATGCACGCGTACCCCAAGTCCTGCTGGTGTGGCCGTGTGCATCTGTGGGCGATAACGGCACACAGACCGTCTCCAGCTCTCTCTGCCCCCCCCCCAACCCGCTTCCCAGTTTTCCAGCAGCCAGATGTCTCCCAGATGTTTCTCACTTCCTGCCTGGCTCCGTGCAATGCGTGTGTGTGTTTATTTTGGACAGCTCACTAAATAATAACCATTTTAAGAAAAGCTTTTCATAACCCTGTTCCCACGAGGAGTCAGAGTTCAGGAAACAATCCCAACTCTATTCACTATTGTCCCCAGGCTCTCTTCTCTATGTCCTCTGCTCCCCCTACCCTCGGGGACCACTTCTGAAAAGATTTTTTTTTATTCTACGGGACGCGTCCTCTCTCCGTGATGCTGGCTCTCCAGGAAGCTGAGGCTGGGTATTTCTGAAGAGTGTCGTGAAGCTTGGGCCTCAGAGCAGACAGCCCCGTAGAGCTTTGCTACTCCTAGTGTGGTTCCTAGACCAGCATCACATGAGAGCTTGTTAAGAATGTAAAGTCCCAGCCCTGGCCCAGACCTTCTGAATCTGAGGCACATTCCAGCAAGATCCCAGGTGATTCATACCTGCTTCAAGTTTGAGAAGTACGAGGCTGGGCTGCTTGCTGAGGGGTCATAGGAGCTGACTCGGAGGGGGGTTGGGGGCCCTGCCATCAGGAGAACCCAAATGGGGTCTAGTGGTACAGACTAGGAGGCCCTGAGCCCCCAGTGCTTGGAGCCTGACCTGCTTGCCCTGGTCAGGGAGCGGAGGGAGCGAATGGGTCTTGAGAATGTCACCCCACCCCTGGTAGCCAGTAGGGCAGCAGGCTGGACCTCCCCAGCCTGGCCACGCAGCACGGTAAAGAGGTCTTGGGCCAGCCCTACCGTCTGCTTCTTGGGCTCCTGTTAGTCCCTACCCTGTGCCCTCTAGAGATTGGCGTGGGCCTCTCCATCCCCAGGGGATCTGGGCTCTTCAAGGGGATGGCCAGAGTTTGTGTTCTCCCCTCTCTACGTGACCCCAGCTTGTGGTCCTATGTCCTATGAAAATAGAGCAAATCATGTCAGCTCTGCTTGCCTCACGGGGGACCTGTGATCGCTCCATAAACTATCCAACCCTACATGTGCCCAGTGTTATGTCTCTCAGTGAGGGCTTGTGAAAGGCATGGCATGCCTGGCTTGGGGTTGGGTGGGGATGCCCTGAGAGGCCTGAGACCCAGGCTTGGGCTAACTTCAGGCAGCTGGTGGCTTAAATGGGGAGACGAGACTCCCGCCTTTGGAAGGTTAAGGAAAAATCTGACCCCGGGGCAGGAGACCACCAGCTGGCAAAGCGCCCCCTCAAGCAAGAACAGAGCTGACAGGAGTCCCTTCCTGGACAAGATGGGGCTGCAGGGAGGGGTGAGGCAGGCTAGGAGGGGTGTGAGAGGACGTGGGGAGGTCCTAGCAAGACGGAGAACCCAGGGTAAGAGGCCCACGCAGGTTCCTTGTAGAGGGATGGCTCCCAGGCCTAGTTGAGTCCCTACTGGGATGGGGCTCAGGATGGTAGGGCAGCCCTCCCTGAGGAGGTGGGGCCTAGGCAAAGACCACCCTGTGGGCACTCTGGGCTCCTTCGCCACAGAAGGTGACCCCATTGTGTGTCAGAGTAGGTGCCCATTAAACCTCAGTAATCAGTGGGTGAGTGGCCAGGTGAGTGAGTGGATGGAGAAGGGAGGGAGGGAGGGATGAATATAATCGTCCTAGCATTCTGTACTTGTCAAAACCCTTTCCCATCCACCATGCTTCTGCTCCCACGCTTGCCCTCTGAGGGAGAAAAAGCATGAGTATTTCTCCGTAGGATCAGTAAGACTAAGGCCCAGACCCAGAGAGGTATGTATAGCCCACGGGCTGGCAGTCTCCCACGAAGAGCACTTCTTGAGCACCCCAGCTTCCTGGTGCTCTGCAGAGGCAGGCCTGGGCCCTGTGTCATCCACCCTCCCTGGCCCATTCCCTGCGTGACCGGGGACCCGGCCTGCAGGCCATCCACAGCCCGGCTGATCAGGCCCCTGCTGCTCGGAGGACCCCGGTGTCAGGGGCGGCCCAGCTGCAGCCTTCCCCAGATTCCAGCACAAACCAAATGAGACAGTCAGTGGCCCTGATTGTCCACCAGAGGCATGTCCAGGCTGCAGCAGGGTTGTCCAGGAAGCTCGTCGCTGAACATTTACTGAGCACCAACTGTTGGCAGTGGTTCCTCAAGACAATAAAGGATGGTAAAGGTCAGTCTCTGCTGCAAAGGTGCTCGTGATATCTGAGAACAGAGGGCGCACAGAGGCGGCAGCGCTCAGGCTGTGGCACAGGCGTCCCCAGCACATCAGGCAGGCTTCCTGGAGGAGGTGCTGTTGGACCTAGGCCTGAAGGGAGGGTTGGGGCCTGTGGAGAAGGCACTGTTCCATCTGGCCAGCCACTCCAGCAGGTCCCCACCACCCCGCCCCAGGAACATGCTGGAGAAGAGAGACCAATGAACAGGCCTGCCTTGTTTTTTTCTCGCCCACCGAGGGCTCCACTCTTGGATGAGCTCCCACACAGGGCACTGGCCATTGGGGGCCTCGCCCTCTGAGCTCCCCAGACCTGACCCTCTGTATTTCTAATCTGATACCCAGCCCCAGCCCCAGCAGAGCTGTTTCAGGGACCTGAGACTGGGTCTTCCTCACCTCTGCACCCCTAGTCCCCCAGGCCCTGGAAAGGATGTGAGCCATGGCCATACCCCCCGCACTAGAACCTGCGCATGGTTAGAAGTTCTATGCCTTTCAGGTCTGTGAGAAACCAGGCAGCAAGTTCCAGACATCAGACAGAGGGTCTTAGGAAAGACACGCCTCCTTTGGTTTGCCCTGGGGTCTGGTGCCAGGGAAGTAAGTCTCCCTAGTGATGTGGGGTCTTCCTTGTGTCCAGGAGACCCCTTTCAAGGCCTCAGGGAATAAGAGAGAAGACGGGGAGGGCCACCTCTGCATTTGGCTAGCTGCTGATTCCCTCCTCCTGTGTGTCTTTATCCTCCTCCTCTGTGTAATAAGGGGCACACTCAGTGACTCCCTGCGGCCCCTCTATTAGCGCTACCCTGATAGGTGTGTGATATCTTGGGGAAGGAGATGCCAGGGGACCTGTCCGAGGGCCCTGAGCCCCTGGACCTGCTCTCCTCTCCTGGTGACAGAGCCTCTGAGCAGGAGACAGTCAGGCTCCCCCAGCCTCCTGGGCGGGCTGCCTTGCCTCTGGCCTGGGCAGCGCTTACCCAAGCAGGACTGCCCGGGGAGGCTGCCACCGGAGAGGAGCAAGGAAGGGAAGGAGGGAGGCAGTACAGACAGCGCAGAGAGAGCAGTCCTGGAGCAGGAGGAGGCCCTCCCCTGCCCAGGTTCCTCTCGGGACCTGCACATCCTCACCCCCATTCAGGAGGTCTGAACCGGTGGGAGGGCCCACCCTCTCCTTCTTCCCCTGAGTTGGCACTTTTTTTTCTCTGGGTGTTAAACTCAGCTCTTCCTTTTTTCTCTCATTCCCTACTGCCTGTTAAATAATTTAAATATTTGGACCTAAAGGGCTTCAATTATCCTTTAATTTACATTAGTAATTTATGTATCAGGCAGAATGGACACGCGGTTAGTGTAACAGCCCCCAGTAGACCGGCGAGTATCTGCTGCACTTGATGTTCTTAAGAATCTCATCATTTTCCTTTGCAGCCCAAGCTCTTTGTTTTAAAAGAAACTCCTATAATGTGCATTTACACAGCCCCGTGTATACGTTCACACATGCACACGGGAGGGTGCCCGAACTCACAGGGATCACTGACGTGCACCCGCTTACAAGCGTGTACACCGAGGCAGAGGCCACGGGTCACACACACACACAGAGCAGGATGTAAAGCACACGCCCCATTGGCCTGCAGTCGCCACTCCCCCGTCCACCCTTCCTTATTTCTACATACATGCTAGTATTTGCATCAGTCAGCCAGGTGGTCCCAGACACAGCTCCATCCAGTAAAGAGGTGGGTGGGTTCCAGATGGCGTTCAGGTGGACCCTTCTGTGCCCTAGTTTTCCTTCCCTCCTGTGCAGCCCCACATGGGTGCCTGACTGAGCCCAGGGTTGAATACACACGTGAGAGCAAGATCATGGCCACCTCTCCACCGGCTCACAGACCATGGGCTGGTACCAGCTCCAGACTCCTTTTAGGCGTCTCTGATGGGCTGCCCACCCAGTCTTGGCGCCAGAGCCTTCCAGCCTGGGCACAGCAGCCTGAGCCCTTGCCCTGACACAGCCAGGCTGCCAAGGGAGCCCATTCGGGATTGCCAGCTCCCGGCTGCCCTTCTATTGCTGGCCCAGCTGCCCCAGCGCCAGGTTGCAAGGGCGGAGGCTTCCCAGGGGGTGGGGATAGTAGTGACAGAGAACAATGTTCTTATGTGTGAGTGTATGTTTCTGAGCTTGTCAGCTGAGACAAGCCCCTAACCCTGTGGCAACATACCTTGCAGCGCTGTGCTACATGCTTTCCAGGCAAGGCTCTTTGGATCCAGAACTGTCCTGGAAGATGTGGCTTCCCAGCTGTCATCCCTAATTCTATGAGAGCCCCCACCCAGCATGGTTCCTCCCTCCCATCACTCCCCTTTTGTCCCCCACAACCCGTAAAGCACAGGTAGCTAGGAGGCAGGTGGCCCAGTGGGCAGTGCAGTTGGTGGGAGCAACCCATTATACAGACGGAAAACCAAGACTACATCTTAGGTCACAGGACAGTACTTAGAGAGGCCCCTAGGAAAGTCCCTCGTAGGGTACTGGCCACGTATCCCAGTGCCCATGGGGCCTTTTGGAGCGCAGATTTGTCTCTTCCCACTCTGGTACTCAGACTGTTCCCCTGCTACCTGGGATGGGGCAGAGATGTGGTTCTCTTCCCTGAGCACATGGCCAGTGTGTTCTCAGGGTCCTCCTGGGAATCCCCACCATCGCCTTTCTCCTGGCATTGGCCTCTTTCTCTTCCTCATCTATCTGGTCTGGCTTGGGTGTGTGGGTGCTCCCCAAGTCCCAGCTTAATTCCTGCCTCTCCCAGGAAGCCTGCCCTGATAACCCCCAGCCTCTCTAGTCCTGTAGCCCGTACCTTAAAATCTAGGGCAGCAGTGCAAAAACAGTTCATCTCCGGTGACTGTTTGCAAGCCAGAGGGTGACTCCCTGATGTGTAACATTCAGAAGAATTCCAGGGCCACACCTGGCCTCGTTTGTAAAGGTAGCATCAGTTAGGAACATCTGCTCTGGGCACGGGACTGGATTAGAGTTGGTGGCACTGAGGCCAGGTATTTGCCATCCTGGATCCAGGGCTCAGTCGCAGCCTTGTTACCACATTCTCATGGTTGCACGAAGGCTTAGCCCCCTCCGGACTCCTAGCACAACAGCTTAGGCTGTACTTCTCCCTGGAGCAGAACCTACTTCTCTGCCCCCACCCCTGCTTCTAACATAGGTCTGGATCTAGTAGACACTGAAGAAAGGGATGCTTAGAGTATGCTCAAGGTGGAAGGAACTCCGGAGACCATCCAGTTCAGGGATGGCAGATAGGCTTCCTCTTGCCTGCCTGCCCTGAACAGACAGCAATGACTTCTAGGAGCTGTGCCGATCTTGAGGCGAAGATCAGGCTCAGCTGGAGAGAGTGCCGTGAGCAGCTAGTGATGTCTGTCACAGGCTCAGCCATGGCAGCCGTCCTACCAGGGTATGGCTGTCTGGGTTTTATTCAGTCTTCTGAGGAGACTGATATGGAGCCGGGAGCCAGAGAGGGGTATTGTGTCAGACATCGTCCCGTTGCTTGGTTGAATGATTGTAGAATCCTAGCTCCTGCTAAGAGAGTCAAAGTAAAGAAGGCAGGAGTTTTCCAGCACATTCTCATGAGTTTTCACTTGTGCTTACAATACTCACGAACACACTGAAACACATACACCCGCATATACTCATGCTCCCAAATATGCAAACACACACACACTCTCTCACTCTCTCTCTCTCTCTCCTGTGCCTTCTCCCCTGGCAAGCCTCATCCTTGCTTGGCAAATTGGATTTTCTTCTGGCAGCTGCCCTGGCCTTGCGACTCACAGGCTACGGAACACACCTCCCCATCTGCGAGAGCAATTTTCCATTGGCCCCGTGATGGGAGATGGAACACGTCGTGGGCCGGTGTGTCTCGAAGGTGGCTTGTACTGTAATAAGTTTGCTTGTAAATGCCGTCTCTTGCTTGTGTTGCACGTGCCTGCAGACAAAGTGATGTAAGTTGCAGAGGGTCCCTGCGAAGACCCTGAGCTCTGTCTCCATCCGACACCCTCCCCCCTTCCCCCATCACCAGCCACACAGCCCTGGGCAGACAAAGGGATGAATGAACCAAGAAAGAACTCCTGTCCTGTGAGTCTCTTACGGGAGCTCAGGCTGGGAAGAAGTGAGGATGATATTTTTCTTTTTTTTTTAAGATTTTAATTATTTATTTGACAGAGACAGCGAGAGTGAGGACACAAGCAGGGGGAGTGGGAGAGGGAGAAGCAGGTTTCCCGCGGAGCAGGGAGCCCGATGCGGGGCTCGATCCCAGGACCCTGGGATCGTGACCTGAGCTGAAGGCAGACGCTTAACGACTGAGCCACCCAGGCGCCCTGCCATTTATTTTTCTTTAAGCCTTTTTTTTCTCTGAAAAAAAAAAATCCCCAGGCTGGGGTTGTGTATTTCCAGCCTGTCATTTCATTTGCTGTCAGATTGACTAGACTTTTCTGGGCAAGTCTGCGGCCTGAGGTGTACCAGGTGTGCAGGCTCTGTAAGTACGTGAAGTGAGATGTAGTGAGCTTAGAACAACATGAAATGAGTGCTTTTCTCCCCCTCGACAAAAGAGTGAGCTGAGGTCTGGGTTAAAATAAGTATCCTATAGATTGTAATATTTTTCTAAATGTCTGTACTTTAAAAAAAAAAAAAAAAGAAAGAAAGAAAAAAGGGAAGGGGGAAGCAGTTGCTCTCTCAGTGGCACCTGAATCTTGAGTTTTAGCTTTCTGGCTCTAGTTCCTTCAGAGTTGTTCCCTGGCTGGGTGATGTAACTGTGAGCTGATCTGTTGCCCTCTCTGAGCCTCTGTGTTTTCATCTATCAAATGGGACGACGTTGGGCCTGGGGCAGCAGAAACCGTGACAGAGCACCTGGCCACAGTACATGGCTCTCATTTGTGGCTCCGTACTAGGGCGTGGCAAGTTTGACCTGTGCCTCACGGGGGCCGGGCATCAGTCCCAGAGCCCACAGCCTCCTGCCCTCCGCCTTGCCCACTCCTGTTGGCAGCGTGCAACCCTATCTCTCACCTCTTTCTAATCTCAGTCACCCCGTGAAGGCAGGATTTGCATTGCATTGTACAAAAGAGGAAACCAAGGCTCCAAGAGGTCGCTAATAATAACAGCCTCTAGCAGTTTTTAAGATTTTATTGTGTGCCAGGCACTGTGCTGAGCTTGTATTAAATCACCCCCTTTAGCGCTCAGAACAACACAAGAGGTAGGCATCCTCTCTCCCACTTGGAGTGGAGGAAGCAGGCTCAGAGAGGTGGAGGGACTTGCCCCCAGGCCAGAGCCCTTCCTGGGGACTTGCCTCACTAGACAGCACCTATGAACTCTGGGGAGAGTGAAGGCATTGAAAGCATTACAGTACATTCCAGAGACAACCAGTCAGACCCTGGCAGTCTCTTTTTCCCAGAGGGGCAGAGGGCAGGCAGGGAAGAGGGGTGGGGGTTGGGGAGAAAAGGGGGCTTTTCCTGGAAAAGTCCAGGGTGGGATGAGCTAGGGCAGAGCCCAGGATGTGGGGTCCCTGTGTCTAAGGCCTTTTCCACCCTGTCCCTCTTAGTTCGTTGCCTCTGCAGCTCAGACCCTGACTCCTCCCCCACACCCTATCCCTCATCAGCTGTGGGCTCTGGGGACCCCCAAAGCACTGACCATCAGAAGTGCCACACCCCGCAGCAAGGCCATATTAACCACCCCACTGTGCAAGGTAATTCCCTGAGCTTCGGCCCTTCCCCTGGCACCATGCCCCAGAGATCCTGATGCAAGGAGCAGCAACGGTACTTCCCAGAGACGAGGCTTGCTTTCCACCAGCCCCTTATCCATTGCCTAGGCCCTGCCCACAGCAGGTGGGCAGGCTTGCAGGCATGGCCTGAGTGGGACATGCCGGGAGTAACACTGTTACTGGCTACAGGGGCGGAGTAGGGTGTGTGTGTGTGTGTGTGTGCGCGCGCTCGAGCTTGCATGTGCTGAGTCCACTCAATCCCTGGACAGCCTGGGCTTTGCCTCCCTTTCCCTGGGGCCCTGCCAAGCTCCCAGCACCTGGTTCACAGCATTTCCAGGCTGTCAGAAGCTGGGCTTCCCTGAGGACAGCCAAGGGGAGGCGGGGCAGGAGTGCTGGGTGGGGCAGTGAGCACTCTGCCTCCCCAGGGCCTCCCAGAGCCTGGGGGTGAGAGGTGAGCACCACTGTGTGGGGGGAGGGGTTGCCCCAGAGGCTAGAGCAACTGTCTCAGGAATGTCTTCCAGGAAGGATTCAGGCAGGACCTGTGACAGGCGGGGGTCACAGCTTGAGAGGGGCATCCCAGGGACCCCCTCCCTGCTCCATGTGTGTCCTTCTCATTTACCACATCATGTCAACTTATAGACCAGCAGTGCAGTCCCCAATTCAGCAGGTGGGAGACTGATGTGTGGAGAGGACAGAAATCTGCTCAAGGTCACATCGAGTTAGTAGTATTGTTAGGACTGAACTCCAGGGTTTCTGACTCGGTTCAGTGCTCTTGCTATGATAGCAGGTGGTTATCAAATTAATGTAAATTATATGCAAATGTCTATGGCTCTCGACACCCAGCGTGGCAGGGTGTGTCCTAGGGGAGCTGGTGGGGATCTCTTCTCTTCACAGACTATCAGAGCTCATAAGGCCCATGGAGATCATCCTGCCCGCCCCAAGGCTTGGGTCCCAGTGGCCTGTGGCAAAAGGGGAGGGGTGGGTGTTGGCTCTGGGACTGTGGGCGCCCGGCATCCTCCTGCTGCGGTGGCGGCACGGGGCTGACAACGCCAGGAAATAGCCAGAGGAAGCCTCCAGGATGGGCCCCCAGAGTCTAAAAGACGCCATGGGCCCAGCACAGGGAAGTTTTCTCACGCATCCTGGGAAGGTGACTAGCTCTCCGCAGGCCCCCTGGGTCCCCATCAATAAGCCGGCCTGAATGGAGAGGCTGGGTTGGGGAGATTTATTTCCTGGCTTTGGAACCAGCCATTCCCCCTGCCCCCACCTTCCTCCTGGCCGGAGAACAATGGGACATCCCCGGAGAGGCCTTCCTGGGGCAACAGGTGCACAGAGCAGGGGGGATGGCCTCTGGCCCCCACAGGCTCCCAGCCCCCAGGCTGTTACATACTCCATGCACACAGCTTGGTCGAGCGCTTCGGAAGAGCTTCCCAGAAGTAGAATTCTAGAGAAGGCATGTCGTCCTTGACCCATGTGGCCGCACAGCTTTGTGGATTGGGAGCAAGAGTTATCCCCAAGTGGTCATTCTCCAAAGATGGCAAAAAGTATTTTCCAGACATCACACACTGCTGGACTTTACCAGATGCCCCTCGCTGTGGGGGGAAGGGGATGTGAATCAGAGACAAAAGGAGCTCAGGGCCTTGGCTTCCAGAGTCCCTAACTTAGAAACACCGGGGGCCCCTAGGCACCTGCCTGCCTAAGCGGGCCACTCCTCGCTGGTAATTAGCGCCATCCATCTGAAGTGAGATCTGGAATGAGCGGAAGCCCTTTAAAGCAATTTGCTCTTTTAATCTCACCCCTGTGATCTCATTTAATTTTCTCAGCCAAACTTTGTTCACTGAGGGTGGCTGAGGTCTCACCCTTCCCAGACGGGATCGACTGTGAGCGCCGCTAGCGTTGGTTTGGATCCCAAGCAAAAGACCTGCCCCCGGGGCGCCTGGGTGGCTCAGTCGTTAAGCGCCTGCCTTCGGCTCAGGTCATGATCCCAGCGTTCTGGGATCGAGCCCCGCATCGGGCTCCCTGCTCGGTGGGAAGCCTGCCTCTCCCCCCTCCACTCCCCCTGCCTGTGCTCCTCTCTCACTGTGTCTCTCTCTGTCAAATAAATAAATAAATTCTTAAAAAAAAAAAAAAAAAAAAAAGACCTGCCCCCATCCAGCTGCCAAAGGGGATTGTGTAAAAGACAGAGGCAAGCAGGCCATCTTCCCCTACTACAGGGGAAGACGGGATTATTTACGGAGTTACAGTCTTTGGCATTGTGTGTGTGTGTGTGTGCACGTGCGTGTGTGTGCGCTCACGTGTGTTGGCCTGGGGAGGGGTGGGGTCCTCAGGTAATCCTCCCGTGAACTCTGTGGCATTGGTGTATGATCACCCCATTTTACAGACTAGGAAACTGAGGCTTTGCGTCTCGATGACTTCCAAGGTCCGTAGCATGTCCCCTTCCTTGAATGATGACCAGGTGGCACTCCCTAGGGAGCTGCTGTCACAGTGTCATACCCCAGAGGTGACTGGATAAGTGGCCGTGTGCCTGCCATACCCTGTCCCATTGCCACTCACATAGGCTGTCCAGCCCGGGTCCCAGCTTCTCCAGGAAGGGGACTCAGCTGAGCCAGCAGAGCTCCTAGGCTGTCAGCAGCCAGGCTAGGAGAGAGAGCCGCAGTGATTTATGGCTGCCTCGTCCCCTAGCGCCCTGCCTGGGCCTGGTGTACTTACTGACTAATGGAAGCCCAGCGCAGAGGAAATAATTCTGCCAGGAGTCGGCTCCTGTGACAGGGGCAAGCACCGCTGCCTGGGGGTGAGGACAGGATAGGGAACAGAGGGAAGTCGAGCCGAAGCCAGAGACAGAGGCACACAGAGAGTTCTGAGAAAGCAGGTGGAGCCCAGACTCGGAGGTGCAGAGGATGGCCCCGCCTGGCAGCCCAGTCACTGGACCAGCTTCTCCAGTGCACCGGTGGGGAGCCAAGAGGTGAGCCAGGAGCCCAAGGTCCCAGATGTCCACCAGCATACCAGCCTGAACATTTGGTGTGGGTCTTGATATTCACAGAACATCAGAACTTCTCACCTAACCCCTCAATGACAGATGAGCAAGCAGGGGCCCAGAGGGGGTCAGGGACTTGTTCAAGGTCACACAGCAGTTGATTACTGAGCTGAGACAAGAGCCCAGGTTTCCTGCTTCCCTGGGATGTCCCAAGAATACCCCAGCCTGTGTGGAGCCCAGGGGGATGGAAAAGAAAGACATAAAAAAAGCATAGATTGTGAGGCAAAACAGAGAGTGTGGAATTAGGGGGGCCAGTCCGGTCCAGGGAGAGGGAGGGGCACAGGATTAAGGAAGTATACTAAGGAGAATTAGGACAGCCCCAGTATAGCAGGAGGGGAAGGGGTCCTGTAGCCGGTATAGACCATCCTGGCAGGGACAGGTTAAGGGGGAACCCTGGAAAGCTATGCCTCGGTGGATCCCCTCTGTTAATTAGCAGGGGCTCCCTGAGGCTCTTTGCCAGGCACGAAGGGATGAGCAGCAGAAGAGTCAGCTCAGTCACCCCTAGATCTTGCCTTGCTCCTCTCCCTGCCTCCCCCAGCCGGCATGCCTGGCCTTGCGCTAGGAAGAGAAGAACCCTGGGCTCAAACCCCAGCTTCACCACCAGCCCAGCTTCTGAGCCAGGCAGGCCGTTCACCTCTGAGCCTCTGTTTCCTTACCTGTTAAGTGGGACCGTTCTGCCCACCACCAAACAGATGGTGAACTGGGAAGTTTGGGCTGAGAGTTGCCGCTGGCCTCAAATCAGGTGTCTGAGGACCCCTGTGTCTCTCTGGGACCCCTGTCCCCTTCAGGCCACCCAGACCAGTCACATTAGGTGGCTAGCACCTCAGTGACATGTTCAGTCTGTGAAATGGGCAGAATCAAGGCCACCGCCCTGGGCTCCCGTTTCCCCTCCAGCCCCAGGCTGGAAGGCATCCCGGACTGGGTGGTGAGCTCTCACCTCCGCATGCCAGGTACCGCGCAGAGGTGCTGTGTGGGTGTGGAAGGTGTTGCCCCTGGTTGGGGACCCAGCAGCCATCTGGGGCCTGACAGCCAGAAGGAGGGAGAAAACCCGCATCTGTTGCAGGGCAGAGACGAGGCTCTGTTCCCTCCCCGGAGCCGGGGCAGGCCGCGGCCAGGTGTGTGGGGAGCTCTGCCAGCTCACCCGGCCTCAGCGGCTCCCACAGATAGCCGTGTGCCTGCCGTGCACCAGGCCTGTGCTGAAGCCTATCGTCCTTGTGATCCATGCAAGACATGCCATGTCCTGATACCCACTTTCCAGACAAAACACAGAGGCCCAGGGACCTGAAGTGACGTTTCCAAAGACGGCGCTGCATTAACTGGGCACCATTAGCGAGTGCTCACCTAGAGCCAGGCGCTGAACTAAGTGTTCCACACATAGTCATGCATATGCCTCCCGGTTATCCGCTAGGCTAGGGATTCCTCACGGCTCCGTTTTCCAGGTATAGAAATCAAGGCCCAAAGAAGGAAAAGCACTTGCCTAAGATCCCACAGCTCTAGATGCCGAGATTCTCCCTTGGGTGCACGGGAGCTCTTTCCACTGAGAGCAAGGGCCCTCACCCTCCTGGTGAGCCGTGGGGGCCCTCAGCTCCAGGCGGGGCTCCCACCTCTAGGTCTAGGCTAGAGGAATCCATGCATTGCCTCATATTGGCCAAGCGCAGGACGGGAGGCGAGGGCTTGCAGATCCGGAGAGCCTGGAGTGAAGCCCTGGTGCTTTCAAACACTCTTGCTTCATGAGTATCCAGAAGCCACCCCACATCCCTCCAAACCCAGCCCTGTGGCCCCCAGGACACCTGGCTTCTCACTGAGCTGTGTGGAGGGGCTGGCTTCCCTTGTGCCTTTCCCGGATCCCTCTACTCCAAGCATCCGAGAGAAGCAGGACAAGCCATGTCCTTGGAGAGTGTCCTTTTAGACGAAGAAGGTCCAGAGAAAGGAAGGGACTTACCCAAGGTCACACAGCTTGGAGCATCCCAAGGAACCTCTGGAGTTCCCTCAGAGAAGTGGGAGGAAGAACGAGGGGTTTGCCCACCTGGCTCCCACCCATGCCCATCTGCTCCCAGGGTCACCCAGGTCCCCACCCTTGCCCTACCTTACCCCAACATTGTCTTTTCTCTTGGGGTTGGTGCCCAGCCAGGCAGGGGATTCACCAGTGGGTAAAGACTTCTTCCCCAGAGACCTAAACCTCCAAAGCCCCTCTTCCCCCTCCCCGTCCAAGAACCCGCCAGTCACCAACCTGTCCAAGAGCCAGCTGGAGGATGACAAGGGATAGGCTGAGCCTCGGGGTGGGAAGCTGGGATAGAAATGTCCCAGCCTCACCTCATGGGCAGGGTGGAGGGAGGGTATGTGCAGCTGTTCATTAGAAAAAGAGTCGTGAGTAATCTTAGCCTTGGACAGCCCTTGACAGGTTATAAAGCACTTTCACATCTATAAGCAGAACCTACAGTAAACCCCATCTGGAGATTAAACGGAGGCTCCCAGAGGTGAAGTGGTTTGCCTAGGGTCACATAGCCCGTTAACGCATGAGTGGGACTTGAGCCTATACGAGGTTTCCTGAGCACGCCAGCCAGACCCCGTGCTGGTTACTTTCCCAAGGTGACTGTTTACCTGAACGGCAGGCCTGGGAGATTCCCGTGGATCTCCCCATTTTATAGAGGAAGAACTTGGGGCACGGAGACGACCTGTGGTGGGGTGCCCCAGCCCCAGTCCAGCCAGGTCAGTGGGCCTGGGCCCTCTGCGCCCGCTCCTGACATTAGGGGCGGACAGCCCCGGGCAGCTGCAGGTCTGCCCATCTTGGATATGGAACATGGTGCTGGGGAAGACACCTGCAGCAATAAGGTTTGGGTTTGAGCCAGAGCCTCCAGGGGACAAACCAACATTTGTCATCGTCCCTTTTGGTGGAGAGAGGTGGGGGGCACCCAGGGTCAGGGGTGGAGGCTCTAGGGCCCTTCCATGGCCCAGCACAGGGGTGGCCCAGAACTGCTCCCACCTCCTGCCCAGAGGACGGCTTCTCTGCTCTTGTCAGCCGTCTCCAGCACTGGGGTTTCTGTGCCTGAGATATCCAGTGTTTCTTTCCGGGGGCCCTGCTGTAGGGGCGACAGGCAGAGGCACTCAGCCCCCGCCCCACCCCCCCAGCCCTTCTCTTTCCTCACAACTCCAGGGAGGAAGGGGCAATAGGTGGAGGCAAGACAGGCAGGCAGGGCCTGGGCGTTTAGAGGCCTCTGATGGCACTGGGTGTGGCCTATAATCCCGCTGGCTGGCCGCCCTGTTCCCTAACTAAAGTGTCCTTTTGAAAATGCCCTCCGGTCCAGGCCCAGCAGTGCTGGGAGAGGCAAGCACCTCCCAGAAATCTCAGCAGCTTTCTCACTGCCCCTGGAGGGCCTCTCGGCTCAGGGCCTTTGGTTATCCTGGTGAGGCCGGGGGAGTCACGCACGCTAAAGTGAGGACCCCAGGTGGTGCCTGTGCCATCATGGTTACTGTCCTCCCAGACCCACCTCTCTCCACCGCCCCTCGCTGAAGGCGGCCGGCTGTCCTGGTCCAAGAGCCTGGAGAGCCTGGATCAAAGGCTCTATTGAAGAGGCTTGTTAGAGCGGGAGATGCCAGGGGCAGAAGAACGCTGGGGGGAGGTAAGCAAGAAGACTGAGTCACCACGGGCCAATTGTGGTGAGTGGACAGCGGGTGGCTGGAGCCAGCTTTTCAGGCTGAGAGGAGAGCCCAGCCGGGAGGCCCAGGAAGGGGGTGTGTGCTGGGACCCCGGGGCCCTGTGCCGAGGTTGCCACTGCTGCATGGGGACCCCTCCACCGGCGAGCACCCTGCTCCTCCGCAGTCCCTTACGAAAGCCCCCTTCAGTCAGAGCAGCCGAGCAACGGCCCGGTCAGTGCTGCGGGGGCAGGGCCAGGGAGGGCTCTTGCATATCTGGAGTCTTTGCCACACTGGAGGCCCAGAGTCTGCAGGGCTGTGCTGAGGGTGCGGGGGGAGCGGCCGATGCACACCCGTGGAGGCTGGTCAGGAAGGAGTAAGAGCCACTCCGTTACAGGGCCAAGCCACCCCAGCTCTCTGGGCTCTGTTTTCCCCTGGGGTTAAGTTGGGGTGAGTGGAGACAGTTCAAATCAGGGATGGTGGAATCTTTTTTTTCATCGCTTGATTGGTGTGGCTGGGTGTAGTCCTGTGTTGAGAAGGAGTCTGAGGCCCTGTTCAGGCATTGATTAGTGATGTCTACCACAGCCTCGGGATGGGCCATGGTGCCACGTGTTTGTGCCTGAACTGGATTTTCTCTACAGACCTCATACTCTCTACCTTCCCGAGACCCTGAGGTGCACAAGGACTCCCTCATCCTGGCTCTGCCTCTGGATCCTGAGATGCCACTAGAAATTGGTCTCAATTTCTCCATCTCCAAAAGGGGGAGAAGGCCTTCACTGAACCTCTCAGGGCTTGACTCCCAAAACTCATCGTTTTCGAGGTTACTGAGCCCTTTCTGATGCCGCCCTGTGCAAGGTGGAGTGTGCCTATGCTCCTGAACCTTCTCCCCATGTGGACCTGAGCCCTGGGTTTTCCCTTTCCCTGGCTCTGTGATTTGGGGCAAGTCCGTTGAGCACTGAACCATGGTGGGTAAAGTAGGGACTTTGGTGCCTGTGCCCAGGGAGTCCAGCTGTGCACCCAGAGTGCTCAGCCCCAAGATGCGGTGCTGATGAAAGTGTCGGAAGAGCTGGTTTCTTTGCCCGCTCCTGACCTGGGCTTTGGCTGGAATTTTGATGAGGGTGGGGCAGGGGAGGCTCGAGGAGAGTTTCAAAGCATCGCAGGCCCAGACTTTCGGCTCTCCGCCGCGCTCTGCTGTGCCGAAACCACAGGCCCAGCCCAAGCTGGCTTCTCTGTAAACTCCCCAGTCTCTCCCTCTAACCAGCCCCATAAAAAGGGAGCAAGGCAGGAGGGAGACCGACTGCAGACTTTGTAATTTGGCTTGGAGGCGGCTCCTCTTCGTTTTAACCAGGCTGTAATTACGGCTGGCACCCGGCACCCCTCATTACCGGAGGCTGGAAGGAGGACTCTAATTATAGCATGCTGGGTCCCGGCTGGAGTGGTGGGGGGCCAGGCAGAACTGGGGGCTGCAAGGCCAGCAAATAGCCCTCCCGGTTGGGGCCCTGGGTGCCTTCCCCAAGGTTCCTCATTTCTCTTGCTTCCAGAGCCATTCATGGGAAGGGTGGGGCTTAGGTTGAATCGAGGCCTCTTCCCAGGGAGAGGACCCAGAGGAGCCCAGGTGGTTCATCCACTCATGCAGAGAGCACTTCTGAAGCACCTACTATGTGCTGTGCTGGCGCTGGGGGTCATCAGTGGTCACACAAGTGCCATCCAGCCAGGGATGGTGTTCCGGCAGCAAGTGCCAGCGAGGACATCCCACTGCTGAGCACATGTGAGTATGTCCACACTGGGTGGAAAAGAGCCACTGTCCTGAGGCTTGAGTGGCCCCACCCACTCCCCTGGGACCCCCTCCCCAGCCTCACTTGGCACAGCAGGGGCTCCGGGACCCTGGCCCAGAGCCCACAGAGGGGGTTTGGTGTTGTGATTGCCAGCATGCATCTGCCTCCTGGGGTGAGACAAGGACCTGGTGGAGACTCAGGCACTGAACAAGGAAATACACAGATGAGTACATAATTAAAAGTGGTGGGAGGGCAATAAGGAAAAAGAAATACCCAAGGAAGAGCCAGGGCCCCAGGTAGTCAGGAGGGGCTGGCAGGGCCGGGCTCTCTGAGGAGGTGACCTTTCAGGTGAGACCTCGAGACAGAAGGACTTGGCCGGGTGGGGGGCGGGCGCGGTTGATGAGGCAGCATTCCAGGTGTCTCCACTGGAGGCTTGCAGCCTGGGATCTTTGGCTCTGAGGTGTCCCCACGCTGGCTGGAAGCATAGACGGCAGTGGGATTTCTCCTGCACATGGTGCCAAAAACGCCGGACCGTTGAATGTGGACCTCCAGTCCAGGCCCAGCTCTGCCAGAGTGCTGTATGACCTTAGGCCGGTCACACCCTCTCTGGGCCTTGGCATCCTCATCTGTGCGGTGGGAGGCCCCCGCAGGCCACAGCCCTCCTTCACTGCCACCACCCCTGGGTATTTGAGGAGGCTTTGACCAGCAAATCCTGTTTAAATACCACATTTTGGGGATACCCTAAACTGTAAAGCGAGGACCCTGCAACCGGGATGGGGGTAGGGGCTAGAGAGCTCGGGCTGAGAACTCCAGGCTGTCCCGTTCTCTCTGCTGAGTTATTAAGAGCCACCCGGAAGCAGACACAAAGGCAATTGTCCTGAGCTGGAGTCAGCCTCTAGCACCCCAGCTGAGAACAATCAGGGAGGAAAACCAAGGCCATTTGTCCAGCACGGAGTGCGGCAGCGGCAGCGGCGGCGGCTGGGAAAATGCCGAGTATTTCTCAGCTAAAATTAGACACCTACTAAACCTTTACATCAAGGGCAACCTGAAGCTTCTATTGTTTTGAACTTGCGATCCCAGAGGACGTGGGGGCAGGAGGGTCTCAGGAGAAGCCCGTGACCGTCCCCCCTCTCGGCCAATGCTGAGCCATCCCTTGCACCTTGAGGGTGCCCAGTAAGGAGGAGCAGACCAGGAGAGAGATGGACAGACAGGGGTGTGGGGGAAGGGGTCTGGCTGGCCAGGGTCACCAAGCATGGGTGGCTGACACAGCTCCGGTTTCCTATTGGAGACATTCTCCCTTCAACAGTGACACTGTTATTCCCTGGGCTCTGTGAGGGCGCCTAGAAGGAAGTGCAGGAAACATAAATAAGAAAATAAACAAGAAATAAAAATAAATAAGAAAATAACTCTCCATCCTTCCTGGAGGAAGTAGGCATCTCTCTTTGCTCCTGGGGGACAGGTCCTGCCACTAGGCTCCCAAACCTGGCTTCAGATCTTTCCCCCTCCACCATTTGGTGACTTGGGCAAGTTACTTACCCCGCTGAGTGACTTCAGGTAAACAGTGGGGGTGGGTATCACAGCAACCTCACAGGGTTGTTGGAAAGACAATATAGATGATGTAGATAGTGACAATGATAATAATAAAAACAATAACACAGCTTATGCTCAGTGAGCCCTTTTGATGTGCCATGCACTGCTCTGAGCAATTTGGGCGTATAATGTGTCTAACCCTCCCATTTTGCAGATAAGGAAACTGAGGCCCTGAGAGGCTAAGGAATGTGCCAGAACACAGGTGCAGGGGACGGCTGTCATTATCCTTAGTGCCATACACCGGAGCCGATCTAAGCTAAGGTGGCCGGCCCCATGCTGCCATGTGATTCCTTTGGCTCCTTTTGAAAGGTCTCCGGCTGAATCACAGAAGCTCAGGGAAAGGGAGGTGACTCCATTCAGCACCGTTCTGTGTGCTAGGTGTTTTATATTTCTGTTGGGAGGCAAGAGAGCATAGAGCAGTGGGCCAGCAGCAGCACCTGGGAACGTGTTAGAAACGCACGTTTTCAAGCCCCACCGTGGACCTGCTGAGGGGGGCCCGGGGGTGTAGGAGGAAGGCCACGGTGCCCTGGGTTTCTCCGTGCCTCCAGGGTATCCTGGCGCATGCTGCAGTTTGAGAACTACCTCCCTCTGTGGAGGTTGATGAGTAGGGGCTTAGAGTCGGGGAGATCCAGATAGAAGGACCAACAACCCTGCTCTGTGACCTTGGCCAAGTCACCTAGCCTCTCTGTACCCCAGTTTCCTTACCTACAACGCCGGGATCCTCATAAGAGTACCTGTCTCAAAGGTTATTGGGAGTATTCAGTTGGATGCTGTATGCCAAGTGTTCTGCATGGTGTCTGGGAGCGGGCTGGCTTGTGAACGGCCGTTGTTACTGGTTCCCCATGTGACCTGCTATGACTCAAGGCCATGGGAAAGGGAAGGTGGGTCTGTGTGGCCAGGGAAGCCCATGAATCCCAGCTGGAGTGCCGCTTTCCCTCCAGAGCAACCTAGCAGAACCGAAAGTGACCCCACTCTCCTGGGGCTGCAGGGTCCAGGGCAGCTGAGATGGACATCTCCTCCGCACCGGGCTCACTCCCTGTCTTTCAGGAGCCTTCAGTGTTAACTAAAGAGACCCATGAACTGCATGAGGCTCTTTTCTCCTCCCCTTTCTCAGGGAAAGAGCAAAGGCATCTCCAGGGAAACCAGGTTGAGAATGAATCTGGAAACAGGGCCATCTCCAGACCCTGGGCTCTTGGGCTCAGGGACTTCATGCAGGTGGCCTTGCAGTTTCCAGAAGTGTGTCTTGGCTCTTGTCCTCACCACCTGCGTGTTTTTGAAGGCTCCTTGGAGGCCTCTGGGGAGCCCTGCACTCCTCATCCATGCCTTCCTCCCCAAGAGGAGGCTCCTGGGGCCAGGCCAGGCAGAGAGCACAGCCCCACCCCCAGGCTCCCGGAGAGAACCCTCCCACCACTGTCCCCAGGTCCCCTGAGCCATCCACATGCCTCTGTGTCATGTCGCACTTGCACACCTCTGACCCCATCTCTGAGAAGTGAGCACAGTTGGGCTCATGATATTGTGCCCATTTTACAGATAAGCCAAGGCCCCAGGAGGTGAGGCAGCCAACCTCATCACGCAGGAACCATTCTGGTGTTTTCCTTCCACGGAGCCACACTTCCCCCCTACCTCTTTTCCCCCTGACTTCTTTATCCCCCTGGAGAAATGCATGGAAGATTGACACGTTGAGGGCTGTCATGGAACGGGCTCAGGGCCATGGGACAACTCCCCTGAGGTGACACGGTGGCAGAGCTGAGGTTGACCCAGGTCCTGCTTCCTCTAGGGCCCGTGCTCTTCTCCATGTTGTGTTTTAGGCTCTTTCCTCCCCTCTGCTCTCCCTGGGGCCCAGCTACACCCCCCTCCCTGGAGAAGAGCCCTGTCATGGTGCATGCAGGTCAGGCACATGCCCTCTCACACTTCCTCTGGCTCCAGCTCAGAGGTCAAGGTGAGTAGGCGGAGCCCTGAGCCAAGGAGGCTCAGGGATTACATCAGCAGGTACAAACAAGCAGGCAGGAGCAGGGCTGGGAGTCCCACGGGGCTGGGGGTGGAGTTCCACCTGCCCCACGCGAGTCTGTTTCTTTCCCTCCTTCGAGCTTGCATCAGCCTTTTGCAGCTCCAGGTCATCACTGCGTGGGCCGGGGCAGTGGCCGGGAGGTTGGGGCAGGGTGGGGAGTGGGGCACCTGGCCGGCACCTTGAACCCAGAGGAAAACCCTTGAGCTATTGGTCAAAATGTCAGCCAGGGACCCTGGCAGCCCCAGGAAGGCACAGCCACCATTTCTTACTGCAAAAAAGCGATAATAAAACTTAGAGCACCGGGCTGCCTACCTGGCAAAATAGTTTCACACTTCTGACCCTGATGTTCCCGACAACCCTAGGGGGGCAAAGCAAGTAAAAGTGGCCCCATGTCCCAGAAGGCAAGAGTGAGGCCCAGAGGGAAGTGGCTCACCCAAGTTTGCTTCACGAGCAAATGACAGCACCGTGAGTTTCAGCCCAAGAAAAGTACAAAGGATTATAGGGGCCTGGAGAATGAGCACTCTGTCCAGTAGTCGAGGTGGAAGTAGTCAAAGCATACTTCCTGGAGGAGGCGGGCTGGCTCCCTGACTAAGAAGGAGGGAGCTGCAGACATAGCTGTGGGTTTATTTCTGCACTGATGGTGGGTCTGCAGGCAGAGGGACATCATTGTGGGGCTAGGCTGGAGGCAGACGGAGCAGGAGTCTGGGAGTCAAGATGCGGGATCCTTAACCTTGAACTTTTGCAGCAAGCTTCCCATGGGTGTGCCTGAAGCTTGGCCAGAGCTCTCCAAGGCCCTACCACAGGTGTGATCAAGGGGAGATGAGGACGTCTGATGAATGAATGAAAGAGTGGGGGTGAGTCCCTGCCCACCACCCTGTCTCCCTTGACGTGTGCCTGACCAGCCATGTGGGTCTTCCCCTTGGCCTGTGGCGCCTGTCTCCCCACAGCTCCAGCGCTGACAACTCAGCTGTTCACCCAAGGCCAGGGCCAGGGTCTTCCCCACTGGTGGAACCAGAGAGAGGCAAGGGTAAGAGCGCTGGGCTGAGTGCCAGGATGCCCACGTTCCAGCCCAGCTTTGCTTCCCAACTGCTCTGTGACCTGAGACCAGTTACTCTGACCCCTGGGAGCCCGAGTCTATAAGGTCTGCCTCCCTCAGGGCCCATGGAACCTTGGCCTTGAGGAAGAAGCAGAACAGCAGTATGGGTGAAGACCAGGGATGGACGCCACCTCCCCTTGCTCTCGGGGCCTGAGTGCAAACCCAGGT
>NW_023270234.1:0-28155 GCF_011800145.1 Mirounga leonina
TTATTTATTTATTTATTTATTTATTTATTTATTTATTTATTTATTTAAGAAGGAGAGAGGGTGAGCAGACAGGTGGGGGCAGGGGCAGAGGAAGAGGGAGAGGGAATCTCAAGCAGACTCTGTGCTGAGCGCAGAACCCAATGTGGGGTTCGATCCCACGATCCCGAGATTATGACCTGAGCTGAAACCATGAGCTAGATGCTTAACCGACTGAGCCACCCAGACACCCCACAAATTAGTGTTTTTCTATTTGGGGGGTAAATACTCAGTTATGGATCATATAGCAATTCTACCTTTAATTTTTTGAGGAACCTCCATATTGTTTTCCACAGGGGGCTGCACCAGTTGGCATTCCCACCAACAGTGCACAAGAGTTCCTTTTTCTCCACAATCTTGCCAAAACCTGTTGTTTCTTGTGTTGTTGATTTTAGCCATTTGGACAGGTATGAGGTGATAGCTCATTGTGGTTTTCATTTGCATTTCCCTGATGATGAGTGATTTGAGCATCTTTTCGTGTCTGTTGGCCATCTGTGTCTTCTTTGGAGAAATGTCTGTTGATGTCTTCCGCCTATTTTTAAATTGGATCATTTGGTTTTTTGGTGTTGAGTTGTATAAGTTCTTTATATATTTTGGATACTAACCTTTCATATCATTTGCAAATATCTTCTCCCATTCAGTAACTTGTCCTCTCATTTTATTGGTGGTTTTCTTTGCTGTGCAGAAGCCTTTTATTTTGATGTAGTCCCAATAATTTATTTTTGCTTTTGTCTCCCTTGCCTCAGGGGACATATCTAGAAAGATGTTGTTACAACCAGTGTCTGAGAAATTACTATCTGTGCTCTCTGCTCGGACTTTTTTGGTTTCAAGTCTTACATTTAGGTCTTTAATCCATTTTGAATTTAATTTTTGTGTATAGTGTAAGAGAGTGGTCCAGTTTCATTCTTTTGGATGTACCTGTCCAGTTTTCCCAACACCAGTTTTTGAAGAGACTATCTTTTTCCCATTGTATATTCTTGCCTCCCTGCTTGTACATAAAATCATGGGTTTATTTCTGGATTCTCTATTCTGTTCCGTTGATCTATTGTCTACTTTTCCGTCAGTACCATACTGTTTGGATTATTACAGCTTTGTGATATACCCTGAAATCTGGGATTGTGATACCTCCAATTTTGTTCTTTCTCAAGATTGTTTTGGCTATTTGGGGCCTTTTGTGGTACCATACATATTTTAGAATTATTTGTTCTAGTTCTGTGAAAAATGCTATTGGTGTTTTGATAGGGATTGCATTAAATCTGTAGATCATTTTGGGTATGGGACATTTTAAAATATTTGTTCTTCCATCAATAAGCATAGAATATTTTTCCATTCATGTTGTCTTCAATTTTTTTTCATCAGTGTTTTATAGTTTTCAGAATATAGGTCTTTCACTTCCTTGTTTAAGTTTATTCCTAGGTAGTTTATTATTTTTGGTATAATTGTGAATGGGACTGTTTCTTAATTTCTCTTTCTGCTTCTTCATTATTAGTGTATAAAAATGCAGATTTCTGTATATTGATTTTGTATCCTGTGATTTTCCTGAACGCATTTATCAGTTCTAGTCTATTTTTGGTGGAGTCTGGAGGGTTTTCTGTATATAGAGTATCATGTCACCTGCAAATAGTGAAAGTTTTACTTCTTCCTTACCCATTTGGATGCCACTTATTTCTTTTTCTTGTCTTATTCCCGGGGCTAGGACTTCCAGTACTATGTTGAATACAAGTAGTGAGAATGGACACCCCTGTCTTGCTCTTGATCTTGGGGAAAAGCTTTTAGTTTTTCACCATTGAGTATGATTTTAGCTGTAGGTTTTTATATGGTCTTTATTATATTGAAATGTGTTCCCTCTAAATCTACTTCGTTGAGAGTTTTTATCATGAATGGATATTGTACTTTGTCAAATGCTTTTCTGCATCTATTAAAATAATCATGTGCTTTTTATCCTTTCTCTTGTTGACGTGATGTATGATGTTAATTGATTTGTGAATACTGAATCACGTTTGCATCCTAGGAATAAATCCCACTTGATCACGGTGAATGATTTTTTAATGTATTGTTCGATTTGGTTGGCTATTATTTTGTTGAGGATTTTTGCATCTGTGTTCATCAGAGATATTGGCCTGTAGTTCTCTCTTTTTTAAAAAAAGATTTTATTTATTTGCGGTAGAGCAAGAGTGAGAGAGCGAGAGCGCACAAGCAGGGGGAGTGGTAGAGGGAGAAGCAAGCTCCCCGCTGAGCCAGGAGCCCGATGGGGGACTCAATCCCAGGACTCTGGGATCATGACCAGAGCTGAAGGCAGACGCTTAACTGACTGAACCACCCAGCTGTCCTTTTTTTTTTTTTTTTTTTTTTTTAAGTGTCTTTACCTGGTTTTGGTATCAGGGTAATGCTGGCCTCACAGAATGAATTTGTGATTTTGGAAGCTTTCCTTCTAACTCTTCTTTAAATGTTCGGTAAAATCCACCTGTGAAGCCATCTGCTCCTGGACTTTTGTTTGTTGGGAGTTTTCTGATTACTGATTCAATTTCATTCCTGGTAATCAGTCTGTTCAAGTTTTCTATTTCTTCCTGATTCAGTTTTGGGAGGTTATATGTTTCTAGGGATTTATCATTTCTTCTAGGTTGTTCAATTTGTTTGCATACAATTTTTCATAATATTCTTATAATCCTTCATATTTCTGTGGTGTTGGTTGTCCTTTCTCCTCTTTCCCTTCTGATTTTGTTTATTTGAGTCCTCTCTCTCTCTCTCTCCTTTATGAGTGTGGCTAAAAGTTTATCAATTTGGTTGATCTTTTCAAAGAACCAGCTCCTGGTTTCATTGATCTGCTCTACTGGGTTTTTTTTAGTTTCTATTTCATTTATTTCTGCTCTAATCTTTATTATTTTCTTCCTTCTTTAGGTTTTGGGTTTTGTTTGTTCTTTTTCTAGCTTCTGTAGGTGTAAGTTTAGGTTGTTTCTTCAATATTTTTCTTGCTTCTTGAGGTAGGCCTTGATTGCTATAAACTTCCCTCATAGAACAGCTTTTGCTGGATTCTAAAGTTTTTAGACCATGGTGTTTTCATTTTCATTTGTCTCCATGTATTTTTTAATTTCTTCTCTGATTTATTCCCTTACAATTGTAAATCTTTGATTAAATGTGTATATTGGAAAACATTATGTAGTGTCGAGAGCATGAGCTCTGGAATCCAATTACCTAGTTTTAATCCTTCCTTATGATTTACTACCTACGTGACACTGGGTAAACCAGTTATACTTCTAAAGCCTCAATGTCCTTATCTGCAAAATCAAAATGATGATAAAAGCATCTGCTTCATAGGGTTGTTGTGAGAATTAAATGAGATCATACTGCAGAAATGTTAGTATGGTACCTAACAGATTAATCCTTCAAATAATTTAGTTATGCTTACAGGAGACAATGAGACTTTTTATTCAAAAATAGCAACAATATAATGGGTATTCCCCCCATGAATAAAGACAGGGAGAGAGAACAGGTAGTAATGCCAATTGAGTAACTACAAATTGCCAAGTTCTTTGCCAGGCAGTTTATGGACATCATCTCATTTGCTTGCAGCAGATTTGTGAGGTAAGAATCATTATTTCCATTTTATAGATGGAGAAACTGAAGCTCAATAAAGTGAAGTAACTGAGAACCACATACCAAATAATCTGCAGAGTCAAGTTTGTCTAATTTCAAAGTCATATAGTTTTTCCTCACCTAAACAATGTTTTCCTTCTGGAGGAGGAAAGAAAATATATTTTAAGCCACATCCCATTTAGGTTGGCTCCCAAATTATTTAACTGACACATATGTGAGTGTTTTCATCAGCTGTCAGTGTTTGCCTATGGTGCCCCTATCCCACTCAGTCTCTCCTCCCTGAAATGGCTGGTTGAGGAACACTTAGCCACTGCTGGTACCATGTCCTAACTCTCAGTCAGGAAGTTTGCATCAGCTCCCAAGATGGACAGGAGACTCCTGTTATTTTACGGAGCCAGATCTGAGGTTTTAGACAGGCAGGGAGTAGGAGGAGTCAGGACTGGGAAAGTCGAATGATTCCCCTCCTGATGTCTAGTGGTTCACATCGCTAAGATAGATACCAGGCTGTGAATTGTGCCTCCTCAGCTGATCCCCATTCTGGATCAGTATCCCTATGAGTAATTTCTCTCCTGATTCTGGCACTCTGGACTTTCTACTACCACTGATGGATTTTTATCTCTATAGAGGGAAAAAAGGGATGCCCAGGCCTTGGCTGCGAGTGCTCACTCCACTACCCTTCGCTGCCCTCTACTGACCATACCTGGAAATTACATTTAACCTTTCAGGCCCTTGGCCCAAATAGATACTACAGTGAGTGAAACCAGGCACACAAAATTTGAGGTGCACCAAAAAACTAAGTAAATAAGATATGATATTTTAATTTTAATATAGTATTTTAAAAAGTCAATTTGCAAAAAATACATGGTGAACAAAATATCTAAATGTACCCTAAAACAGTACTACTAGCTTATATGTACACAGAACCTGCCATCCATCTTTTCATTCAAGAAAGAGGTCTAATACCGCAGTGGCAAATCACGCTATCAATACTGGTCAACCTTTTTCATCACTCACATATATGGGGGGAAAAAACCCAGAAAATTTAGAGTAAGTGAAAAACAAAAATGAGAAGGTCCAAGTGGAACAGATATTGTAACAGTCGAATCCTAAAGAAAACAAGTAAGAGAACAGGGAAAAAAAAAAAAAAAAACTGATTAAGAAAACAAAACCAACTAACATCTTCAGAGTCAAGAAGCCAAAGAATGGGTGGCTATAAAATAAGAACAAAGAAACAGATTTTTTGGAAATTAAAGATATCATCGACCAAATTAAATGTACTAGAAAGTCTTGAAGATTGAGTTTAAGGAATCCCACTTGACTTTGACACTTGGAACATTCATCTTTCAGTTTTAATGACATAAGATTACCCTTTCTTTCTCAGTAAGTAGAGCTATTTGGTCCTTCGGTAAGGAGTAATTTAATCATTGGAATAATGGAAATGCTATTTTAATTTGTAGAATCAACGTATAAACAAAACTTGGAAGACAACAACTGTAAAAGAATCTGACTAATACTAACATTGATAATATAAAAAAAATGGAAGTCTGAATATTAAGGCAGCAGAGACGTGGAAGAGATAATGTCACAGATCTTTTTCACCTATTTATTTATATAGCAAAAAATCAAGATACACTGTCTAAAATTGATGTAACAAAATACAGACGTAAGCATACTCTTTAAAATGGTAATAACCAGAAAAACCAAAACAATGTAACTGGAAAATGTAGAAGCAGATGGATAAAAGAAATAAGTTTCTCATCTTTCAATAGATGCTATTTCAAGTTCATAAAACAAGAAATGAAAGTATTAACATAGGTTTCAGAGGTATTGTGATAACCACCAGCAGAACAGAAAATATTTAAAAATAGGGAGCTGGAAATGAGGAGTTGGGGAACAGGTTCAGGCAGGGAATTTACTTTTCATTTGGTACCACTCTGTACTGCTTGTTTTTTAAAATGTGTGTATGTATTAATTTTACACTATAAAAGTTAAAAAAAAAAAAAAAACCCTCTTTGCAGCTGCAGCTCTTGGCATCATTTCCTTCCCAGCTGCAGTCTCTTTCCTTACACCAGTGGTCAGATCCTACTGAGACAGGAAGGAGTAAGAGAGAAAAGAAAAATTTCTGCCCTTAATTTGAGTGTCTTGGAATCTTTTTTATTTGTTTGTGCTTGTGTTCTGTCTTTTCAAATGGCGCCACTCTTTGGAATACTAACTTTTGACTACTTTCATCTGTGATATCTAGAATCTTCTTAAAGTCTTGCTAAACTTTGGTATCCTTCTGTTCCTTCTTGACAAAGAGTAATCCTGACTCATTGGCTCTTACTGTGACCGTGGTATTTTATTTTCTTAGAATCTTGGTTCTGGTCAACTACTTCCTAGCCAGGTCCAACTCAGCCTGCCTAGGTAGGAATGAAAAGTCTATGGAAGAGTGATGACAATTACTACTATCAGAACAAGTAAGACGTGGCATATTAGTAAGTTAAACATAGTGCTAAGGGAGCAGGGTGACGTTCATTACCCCATTCCTCATGCACTGACAGAGGAGAATGTGTTTCACTCCACTGTTCTGGAGAGAACACACTCGGAGGAATTTGGGAGTAGACGTTTTCTCTAGACCACAATCTTGCACCAAAGTGCCAAAAGCATGGGACACGAGACACAAGGAAATGAAACCAGAATATCTAAATTTTCGAAGAAGGCAATAATGTCTCAGGGTCACTCTCCAAATTTGAGAAACAAGGCAGAGGATCATAGGGGAAGGGAGAGAAAAATGAAACAAGATGAAACCAGAGGGAGACAAACCATAAGAGACTCTCAATCTCAGGAAATAAACTGAGGGTTGCTGGAGTGGTGGGGGGTGGGAGGGATGACGTGGCTGGGTGATAGACATTGGGGCGGGTATGTGCTATGGTGAGCGCTGTGAATTGTGGAAGACTGATGAATCACAGACCTATACCCCTGAAACAAATAATACGTTATATGTTAATAGAAAGAAAAAAAAAAAAAAAAAAGAAAAGGTCACTCCCTGAAAGTAGGCAATATATATGGGAGATAACTACACACGAGTCACCAAAACAAAACAGTAACAACAACAAACACAAAGAAATACACACACATATTAAACATAAACCGTTGTGGAAGCACAACGGTTGCTGGGCGCTGTGTGCTCAGTGAATACGGACTCACAGGCTGTGGACTCAAGGCGGGTGCCTCTGGCTGGCTTGCCGTGGGACTGAAACCCAACAGTTCCCAGGTCCTCGCTGTCTCCAATAGAGGGAGCACTAAGTTACCTGCCACGCCATTACCTATTCACTTAATTGGGGGACCACAGTTTTGTTTGTGACAACTTTTTTTTTTTTTTTAAAGATTTTATATATTTATTTGAGAGAGAGAATGAAAGAGAGAGAGAACATGAGAGGGGGGGAGCGTCAGAGGGAGAAGCAGACTCCCTGCCGAGCAGGGAGCCCAATGCGGGACTCGATCCCGGGACTCCAGGATCATGACCTGAGCCGAAGGCAGTCGCTTAACCAACTGAGCCACCCAGGCGCCCCTGTTTGTGACAACTTCTATAGGGGAGATGCAGTTTCTTTGGTGACTGCTGACCCCTTGGAGACTAGAACTAATTCGAGGTTCGAACCAACTTTGAAGAGGCTGAAGAAGCTACGCCCATTCCTGTGAAATCCCAGGACACCGCTACAGCTACCGGAACCCAGGCTCTGCGTAAAAGCCTCTGGCTGACACTGAGCCAACTGTATACGATTGAGAATGAAGGCACTTGGACTTTAATTTCTATGGGCTTTTGTGAGGGGATTTAGTTTGGGGGGAAGTGGAGTCATAAACAAAGAGTGTCCTAGTGTTCAAATTTGGGACATTTTCATGTGGATACAGTCTCTGTGCTCATTTCATCAAAGTCTGGTGAGCCCCTTTGGACAACATGACTGGACGTAATTAGTGATACGAAATGGAACGGCGAGTTAACTTTCAGCCTAGGGTGCTGCATGGCGTTCTACCGGACTCATGGGGCCGGAGTCTTTTGTGGGCAGAAAGCAAGATGCCCTTCAGCAGTTCCAGAAGGACTCTGTGGGGAGGAGGCGAGTTCAGGCGTGTGTGAGCGCAGCAGTAGCGGGAGCAGGCGCGGCTCCGCTAAGGGGACTGCTGCCCTGGCTCCCTTCGGAGGCTGGAGCACAATGGGCTACGACACTGCTTCGCAGCCTTCCATCATGAGTGCGCGGCCTTCTTCCCTTGTCTACATTTGCATCATCCATACAAAATACTGATCGGCTTTTCTTTAAATATTCAGAGTGGACTGTAGAATCTTCGCTCATGGTAATGTGTTAGAACATGTTATACGTTTTTCTGAATACAGATTAAAATACATAGCTACTAAAATTAAAAAAAAAATGCCCGTGAGCATGCTACCTAAAGCAACTCACAGGACGCCTGTGGAACGCACAGTGTAATACACTAAAAAGCTTAAAAAGCTGGCAAATATTCAACGAGAGGGATGCATGCTACTCCACTCTCCGGGTCTCCACTCCAATCCTGATGACAGAAGGTGGTGTTGGGCAGAGATTTGGGGCCCCTCTCTCCACTTTCTCTCTCACACCATCCCAAGCAACAGAGAAAAGACCTTTCTAAGACTTATAGGAGTTCGAGTCAAGTGCTTTCTTATTGTGCCCTTGGCGTTCAGGACGCAGGGCTTCTTGCTCCCACGTTGGAGTGGGCTTGCGCGAGGATGCCTGCAGTTGCCTGGCCATTCCCGGCTCATTTCTGGAGGTGTAGTAGCAAACCCTGTTTCTGCTTGAGATCTAAGCCTCACTCTACCCAGCTTTGCTAGGGAACCCCATGATTTGGATGATAACATACATCTCAATCGCCTTCTGTCTCCTCTTTCTCACTCGTTCAAATTCCAACACAGCATGTAGTTACAAAAACAAGTGAAAGAATGAGAGAAGAAAATGTTGATGGAAGAAGATGCATGCAGCCATCGTACAGCAAAATACTGTGTGTATATAAACATTTAATGATCGCTTGTTATGAAAAAGTGTTTTTTAAAAAATTAATGAAACTTGATACTCAAATACTGTTGAGTTCTCCTTCCCCAACTTGGGGTTAGAGTCATGTAGCAGTCTAGTCTTTTTGGCTGAGTCTGTGCACACTGGAGCAGGGGCACCCTCCTTTGTTCCCTAGTCTCTGAGAAGCAATGAGATATACTAGAAAGAATATTGGCCTTGGGGTCGGGCCTGGGGACAGATTCTGGATGTTTGAAGTTGGGCAAATTACCTAGGCTCCCTGAATCTCAGGCTTTACGTGTGTAAAATGGCAACAATAACCCTCCTAGGGTTGTTGTGAGGATTAAAGGAAATGAGTGTGAGTCAGTGAGACTGCCATTCAGAAAGAAATTCACATCCATGTCTAGGTATCCACTGGGCATGTCCATATCTAGATAGCTTTTAAAGAGGTTTGACATCTTTCCCCTGCATGGAAGTGGAGCCTGAGCGGTCGTGCTTATATTCAGAGGCCTTTTTCAGCACAGATAAAATGCCAAAACAATAAAGATTTTGATAGGATGTGTACCTTTGTGCAAACAAGCTTACCTAACAAAATGGTGCAGATAAACGCAGATGACAATGGACTTTATACAAATAAATGAAATTATGTTTCTCTAGTATAAAAATAGATCAAATGGTAAGAGCACAAAAATAGGTGAAATGGTAACATAAACTGACTTGTGTAATCAGAGGGTCAACTCTTGACATTTTTCTCTCTAGGCCTTTTCTAATAGTTTTGTTGCTAAGGCTACAGTGTTTTTGCCAGATTGGAACAGCATTGTCCACTCTAATGAAGCTTAAGTAGCTTTCCCAACTAGATTTTTTTTAATAAGCATGTTAATACTGCTGGCTTTCAAAGCCATGTTCGTGATGAATGGAAAGATCTTTAAAGATCTGTTCTTAGAAAATGTAGCTCATAAAATTTGGAATTTAGCAGCATTTCTATTCCATAGTTATTCCAACACAAATTTTTATCACGGTTACACTGAACAAAATAACTTAAAATCTAATTTCACATATTTAATTAAAAAAAGAATAAGAAATTATTATTTACAACTTTAGCCAAAAATTAATTCCCTAAAGAGTAACTGAGGTTACTTAACGAACAATTCTTTTCACTAGTGGGTAAAGTGTTTCACAACTGCTCACAAATGCACACTTGATTTATTCTTTGCACAATATGGATAAGTTACAGGAAGTCATCTGAGGAAAGTGTAAATACAAATGCACCCAAAGAAACGTAGAGTTTTGTAAAGCGGAGTAAATGAAAACCAGTTTGCTCTGGACACTCAATTGCTAAGAGGATGTCAAAGGTAAGAGCCATTAGGAAACGGGTGAAGAAACACTCCTTTTGATGTGCTTGCTGAGGAGCCAGATGAGCTTCCTTGGTCATGGACAGAAGAGACCATCTAAACTCTAAAAAATGTAGTGCAGTTTGCATGCCCGCTGATTCCGCAATTCTACTTGTGCACTAAAGCATGAGAATTAAATTAAATAATTCATGTGAAGTGCTTAGCCAATTACAGATGCTGTATTTCCTTCCTTGGATGTCTATATTTTTGTAGCCAGAAATCCCACTGTTGATTTCCAATAAGAAAAGCTGAATATTACAGCCTTTAAAGTCAAAAGTTCACCTTAATTTGAATATTGCAGCATTAGTGACATCTGGTGGAAAATGAGTTACAATGCGGCATTATAGCTATTCTGATCTTTCCTGTCTAATAATAATATTATCACTTTCATCACATTTTCACATACCCCTTTCCCCAACTCCATGGGAGGAGTATACTTCCCTGCCCCACTGAAGTTTGGCTCAGCCACAAGACTTGGCCAAAATCAGTGGAATGTGGGCAAAAATGTCAGTGTCAAAGTTTGGAAACTAAGCTTTAAAAGTCCTGGCTAGCTATTGCCCCTTCAATGGTAGAATGAAACATGTGACCTGCAGATTTGCATGAGAATAAAACAAGCACCCCAGATAATCCACAGACTTACAGGGAAAAAAAATGCTTACGGTTATTCTATGGTTGTTTGCTATGAAGCAAAAGCCAACTAAAACATGAGATCGTTATACCTCTGTGTAAAATTCCCATCAAGGCTTGACTTCTCTGTCCAATTGATGACACTGGGAGAAGAGTCCTGAAGACCGGGTGTGGTTCAGTCCCATCTGGGGCTCTGTTTCAGACCTCGACAGGCCCAATCGGAACATGTTGTTTTCATTCCTGTACCTACGGTAAGCAAAACCGAGTCAGAGTCCAGGCCAGGCCTATCAGAGGCCTATCAGACTCTCTTGGAATCTTGGCTTCTCTGTTTAACATGGTATGGAAGTCACGCACGTTTTGTTTTGTTTTTTTTTTTTCCTTCCAAATCTTTATTTAAATTCTACTTAATTAACATATGCTGTAATATTAGTTTCAGGAGAATTTAGTGATTCATCACTTACACGTAACACCCAGTACTCATCGGTCATTCACAATTCTTGAACCTGTTGGTTTAAATATCTCCCTCCTAAGGTGAGCTTCAAGGTATAGGAAAGAAGGCAGGACAAGTTTAGTTGGAGCCATAGGCCAAAGCTTTTCCAATTGAGCTTTACCAACAAAGCTCATAGCTTTGTATTTGTATTTCTTAAATGATACATAATCTATAAGGGGGGGAAATTAGCAATGTTAGAAATCACAAATTAAAAGTGATAATATTAGGGTCATTTAATTTGGTAAATAAAAACACAAATGACAGAAATTTAAGTATTATCAATGATATATTAAGAAAGTTGCTACCAGTGAGCTTTTGTGGGGGAAGAACCACATTATTTCCGGCCATTTAGCAGAGGCATTGTGTTTCCTAAAGCAGTTACTGCTTTCTGAAAAGAATTTCAAACTTTTGTCCCAAAAGTAGTTCCAGAATTTTCAACTCTCTCCATATTTCTACTGAACTTCCATTTCTGCTTTCTTTCTCAACCTAATGTGTCATGTTATGAAGGTTATGTACAGCCAAGAATGCAAATGTTTTAATCTTACTAGTGACCACTTTGTACTATATCTCATGTTGGAAAACCAGACTCTTGACCATACCTAATTCAAAATCATTTCCATTTCTGCATAACTACTTTTCTTATTCAGGCAAGAGTTGTGGGTGGACCTCTAAAATTAGATAGCTTCAACTCTCAAGGGAATGGGCTTTCGCAGAAGCATTCACTATACCCATCATCAAATACGGGGACCTACACTTGTCTTGTAGTGAAGAATTGCCCTTTATTCTTAACAAGCAGGCAACAGGATCAAACAGATCATTCAGGTGAAATAACAAAGACAAATACATATGTGATAAATCTGTGTAGTTACTTCTTGGAAGCTTGCCATGTATTTTCCTCTCCTTCATATCTCAAACTTCAGAAAGGCCAGGACCCTGTTTCATTCATCCCAATACTTGGCACGTTAACAGGTGTTCACTTTGTAATTTTTGAAGGAATGGATACAGGCTATGTGTTTTTACTTTATAGTGAAGATTAACGAATTAATACATATAAAGAGCTTAGAACAGTGTGATACTAAGCACTTAATTATTACAAAATGAGATAAGATTTAGAACAGAGATTAGAAGAGACTTTTTAGAAGTCTGCCTTCAACTGACCTTGGCAAAATAAGGAAGACTAGGCTAGCAATAAGGCTAGGAGTACAGAAAAGTTCTACAGCCCAACATATGCTAAAATGAATTAATTCCAAATGACATGTATTATTTTATACAAAGAATGATGCTTATTTTAAGTCCACAGTTATAAGATTAAAGGGGTATAATCAAAGCTTGTCCATTAAATTGAAAGCACCTCCAGAATGATTCAAGTTTGTATTCTTAGGCCCTGGTAGGTACAAGATATTATTTGCTATACTGAATCCATCCTACTATTTAACTGTGTTAATACCACACCAATATAAAAATATGTTAAGACAAATTAAAATATACATACTTAACTTTATTACATCATTTAAAGCTTGATTTTATAAAACAAAAAAAAATTTTAAGTGTTCTGTATCACAGGAATTTAAACAGTGGCAATATACATAGCTTTGTAAGTTCAAGTTATATAAATTAAAATCAAATAATTGGAAATGCTTTTAATACGGAAAATATACGAATAAAATAAATGGCAAAAGGACCTAACAGGAGCAGCATTTCATTACTTACAGATTATCATTAGATAATTTCAGGATCTAAACAAAGACTCTGAATATTCGGACTTCTTTTGCTGTATTTTATATTTAAATATCTCCCTGCCTATATTCCGAATCAAGGTACTTGACCAAAAGGTTTAAGAAGGCATTTAGCTTTATGGCAAAAATTTTCCATCTACAGTTACCACCTTTAAAGGAATTGACATTAACAATGCTGATGTGATCTGCTAGTTCCCTTCTGAACAATGTGCAATAATTTATACCAACCCTGTATAAAGTCATACAGGTACCAAAAAATGTAACAATTATGCACAGTTCAATAGAAGTATAATGTTAAGTTTTCCCCATCTAAAAATTAACCAGTGAAACAAAATGTATCAACTATAGTTGACTTGGTTTCAGGAAAACCACATCTGAGAGTTACAAGTACATCGCTGTCCTTGTCTTATCCTCAGTCATTGACAGGAATTTTGTAGGCCACCATGCTATTTACTTTGTGGATTGTAGTAGTAAATGAACGAAGACGGACTTCCTCAGAATTGGTAATAAACTGTGGTCCCGACTCTTCCCATTTTTCAGGTACAACCAAATCTTTGTCTGTATATATCAGTAGATCAAATGAACCTAAATTGGGGATAAGATCATTAAAGTACAATTATTTTTTTCTAAAGTACAACCACCCTTCCTGTGTCTTTCACATTTGAACCATCTATAGTGTCAGAAAAGCTAGTTTACCTTGATCTCTAATCAATTATATTAACTAATTGCTTTTCCTCAATGGAAATTTTAGTACAGAAAATACTGCACTCCTTTTACTTTATGAAAAACTCAAGTTTTTTTTTTTTAAAGAGAAAACCACTAAAAATATTTGCAGAAAGTATAAAATTAATCATGAGACAGCATGAATCTAAGCCATAGAAAAGATAACACCTTGGTTCTGTGACAGCTGTATCCCAGTGCCCAGAACAGCATCTGGCATGTAGTAGGTATTTAGGATATATCTGATGAATGAAGGAGTAACTAAGAAAACAAAGACACAATTATAGCTATAAATCTTAATTATATACATAGAAATGTGTAGAAAATAAAAATGAAAGAAATTACATCAAAATATTCAAGAGTGAGTACTGTAGAATACTTTCATTCCTTTCCTTTTCAGCACTTGTAAATAAAATGCAAATAGCATTACTTTAGCTTTATCACAGTTTTCTCATTCATATAACATGACATTTATAATTAAGAAAAAACTTAATGAGCGCGTTAATTCTCAAAGTAGTAGCTTAGTCTTTTCCACAACAAATTTAAGCCAGTGTGAAGTTGTATAATACTTACAAGAAACTTCCAATAGTGGCAGAAATGTCACCGTAGCTGTGATCTGTCTGATCACCGAACGGATTTCATCTTGGATAGCTTTCTGAGACTTTTCTCTGGGTGCACTATCAAAGAAACCAATTAATTCATTTTAAGTTTTAACAAGTTATTTGAAACACAGGTAAGATTATTTATCTGATTAAATGCTTCCAAAATCAAATAAGTAATGCATTCAAAAGGAGTTTTTTTTCAATGAAAATAAATATACGTCCTTAAGAAACTTAGTAGGCACAATATGTATCTCTATTATTTCATTTATCCTTCCAATCATTTTTTAGGGTTGTTCTTAGTATCAGGTCATTAAATAACAGATGACTAGAAAACCTGCCAAGTACTTCAAGTCAGGAAAGCTTCAGCATGTCTTAAAATAAAGATAATAAGCAGTATCTAAAATATTGAATCGGTATAATCATTTTGGCATTTTTAGTAATGCCTAAATGTCTAATTTCCTATTGCCTCAAATAAGATGTTAATCGTGTATGGCGTTAATAATTAAACATTTTCTAAAACAGACCAAAGGCTTCAGGAGCAAACTCCATCATTTCATTATGAGAGATAGTTCAGAGTTTACAGGTAAGCATGCCTAGGACAATGCTAGAAATTAGCATATAATGATGGGCATCTCCCATCCAGATAATCTAAAAACTTCAGTTTAGTAAGTGTCTAAGGAGGGGCGCCTGGGTGGCTCAGTTAGTTAAGCAACTGCCTTTGGCTCAGGTCATGATTCCCGGGTCCTGGGATTGAGCCCCACATCGGGCTCCCTGCTTGGCGGGAAGCCTGCTTCTCCCTCTCCCACTCCCCGTTTATGTTCCCTCTCTCGCATGCTCTATTAAATAAATAAATAAAATCCTAAAAAAAAAAAAAAAAGGCAGTGTCTAAGAAGTTTGTAGCATTAAATGAAATACAGTAGAGCTGCACAGTAAGCTGGGAGAAAGTCTAGGATAATACTTCATGGTTAAAAGTACCTTTCTACAATTCATGAAATGGCCCACCTAGGACGGACACCATGGTAGCTTTACATACAGCATCATAAACACTAAAGTTTGAAATTTATGGATTTAGACTAAGCGCAATTATGTTAAAAGTCCGTGATAGGCAAAATTCTTTCGTGAGCACAATTTGTGAGCCCAATCCTTCTCCACAGGAGATTAAAGATCACATCTAACATACTTAGAAACAAACTACCTTATATGAAACTAGTTCAATATAAGTAGAACTCATCTAGTAAAAGAAAACAGTTTTGGAAAAAGATCTGTAAAAATGGAAGCAATTTACTTCATACTTACCTGTCATCTTTGGCAGTCTTGTCACACTCAATATCAAATTGCCACCTTTCAAGGACCTCACCACTTTCAATATTTGAGATGACAACCACCAGTTTCTGAACTGAACACTTGTATAACCAATCTGCAATACATAACAAGGGATCTTTTTTGTTTCACTGCATTACAAAACAACTCTCTTCCCAGGTCTCACTTTCTATCCTCAGCAAATTCCTACCGCTAGTATTTCGGAACTCTGCCAACCTGTACAGAAAACCTGCCCCACAATAACCTAGCTCCTGTTTTCAAATTCTCAGTATTTGTACCAGATATAGTACTGAGTGCTGAAGACAGAGTAGAAAACAGGAAGTACACCCTAATCCAAGTAAGATGCAGGAGATGGCCATTAATCTAATCACTGCACCGATAAATATAAGATTATAATTGTGATAAACGCTATGAAGGTGCAGTATGTGACGCAATGAGAGCATAATAGAGGAAAACTGGACTCACTCAGGGAGTTCTCACTTGACTTCAGTTCTACAAATAAATTATCATTAAATATGCAAAATGATACAGAAAAGGGTACAGGTCTTAAATATTGAAAAGGGAAGAGCATCTGACCAGAGGATTGAAAGAAGGGTAATACAACTGCAGTAAAGAAAGGGGAGAATGAACAAGGTCAGTTTGTGTACGATACACAGGGGTCAGACCATGCAAGGCCATATGGGCCAAATTAAAGAAGTTACACTTCAAGAACCAGGGAAGTCATTACTGTATTTGAAGTATGGTATGATGTAATTAAATTTGTATTTCAGAACTATCCTTCTGGCTGTGATGTGGAAAGTAGAGTAGAGGTAAAGAGGGGATCTAGAGACACCAATTAATTAGCAATTCAAGCAAGAGGTAATGAAGGCTTAGAGAAGGATAAGCTGGTAGAGATGGATCAGTAGATAGATTCAAGAGATTTCATGGTTCAAACTGTTAGGATTTATTGACTACTTATGAGTAAGCAAGAAGAAAGACTGAGATAGCTCCCAACTTCCTAGTTTATATCACTAGTTGGATGGCTGATCCATTCACTGAGAAAAAGAATGCAAATGGGAGATGATGCTTAAGTTTTAAGATTTTATTTTTAAGTAATCTCCACACCCAACATGAGGCTGGAACTTAATATCTCGAGATCAAGAGTTGCATGCTCCATTGACTGAGCCAGCCAGGAGCGCCTTAAGTTTAGTTTTCAGGTATCACTGGGATAGCCAGATGAAGATATCAACGGAGCCACGAAATATATGAGCACAATTAGGAGAATTGGGTTGGATGTACATTTGTGAGTCAACTACACCAAGGTTGTTAGTGAAGCTATGTACATGTCAGAGATCATCCTAGAGAGATTATAGTGAGAAGAGGGCCTCAGGACAAGCCCTGAATTAATCTTGGAAATTGGGATAGTATACTCAGGAATCTGTAGTTTTTTTTTCTTTTTTTAAGAGACAAAACAATTTTGTAATATTTAGGGTTTGTGGGCCACCTAGGTCTCTGTTGCACAGTCTTTAAAAAACAGCCCTTTAAAAATCTGAAAACAGGGCGCCTGGGTGGCTCAGTTGGTTAAGCGACTGCCTTTGGCTCTGGTCATGATCTTGGAGTCCCGGGATCGAGTCCCGCATCGGGCTCCCTGCTCAGCAGGGAGTCTGCTTCTCCCTCTGACCCTCCCCCCTCTCATGCTCTATCTCATTCTCTCTCTCAAATAAATAAAATCTTTAAAAAAAAATCTGAAAACATTCTTAGTTTGCAGGCAGTATAAAAATAGCCACTTGCTAGACACGGGCTGTTGTATGTATCAACTTTTTCTTGACATATATCAACTTTTTCTCAATTTAGCTCTGAAAAGGAAGAAATTGGGTAGTAACTTAAGGATTTGGGGTGGGTGGAAATTTTTTTTCTTTTAAAACTGAAGAGAGATCAAAACAAAGAAATCAAAAATACCAGAGAAGAACTAGGATAAAATCCTTAAGGCTAGAGGAATGGGGATTCAGATTGAACAATTTGCCTCTAAGAAGAGCAATTCCTCCATTTTAACTAAAATAAAAGGGAGAAATTAAATAGGAAGGTCTGCATACATCCGAGGTGAAGAAATATCCTCAGTGTAGTCTTAAAGGAGACAACCCAAAAACCAGTAGCTTAGGTGGGGCTTGCTTCTCCATCAAATTAAGATGACATAGATTATTAGTTGCTTACTAATAATCTTACTTTTTAGCCCTGAAGATAAAAAAAAAAAAAAAAAAAAATCTAATTTTAAAAATAAAGCTACTTGATACAAAGAAATATATATGACTCATGAATTAAGAAAAAAAGATGACTAGTGTTTTTTGGAACTAGTTTTGGAAGATCAAATGGGGAGCTAGGGAGAAACATCCTACAACAGAAAAATTAGAAGTGACAATCCTAAGTAGAGAAAAAAATGAGGGGAAAAAGGAATAGATGGAGAACAAGTATTGATTCAATACAGTAATTTCTTGAGCTAAAAAAAAACAGTGAGTATTCAGATAGAAAAGGCTTACTGATTATAGGCAGGATTTTAAAAAAGACAAATGGAAATATATAAAAAATAAAACTCTACTGGGTGCTCTATTACTTAGTAGTTCTTTTCTTTAAGTTTAGTTTCCAGGTTGGATCCAATTTTATTTTCCTTTAAGTAATGATGGCTTTAAACTCTAGGCAGTTACAGAAAATATATGTTAAAAATATACAGTGGATTTTTCTCCAATAGTGAACACCATCATAAGGACAGAAAATTCCAAATTGTTCCATCTGGCTACATGAACTGCAAAAATCATTTCTAAGGAAGTTGATGGAGACAGTTTTGTGAAGCCATATCAGATTCCTAATATCAAAATATTCAACCCACTCAAACTGCAGTATGGGAAGGGTGGACTTTCTTTCAATTTATATATTATTTGCTTCCTTCCAATTAAGAATCACTATATTTGAGGTTGTAGTGTTTTATACCTTTTTGTACAGAGCTGAAAAATGACCACCAAGATGCCAGAAAATATGGGTTCTACAAGGCCTGCAAAACTCAAAATGGTTTGCAACAATTAAATACCTTTCAGCTGTTCCACCACATTATTTAGGTATTTTATGAGCTCAGGATTAGTTGTTACAAGCAAGGTAAGTCCATATTTCTGCACTCTAGTAAAGGTTTCAGATGGATATATGCCGCGCTGATATAAAATGCTGTTGATGCCAAATGCTGGAAACAAAAGGAATGTTAAAGAAAAGTCATTATCACTTTGTAACTCTGGAAAATAAAACATATTTAGATGTGGCTACGTTTCATTAATGGTATAAAACCATAAATGCCTTAACATGTTTGTGGGTGTTTTGCTGAAAGCAGAGTAGGTAAAAAGTGGCATTAAACATTCTTAAAACCTTGCTTCTAATTAAGAGAGAACACGATACCTGCATTTCTGTGGCAAAAAAAGAGAAAAACGCCAAACTGCATTAATCTACTGTCAAAGTAGTACTACAACTCACTGTAATCCAAGTCCCAATTCAGATTATGTGGTTAGAGGGTGTCAAAATAGGCTTTTGCATCTCAGTTAGCAACTGATTAACTGTTCTCTGCAATGCTCTCAGCAAACCTTTCCCTCTTTTTCCTCCTTTTCTCCTCACAAGTCCTGCCAGATTCTATCAGAAGGCACAACTGTCCTGGTCCGGAATGGCGTTTCCTAAATCTAGTCCATCACCGCCAATACCAGAATCAAAGAGGGGCCCCCACCCCGGTCCTACTCCGTCTGAAGTCGCGGAGGCTGGGGGCGGGCGGAAAGTGCCTGGCTCTGTAGTTGAAAGCAACGCTGCAGGTGGAGGGGCTACATCGCGCCGCAGGCCTCAGCAGCACCTAGGCCTCAAGCTCCACCATTAGCAAGGAGCCCGGAGGCGGCGTCTGCATCCGCTTCTTCCTAGATTCTCCCGCCGGGCAGGAGGCTGGGGCAGAGAGAGCTTAATTCGCGGCCTCGCGGCCTCGCGGCCTCCCCTCCACCCCCTCCCGCTTCCCCCGCCTCCGCGGCTGAGCCACGGGCCTACCGGGCGGCCTGGCCTCAGTTCACCCCGCCCTCCGGCCTGCGCGAGGACGACTTACAGAAGAACTCGGCCACGATTTCGGCGCTCCCGCGCAGGGTGATGCCTTGCTCCCGGGAGAGCTGCAGCGCCATGGCCAGTCCTACAGACGAAGGAGTGCGCTTCCCCCGGCAGAGAGCGACAGCAGAGACGCCCACAGCAGTTCCCCGCCACTCGTTTCAAAAGTAACGCGCAGCACGCCCTCGGGCCTCGGCGCAGGCGCGATGAGCCTCTAGGCCCCGCCCCATGGGGCGGGGCCTGCAGGTCCTCTGGGCGCTTTTCGGAGCTGGCCTGTCCGCAGGCGCAGGGGGTAGGCGTGGTCGCCCAGTTCTGGGTGGTCAAGCTCCGCAGGGTCCCGGCTGGGCCTGTGTAGTTGTGGTCTACTAGACCGGCCTGAGGGAAGAAGACGCCAAAACCTGGTTTGGGTTTTTTTTTAAAGATTTTATTTATTGGGGCGCCTGGGTGGCTCAGTCGTTGGGCGTCTGCCTTCAGCTCAGGCCGTGGTCCCAGGGTCTTGGGATCGAGCCCCGCATCGGGCTCCCTGCTCCGCGGGGGGCCTGCTTCTCCCTGTCCCACTCCCCCTGCTTGTGTTTCCTCTCTCATTGTCTCTCTCTGTCAAATAAATGGATAAAAATCTTAAAAAAAAAAAAAAAGAATTTATTTATTTATTTGAGAGAGAGAGAATGAGAGAGAGCACATGAGGGGGGGAGGGTCAGAGGAGGATCCATGATGACAGTGGCTAGTCCAACAATATTTGTTGAATGAATGATCATTTGAATACTTGCCTAGGAAAATTTCATGGAAGAACCCAAGACATTTTCAAATTGGAGAGCAGGTTGGATGGATGAGGTGAGGCCACATTTTGGGAGCTTTGAATATCCATCTGAAATAAGTTGGACGTACCAGGGATTTCTAGGCTCTTAGAATTGACATAATTAAAGGGGTATTTTTTTTCAAGTGTAAATTCAGTAGTGGTTGTAGAATGGATCGTATATAGGACGGTCTCGAGTGGTGGTCCTCAAACTTGAGAGTGTGAAAGAATCACTTGGGTATTTTGCTATATGTAGATTCCTGACTTTTATTCTCCCTTCTCCAAATCTAATTCAGTCCAGTACCATAGCCACTAGCCACAGGTGGCTCTTAGGCACTTGAAATGTGCTTGTCTGAACTGAGATATGCTACAAGTATAAGAATACCAGATTTCAAAGACTTAGTATAAAAAAAAAAGAATGTAAAGTATCACAGTGATATGTCTTTCAATCGATTACATATTGAAATATTTTCACATGTATTGGATTTATTTCACTTGTTTCATTTTAGTTTTTTAATCTGACTACAAGAACATTTAAAATTACATGTGTGACTCATGTGAGATTTCTGTTGGACAGTGCTGGTCTACTTTATGGGGTCTAGGAGATGACATGTTTTAACCAGCATCCCAAATGATCCTTACATTACTTTTAGAAAAGCATTAGACCATAATGGATATTTTAGTATTGCAGGCCCAGGAGGGCCTAGGAGGTTGAGAACCTGGACTAGATGGATGCCAAAGAGTTGGAATAATGAATCATGGAACACTACATCAAAAACTAAAAAAAAAAAAAAAAAAAAGAAGGTATACATATACATATGTATATATATGAGAGCAAGCTATTTGGAGGCAAGAATTGAATCGATGACTTAAAAGGGAGAAGAATGTACTGGTAGTACAGATAAATCCAAGGTGGCAAGCCTGCACTACAGGCTAGTGTTGGTGAAGTCTATGGGTATGTTAGGAAGAACTGCCCAAACTCAGCCTATTTTATTTCTTATTTATCACATAAACACTTAAGTTTCCAGAAGCTTTGGAGAGATGTCTTTCCTATTAATTTTAATTGCTCCATTCGACATTGACCTATCTTATCTAAACCATCTTATCTTTATAGAATGTTTTTTAAAAACTTGTTTTCAGTTACTTAAGTTTAGATTTATTTATAATTCAGTGAAGTCCTTCTAATATTTGGGGGAAAGCTATTTGGACAGTGAGAAGTATAAATATAAATTAAGATTTATTTCTGAAGAAAATTCAAGCAGAGAGCATAACCAAACAAACCCATATCACCAAAAGAGATAACTATGAAAAAGTGTGTCATAAACAGGCTTAAATTCAATATTAGGATGCTAAAACCAGAAATGAAAATTTCTAAAGCTAGAATCAAATGGAATTTTAGACTGAAAGTAACTTAATTAATGACTTAGTAGAACAATCTTATAGTTGAGGAAACTGAGGTCCTGAGTGGATACATGGTTAGTCTAAGATTCAATATCTAGTTAGAAGATTTAATAGTAGAATCTAGAGTTTCTGACTTAGTCTCTTGTTAAATTTTATCAATTTGAAGACATGCTAATTAATGCTCTTGTTTTTAAAGGCTATTTTTAAAAAAATCAACTGATTTTAGATTAAGGTTTTTTTTTTTTTTTTTAAGATTTATTTATTTATTTTAGAGAGAGAGAGAGGAGCATGAGTGGGAAGGGAAGAGGGAGAGGGACAGAGAATCTCAAGCAGACTCTATGCTGAGCGAGGAGCCCCACACGGGGCTCAGTCCCAGGATCCTAAGATCATGATCTGAGCCAAAACCAAGTGTTGGACCCCTAACTGACTAAGCTACCCAGGTGCCCCAAGATTAAGGGTTTTTATTCAATAAACTGTACATATAACTTGTCAAGAAAACGGCAGTTACAATCCATAATGCATTTTATGTTAATACACAAATTGTTTCAACTGCGCCAGAAGATGGCGCTATTTACACGTGAAATAATACCTTTTAAAAATTCAGTGCATATGTTTCAATTTGTGCTTCAGTTCAAAGTAAAATTAAGGGAAAATGTATTTAGTGGCTTCTAAGGTATCTGTATATATGAAATACATCACAATGAAAGATTGATCATAATATACTACAGAATTCATATATTATAAACATTTAGTATATGGATGCTCACTATATTTACACTTAATTTACATATTGTTTTTTTACATGGAAAAAGGAAACATTTTAGGTAGTTGAATCATTATTCTTACAGACTTAAGAAAGTTTTCCTTCAGATCACTAGGTGTTATTTTATTCTTGAGGCCAACATCTTGACATAAAGCAGTTTGTTCTAAATCTGTTAAAGCAGAGGGATACTTTATGATAATTTTAATAAGGTGCATTTACTAAATTTTGAAAAAATTACTGTGCACATAGGTAATAAATTAATTATTAATTATGTCAGTTTGCAGAATTTGCTTTTTTCTTTTTAAAAAAAGGATGTTGTCATAAAGACCTATTTTCCTCACATACTTTCCCGCTAAGGACTTTCTTTGATTGTTGGTCCACATGTTCAAAAAGATAGCACAACACATTTGAATCATGACATTGTATTAATAAGCAATGGCTTAATAGAGTGAACAAATATAACCCCATACTGGTGTAATTTATAATTTTTAATGATCCAGTTGATATACAGGATATTATAATCTTTTCTTTAGTAAAAATTGAGAAAATATTATTGAGAACCAAATATTATTGAGAACATAGTAATAATTCCATAAGTTCTTATAATGAAAAATATGGGCTGTTTCTTATCAGAAAGTATTACTGTGCTTTCTTATGATTTTGTTTTGATATTATAATTCTCTTATGATAATGGCATATAATCACTTAGAAGTCTTTTCATGGCTCAACCAGGATTAGGTGTCAAAGGTATAATTTTAAAGGCAGGTGATAGTCTTATGCATAGTTAATCCCCAGACTGATGGAATGTGTGTGTGTGTGTGTGTGTGTGTGTGTGTGTAACATATATATGAAGAATGGGTTCTGCAATCAGTTGGATTTGACAGCACGGTGTATTTTGAAATGTAATTGAAGCTCAAAACAACTCAGAACAGTTTCAGGTACAGAAACTATCAACACAAAGCCTCTATGAAGAATGAAAAAGCCATGGTTGCTATGAAATTAATAAAAATAGATTGAATTTCTTAAATGATTTTATAATTATATATTAAATCTCATCAAACATTCTATGCCTATCATACATTTTTTGTTTGTTGTTTCTGAATATTCTGTATATAGGGTTATTTTTATTATTGCCCATATGTAAGTAAAGGTGAATTAGTTCTGCTAAATCTGTCAACTAATAATTAGACCAAAATTGTATCTGAGTGAATAGAAAGATATTTTTTGAGGAGTTCTACAGACAAAATAAAATAAACCATAAATTTGGGTCTTTCTCAAATATTTGTGAATACCAACTTATAAAACACTCATGAGAAGACAAAGCTTTGTGAAAACATGGAAAATCACTTTACTTTAAATTTATATTTTTCTATTTAGATAAACTTGGTTCTGTCACCTGGAACTGTTCTCTTATAAGCTGCCTTGTGTTTATAGCTCATTCAAACAATATAGTAGTCAAGCCATATTTATCAGGTTACAGATCAGTCATGCACGTTAATTCTATTATTTCTGCTGGGATTTCCCACTTAAAAATTGATTATGACAGTGTTTTTTATTCTTGACTAATGTACGTAGTTTGTTCAACATCAACTGACAACAAAACGTCTTACTGAACCCTAGAGTTTTTGGTTTAGTGTTGGAGATCAAGTGGATTAAAAAATAAATGGTATCTTTTTATTATTGCTTAGTTTCGGTATAGTTGTAAATAAAGATGCTAACTTTTCACACTGAAAGAGATGGCAATTATCTGTTGTAAGGCTGTCTTTTGGATGATCCAGAATATACCTTTTTAAGCCCGTGTTACATTCATATCAAAAGGAGACTTGAAATGAAGTTTCATTAATTTGTTTATCTCCAAGAATATTCTTGCAGACCCTTGTCTGAGAAACAGCAGGCCGTAGCATTCAGATATTCAAAATGTATTCACAGAATTTTGATATTCTTAAAAGTGAGGTGTGGTTATGAGTTTGTATAATTAAGAGTTATTGATGAGATGGGTTCCTTTTGGGGTTTGGAATTTTACATTAAGATTCTTATTAAATTTGAGTTATCTTTAGTTTCCATTGAATTAATAAGAAATTATAATATTTAACTCCTAAAGGCAGCCGAATATACTACTGTAACACTGTTAAGCGTCTTAGGGACTTAAAAAGTTCTGTGCTGCTCTCAGATGGCTGCCTGCCTGAGGAAAAAGATCAGGAGTGTGGGAAGGGCAGGCCATTACTTAATGCCTCAGGTCCCCCTGGACCTTGACGGAAGGTTATTTGAAGGACCCTGGAAATGTGTATACACCTTCCTCTTTTCTTTCTCAAAGATCTTGTTTAAAATAGTGTATCCCATTAGGAATAGAAAAAATGATGAATATACACCAATATAGGTTTATTTATCTCTAAATTATAAACTTTTCCAGACTATTAGGTACATGTAGTATATACTATATATTTATATATATTTAAAATATATATGTATTTCAAATGTTATATTTTATATGTTATATTTAAACATAATAAATATGTATATATTTAAAACATACACAAGTTAGAAATTAAAGAAAGATGAGATGAATGTTTCTTTCGTTTTTTTTTTTTTTTATTTATTTATTTGAGAAAGAGAGAATGAGAAAGAGCACATGAGAGGGGGGAGGGTCAGAGGGAGAAGCAGACTCCCTGCCGAGCAGGGAGCCCGATGCGGGGCTCGATCCAGGGACTCCAGGATCATGGCCTGAGCCGAAGGCAATCGCCCAACCAACTGAGCCACCCAGGCGCCCGAGATGAATGTTTCTTTTAAAAATGATACTTGTTGGAGCACCTGGGTGGCCCAGTAGGCTAAGCGTCTGACTCTTGGTTTCAGTTCAGGTCATGATCTCAGGGTTGTGAGATCGAGCCCCCACCTCTGGCTCTGAGCTCAGCTCAGCTCTGAGTCTGCTCCAGATTCTCTCTCCCTCTCCAGTCTCTCCCACTCTGTTCCTCCCCCCCCACTCAGGCTCGCTCTCTTTCTCTCTAGAATAAATAAATAAAATCTTTAAAAATGATTCCTGTTATATCACTAGAAAATAATTTATTTTTATGTTCACTAAATGTATTAATAACTCTATTAAAATTTATGTGGTTAATATGCCTCATTTTTAAAAAAAATTTGGTTTAATTATTTGTAAATGATTTAAAAGTCTGATACTGAGTTCAGTTTATTTTAATACTTGGGAGTTTTTTGGTTTGTTTTTGAAGTTTTTGTGTTTAGGAGGATACAAATGGAAGAAGTCCATTAATGACTTATTTATTTATATTTATCTGTATTTTTATAGTTTTAACAAATGGATCTAAAACCAAAGATTTAAGCAGTTTTCGCCCATTTCTTAAAAATATGAAAACACATCTTTCTATTAGTTTGGAATTAATTGTTTCCATCTTTTAATTGCCTTTGGAACTAATTTGTAATTTAGAAAAATTACAAATGGATTAGAAAAATTTGTTTCCAAGGTTTTCAATTGTACAGATGAAGTTTTTTTAAAAAAAATAATTGATACAAACATGCTGTCTCAGCAGCATGACTGTCTTTTGAAAAACATTTGCTCATTCATTTAAAAAAGTCACTTTTCCTTTTTAAGAACATATTGAGTGTTAATTTTTCTGAAATTCTTCTTAGATAGCACAGTACCGAGTGTTGCCTACATAGAGAAAGGGTGAGTAAATTTGAAACAGTTGACCTTCATTTCCTCAATCTACCAACAGTGACCTGTAACTTTCTGATAGGGTGCTGGTGTCAATCTATTTGTTACATTTTAGTACAGTTTAGTGTATTTTCTTAGATTAAAAAATCAATATAAGTAGACATTCTAACAGTTCTTCTTATACCCCCAAGGGACTATTTTGTGCACATATTCCACTTTGGAAACCATTAGGTAAAAGTATGTTTACAGGAAGGATAAGGTACCCTGAGTTGGGGACAGTAGTGTTCCCTGCTTGCCCCCCCTCTCAGGTACACATGGAATAGACAAATGTAGCTTGGATGACTGACTTGCCTGTGTGGAATGTGAGCTCTCATTCTCCATGCCAGCTTCTGCCAGATCAATCCTGTGAGGAAAAGACATTATTTTTATTGGGAAAAGGTGCCCCAGACTTTTGAACACCATTCATTTTCCACTTAAACCTGCTGAAGGCACAGAATAAAAACCCTCTTCGGAGTTTCAACAGATTCTTATATGGTAAAAGTCCACTTGGAACACATGAAAAAACTTTACTACTTGTAGCATAGAGGTGGAAGGTCATGGCACTGTCTAAGGAAGCAACAATGTCCAACCAATCTACCAGAAGCAGAGTTCACAGGCACATGTGCAAGTAAAAGGTGTCATCCTCGCATGTTCTAGAGAAATATTTTAGAGGTGGAATATCTGGACAATTTAAGAAGAATTCTGTAAGGATATTTTTTCCCTCACCTGTAAAATGGAGGTAACGATAATACTTGTGACAAAATTTTTGTGAGGATTACAGGAGATAATACAACTGAAGCTTTGGTTTATTGTTAATATATTATTCTTGTTATTGCTATATTCTTGTTATTATAAATTATTGTTATTATTATTTAGATAGCTTTCTTCCACTTTCCCAAGTACCTTTCCTGAGTCTGATACATGTGTAGTCTAGGATAACTAGAGGAGTCCTCAGGTAACGCAACTTCAGGAAAAAGATGAGGACAGACCCTGTCTTACCACTATGGTAAACAAAATACAATTATAATAGCTAGCATTTATTGAGCACTTCCTTTCTGCCAGACACTCTTCCAAGTGCTTTATGTGAATCTACTGACTTAATCCTTTCACAAGCACACAAGTTACGTACTTTAATTACCTGTGTTTTATAGCTAAGAAAACTAACTTATAGAAGGAAGTTGAATCATTTATCCAAGATCACCCAACTCAGAGAACTGAAGTCAAGTCCAAGCAATCCAGATGGTAGCAGGATATGAATCCTGTAAGTATGAAAGGTCTGGCTATATTTTAGATAATCTATCATGAGGTGATGCATAGTGGGTCCTTATGTCCTGTCCCTCCCTCCATTCTTGATGTGAAATATTAAGTGAAGTGAGGAATCACCTTCAGTTTCTCAGTGGAGGAGGAGCCAAGATAGGGGAGCGGGGGAGGGCAAAGATAGGCAGACAAGAAAAAAGGGTTGGAAAGATTCTGGGGGCAGCCATTGTGCAGAATGGGAAGAGAATTCAACCAAGAAGAAATAATAGTACAGAGCATTGTTCCTCGATAGATGTTTACTGAGTACTATTTATCTCATGATGTGGAGGTATATGGATGCAAAAAAACAGCCTTTCTTTTCCAGGCAAATGCAGCTGGGGACCCAATATACCAAAACAGCTGCAAAGAAGGAGGGATAAGATAACAGCCAAGTGAATGTATGCAGTAAATGCAAAATGAATTCAAAAATAACTATGGGAATGTGTCTTGGAGGACATTGCAGTACTTGAAGAGTGTTTAGAACTTTAGCAGGCAAAGATGGGTGGCTGTTAGGGAAGGTTAAATTGAGAAGAATTAAGTCTGGTGTGGGTCATAAAGAAAAGGTAGGACAATAACCTT